>NW_017306331.1:50445-133978 GCF_000935625.1 Nanorana parkeri | reverse complement strand
AGAGAGAAAAGGGGGGGGGGGGGGAGGGTTTAGTGGTGACGCCTGGGAGGATTGTGCGGCGTGGGCCATGCATTATCGAGAAGTTGGGTTTCAAGTCACATGGCCAGCAGAGTTCTATCAAAGTTCAGTGGGAAGAAATTGTCAACCCATGGTTCCCATACTTGAATTTGGAGAGGTTGTCTAGTAATTTTGCAGTCAGCTTCTCGTTAATCATAGCCCAGTGGATTCTGTTTTTAACAGCTGAGATACTCGGGGTGTTTGAGAGCCAAGCGCTGGCTATAACCTGTTTCGCTGCTGTAAGCACATGGGTGAGGGGTTGGAATTCGTATTTGGATATGTCGGGCGGCTTAACATTCAGCAGAGCTTCACTTGGGGCCAGGTGTACATTTCTCTTGGTGAGGGTACTAAGCATCGTGTTCACCTGGTACCAGAGCCCCTGTGCGATCGGGCAGTTCCATCATATATGGAGGTAGTCCCCCCTTGCTGAGCTGCCTGGTGTGACATGGGCCAGAAGACTGGGCACCATGTACCACCTATACAAAAGCCTTGTAATTGGTCTCCACTGTCGTCGCATTGCGGGAGCAGGAAGACGTGGTAGCCCATATCTGTTGCCATGGTATTTTGTCCACCGCCATCCCCAGATCAGTAGCCCAACTGTGCATATATTTGTGGGTCGAGGGAACGCCTATGGAAAGGAGGTTTGCGTATATTAGGGAGACCAGGACCGGCGAGTGAGGATCATCTCTGCAGCTCCTCTCAAATTGTGTCAACAAAGGACAGCCCACCGGGAAGCGAACTGTGGTGGTAACACAGTGTTTTATTTGTAAATATCTAAAGGTTTTCGCTTGCCGGTAGGCGGTATGTGGGGCGTAATTGGGGGAATGTTTTAAAGCCCGTGGGGGTGATGAGCTTGTGGATCTGTGTGATGCCTGCTGTGTCCCAGTGCCGGTAGGACGGAGTCGACTCCATTCTTGGGGTAAATGGGGTTATGTAGAAAAGAGAGGAGGGGAATATGAGGCGACATCAGTCCTCCAGAGTACTTGACCCATCCCATACCCTGAGGGAATGCAGAGTGATGGGATTAGTCAACGTTTTCCTATCGGCACGGGTCAACAGGTTCTGTATTTGGAGGGGGCTGCTATCCATCGCTTCCAGTGCTACCCACAAAGGAGTTTCAGTGAGCGTGTGCAATTTAGTGAGTTGTGATATTTGAGCAGCCTGATTAGTATTTGGCTAAATTGGGGACACCCAAACCTCCCGCCCTACGGGGTTGGTATAGGATCGTCTTGGAGACCCGGGGTCTGCGACCTTGCCAAATGTACCTGAGGAGTTGTCCCCGGAAGACGTTCAAATAATGCAAGGGTACCGCTACTGGGAGTATTCAGAAGAGATAGAGCAGTTTCGGGAGGTAAGACATTTTGGCGGCCGCAACCCGTCCTAGCCAGGAGAGGGAGTAGGCAGACCATATAGAGAGCAAAGTTTGAAGTTTACGGCGAAGGGGTGGGTAGTTGGTGTCAAACAGGGTGTGATAATCATTAGTGAGGAAGACTCCATGGTATTTAAGTTTCGTTCTTTACCACTGGTATTGAAAGGAATCTTGGAGCGTCGATAGGAAGTTTGAAGGGAGATTAATATTAAGGGCTTTTGATTTTAGGGGGTTAACCTGTAAGCCCGATTTTAGCGGTTTTGGTAGCTTTTTATGACATTTCAGCGCTGAAACGCAATTAAAAACTCCCAAAACCTCCCTTTTGAAATCAGCGTAGAAACCATGCTGATCCGCAGCCACACTGGTGTGAATGGGCTCTTAAGCGAGAGTCACTCTAGAACCAATTTTACATTGAATTACAGTATATCTAATGCCAAACTATATGTTTAGTTTTGTTTTGAATAGGGAATGGTTAAAAATCGCCATTTCTGTTTTCCTGCTGTCCATGTTCACTTTCTTTCATTGGAGACCTAACAAGTTAAATTAAATCTTTCTAAAGTGAGGAAAATGACAGCTGTCACTGTAACAATTGAAGTAGTTTCTATCACCCGCTTTGGTAAAACGTTAAAATGTAGAATTTCCCATCACTTTCTGTGTTGGGAACCATGACAAATAGGAGCAGTCTCCCTCACGTGGACACAAACTGCAATACAAACATGACAGCAAGTTTACGTTGTGAGAGAAAACCAGAACACCCAGAGGAAACTCACGCAGACATAGGGAGGATATAAAAACTTTGTGTGAATAGTGTTCTGAATGGTATTTGAAGCTAGTGCCCCAGTGCTGCAAGACCAGACTAATAACTGTTTGGCCACCATGCTATTTGATCTCATGGTGTTTGGTCCATACCCACAGGAGCAGATGACAATCTATTGAGATTTCTGAAAAGATAATAGGGAAAAAAGTGCAGTAGAGAAAGGTCTAGTCTCCAGGCTTGTTTTTTTAAGTGGCAGGGCTGTGTAAATCTCAGAACTGTATGGACAGAAATGCAAATCCTTTGACAGGTAAACCACTTATATGTATTTTATCTGTACATACCTGTTTACCTGGAGTTTAGCTGGAACTTTCAGCAATCCCTTCCAGACCAGAAATCAGGCTGAAGCTGAAAGTGCCAGAACTGAACTAGAGAAGCTCTGTTTACATTGCACAGTGCTGCCTGTCTTAGTTACATAGTCAGGTTGAAAAAAGACACATGTCCATTGAGTTCAACCTATAGAGATATTTACTCCAACAGGGAAAAAAAATCCTTCCTGATCCTTTTTCAGATACTGATTGATAATTTTTCTGTACAGGGCTGTTAGCTCTGAATAGTTGTCAAACATAGTGCGGCAGAGGTGTGTAAATAGGTGTTAGAGCAGTTGACACACATTTCAGCTCTGCATTTATCTGCTTGCTGGAGTTCAGCTTCATCATCGTATTTGACCGCTAGATGTCAGCAAAGGCTTGTTGTGTGCTGACTGGAGATCACTAAACAGTTTTTTGTTTTTTTCTCTTCTTCTTACATAATGGATAACATAGATTTAGTGTCCTCTACTGTTCCTGAGTCTGTCCATTTAATTTCTTTTTTATTAACTTGGCTTAAAAATGTTAAGTAAATAACTTCCATTGGTTTAGGTTTTCAATGTAATGTTTCAGTTGCATAATTTGAAAGACAAATCATTAACGGTAGAACATTGCCTAGCCCTCTAGCCAAAAGGTTACAAAAACAGTTGAGATTTAATTTTGGACTTAGAAATGTAATCTGCACTTGTTGGCATTGCTTGCTCCTGAATCAGACCCCTTGTACTTGTCATTTATCAAATAAGCACCTGCAAATTGGGCATGTGAATTGTACAGTGTCCATTTAAATTATCAGTCCTTCCACACATTCTTGGGTGCTAGGTGTGATGCTGGACTGACCCTCTGCCCTTAGGCCCCACATCCAATCTCTGACCAAATCTTGCCATCTTAACCTCTAACATTTCTAAGCTTCACCCTTTCTTAACCAATGACACCACAAAGCTACTAATTCACTCTCTCATCTCTCGCCTTGACTACTGCAACTTCCTTGTCCTTAGCCTGACTCTAAATTGACTATCCTCACTCAGTCTATCATAAATGCTGCTGCCAGACGCATCCACCGCACCCCAACTACTCAGTGGCCTTAACACCCCCCACGCCGCCAATATCTTCACCTGCTTCCAATAGCACAACACATAAAATTCAAAATATTAACATCATACAAAGCCAGCCACAACTCTGCCCCTCAGCTACATCTCCAACCTCATCTGAAGACATCACCCAAACCGTCCTCTCTGCTCCTCCCGAGATCTCCTGCTGTCTAGCGCCCTCATCACCTTCTACCATGCTCACCTCCAGGACTTCTCCAGAGTCTCTCCATCCTCTGGAACGCCCTACCACCATCTATATGGCTATCTCCTGATCTGTCTGCCTTTTTGCAATCACTGAAAACTAACCTTCACGGAACCCCACTACCTCCTCTTAAAAACTGTACATCTACTCCTTCAATCAGCTTATCCCTTACAGTTATTACCTTCTGTATTACTTGCCCCTCGTAGATTGTAAGCTCTCCCAAGCAGGGTCCTTTTAATCCTTTTGTACGGTATTGTAATTGTACTGTCTCCCCATATGTTGTAAAGTGCTGTGCAAACTGTTTGTGCTACAGTATATGAGGCTCCATTCACACAGGAGCGGTTGTCTGCGCGTATCCGGCCGCTGCTCTAAACATAGAAAACAATGCACTTTAAAGTGCATTGTTTTTTTACTTTTGCGGCGGCCACACCAAAATAGTCCAAGTGCAATTTTTTATAACCGATTCCGCACGTATAGTAATAGACTCAAATGAGCAGACTCCGTGCAGATGTAAAGATTTTATCGTTTGCATGCCGCGCTGTCTATTCCGCATGGAAAACCATGCGAGGAAACGCAAACGATATATGTGAATGGAGCCTAAGTCCTGTACAACAACAATGGAATGGTAGTTTACCTAAAGGACTATTGTACCTTTTTAATGCATTTGTCTTTTACTCCTACCAAACATGTCACAAGTTACATTGATGTTGATTTGTATATTTGCTGCAGGTAGTGGCTGAAAATGTATTTTTTTTTATTTATTCTGTTTTATTGGTTTTCAAAACATATAATACATTTACCACGTCACACATGGTACGACATAACAAGCGCAGAATGTTAACAAGCAGAATCATTGTGACACGGTACCAGGTATGGGGACAATGACCGGGGAAAGACATTGACTCAGAGGGGAGTGAGAGGGGAGAGATGGGGGGGGGGGGGGCAAGACCTTACTCTATAGATGCAAGCGTGTGACGTAGGCATACAGTATAATAAAGAACATCCTTATTCACCGTCATTACTATCATGTACAGTTTTGTATATTCTCGTAACCGGTTACGCACACCCGACTTTGCTACCGAGTATGGAGGTCCATCGGGTAAATGCCTATAGTAGGACGGTATACAAATATTTAGGTACAAAGGTATACAGAATAAACAAATGTAGATGTAAAGGTACAAAAGGTGCAAAACCTACAAAACCCCCCATGGGGAGTTTCCGCTTAGGCGTGCGACTGGATCTGAGTCTTTGGGTCCACTAGGTGGGACTTATACGTGTCCGTGTCCTTAAAGAACAACCAACAGGCCCAATGTTTGTAGAAAGTGGAGTAGGAGTCCTTTGCGGTGTGCATGAGCTCTTCCAGTAGTCTAGTGTGGTCAATCTTCTGGAAACAGGCCTGTATGGGTGGTACCTGAGTGGATCTCCAATGCCTAGGAATGAGAGATTTGGCCGCGTTCAGGGTGGGAACTATAGATTTCTTATATGCTTTTTGCAGAAGAAACCGACCCTCAGGGTCATTCAAGCGATCATGGAGCTGCACAGAGAGTCCCCTACGAAACCCAAAGGCGACTCCCTTGGCTCGTTTGGTGGGAGAGGCGCTGTTGTACCAGATCGGATACTGCTGTGCCTTAATCAATCTCCTCCTGGAGGAAGACCACGTCCGCTCCGCATCGCTGTAATTCAGACAGTATCTGGAAACGTTTACGTGGAGAGTTTAGGCCTCACACATTATACGAGAGTATTGTCTGCGCGTGTTTGTTCTCCGCTGCGCATGCGCAGAGCGGGAGTTTCGCTGACACATGGGCAGAAGAACCTGCCTCAGGAAATGCCTTTGCGAGGGACCAGGAGTCCCCCAGGAAGGCATGGCCTATGGGGGGTGGAGGGCCACACATGGCAGGACCCGAAATAGGGTTCAGCTATGGGGAAATGCGTAAGGCCTCACTTCATCCCCGAGTGCATACAAAGGTATTATATAAACTTAGTATATTCTAACAGAGCTTAACCAACAAATGCTCAACAGTAAGGTAATCATCACAGGATACAGATGGAGCACAATACGAACAGGTGTTGCGTAGGTGGTGGACAACTTCGCCTCGATGCCTCCCCCAATCGGGTAAGGGGGGGCACCTCACTAGGTCTCAAAACGACCAAGATGAGAGAGCTGGTGTTCTCCCAGCAGAGCGAAAGGCATAATGCATGCCATATCAATCCCCAGGGGGGTGTGGGGGGGAGGCCTGCTCCGGGAGCCGCGTTGCTGCTTCGGTTCTGCCTGTTGCCATTGTAGAGATGGGGTAAAACGCCATACCGGTGGGAGGTCAGCCCAATCAGGAAGCTCTGCCAGTTCTTCCGGGAATCGTAGCACCGCCGATCTGCCCCCTCGGGTGGCGATGAGGCAGGCGGGAAATCCCCAACGATACGGTATATGGGAGTCCTTCAGTTGTTGCAGTAGGGGTCTCAGCTGTCGTCTACGTGCGAGGGTCTCCGGAGAGAGATCCGGGAAGATTTGAATCTTGGCGCCATCGAAATCCACTTCTGAGGGCCTTGTCAGTGTAGTAATGCAAACGCACTGACGTCACAGGAAGGCCGCGTAGGCGGAGGTTGTTCCTGCGGTTCCTGTTTTCCTGGTCCTCAATCTTGTACAGGGCTTGGCGGGTATGGAGCCATGCTTGCTTACCCTGATTCTGCAGTTCGCGGATGGCCTGAGCGTGATCATCCAGGCGGTCCTCCGTCACTTCAACGCGGTGCAATGTGTGCGAGAGTTTGGAGCGAAGCGCCGTTAGGTCGGATTTGATGGAGGTCTCGAGGCGCAGGAACATGGCCGACGGCTCCCTTTTGGTCGGTAGGGAGTGGGCTAGTGTGCGGACCGACATCTCAGAGCCGTCATCTGAGTCTTCCGTACCCGTAGGCGCCGAGGTGCCCACCTGCAGGGGCTGTCGGCGTCGCGTGGAGTCCATGCTAGGCCGCGCTGGCTATAGGGTCGCAGGCGCATGCAGGGCCTCCCGGTCTTCTGGCAGGGAATCCGCCGCCCACAGGCGCTTGAGCAAGCCCGCATTCGGTCCCTTAGCGGAGCCCGACTTCTGGCTTCTTTTCCCCATGAGGAATCTGAGATGGGTGAGGCGAAGAGTCCACAAAATAGCGAGCAGCTCGGGGATGGAGAGGGAGCCTCAATTAGGCACGTCCAGCCGCCGCCATAGGTAAGCCACGCCCCCCTGAAAATTTATTTTAAGCCATTTGATAATTTCTACACATTTAAAGCTTATAGATGAAAAAAAATCAATTTACATTTCTCTTTAAAGTGTTCCTGTGTTGTGTTGTGTTGGTACTGGACTCTGCTGCCTTAACACTTGAATATGTAAAGCAGTTACTTGCGTACACAGAGCCCTGTACTCCTCTCTCCAGAGTATAGCTGTGGTTGGGGAGGGCGGGGGCATGTAGGTCCTGTGCAAGGTTAGGGCACAAGCGGGTCTGCCTAATCCATGTTCTGCTGAAATAGATCCTGCTCTTTCACCATACCTGAGCTGAAACCCGCCTTTGCAGCAACTTATACTCATGGTCCGGCATGCACCCATGAGCAGCATCCTGACCTTTAACTGCGTCCGTGATAAGACTGCCGGAGGCTGTCGCTGCAGAACTGCAAAGGGAAGCTTAATAATTATGTGCTGGTTAGTGTCAGCGAGAGAAGTACTGCAGTATATTATTATATGTAAGAACGACACAAAAAGAGCAGTTAAGTGAGGAAAGGGATTTGAAAAACTCATCCAAAATTCTCATACAAATTGTTGTGTACAATTCACATTAACACAATGATTAGAGGGATTAAAGTACCAGCAAATTAACAAAGTGATTAATTAGAAGCAAGATTCCATTCACTAGCATAGCATACCAGGCAGGAAGATTCATATCCTAGTGTTAATTAGTTGAAGGCATGATTATTTATGATGGCCAAGCCATCCATCTAAATCTAATCTTATGATTATGTATGATAGAAAATTCATCCATCTAAATCTAAAGTTAAGATTGCTGCTGAAAAAATACCATAGAATTGTTAGAACTTTAAAGATTGGTTAATGAATAGCAAATCAAGTTGTACACATACACTGAGTGGCCAGTTTATTATGACCTCCTGACGTTTGTAGGCAAATTAGCTATAATTTCGCGCTGAAGTTGCTAGAGGGCCAGACCATTATAAATAGGGAAGTAGGTTGTTTACCACGACAGTAGAAGTGATTTGTTTTCTGAAGATATGGGTAAACAACGCGATTTAACAGCCTTTGAACGTGGGATGATTGTTGGCGCTCAGTGCCATGGAGCGAGTATCAGCAAAACAGCAGAATTCGTTAAATGTTCAAGAGGGGCTCATTGTTAAAGTGTTTGGACTGGACTGTCAGCCCGAAATCTGGGACTGAATGTGCGAATTGTGGCCGTCAGCGACTAGTCAATGTTAGGGCAGAACGGAGAGTGGCAAGACTGGTACAAGACAACAGAAGGGCAACAGTGCAGTTTCAGATTCCTTGCATCACTTTTCAACATCTCGTTGAGTCACGAGGCGGCCAAACGAAGTCATCTCATGGCCCAACGAAGTACTGATGGGGTGGTCATAATAATCTGGCCACTCAGTGTATATGCATTGATTGTGGGGTTGTGGAAATAAGGGCAGACCTAATATCACTATTGGCTGAATGTAATACTGACTTGATGTTTTTCGGGTAGAGACCACTTTATCAAGGATGCCCCTGGGCTCTCTCCTCCACACAGTCACTGTGTATATATTGTAGGAAATTCTTCCACTTGTCTTGCAAAGCTGTATAGGAAGGGTTTTAAGCAAAATGTCAGAACTTGGAAATGAGATGCTGTTATCTGTGTAGGGTCATGTGAATGTCTCAATCCACTGCATGGTGATGCAGAGGGAAGTGTTAAGGTAAACAAAAATCAAACTGGCTGGTCATTGCAACCAGAGTTCACTCGCCTCTTCCATGGCCTGTGCATCCTACCTTCTCTCTAAGTGCCTTTAGCACTCCAAGATCTTTGGAAAAATAATTATATACCAGAAAAAGATATACCTTTTTCTCAAGGTGACACCAAGTTGTAGTCCTGCTCTGCACTCACGATTATAGACTACAGGGGTGTTCTTTTAAACATTAGAAGCCTGGTCTTAACTGTTCAACTGCAAAACAGCTAGATGCACACAGCGTTACCGCTGCATGTAATCAGTGAAACCCTTCAATCAGTGGATGTGGGGCTGCTCTAACAGAGGTGAACCCAGGCTGATGCAGATTGCACAGTGACAGCCTCTTGTGATGTATTTATAGACGCGCAAGACTGAGGGGGTCTATGTATAACCAATTTGCAACCAATTCTGAATGTATGCTCTGTGTGAATAGAATATTCAGAGAGATTTTCTTCAGGGTGAATGTATGTGATGTAATACTGCATTTTGGCCTCTAGATGGAGGGGAGGATCATTGGATAGTTGCGCCTCAACTCCATCTAGTGGCTATAACTCAGTATTATATTACACACATTCAACCTGATAAGAAAATATATCTAAGAACATTTGTTTTTGCGTCTATTCAAACAGAATGAACGTTCGGAAAGATTAACAGGGCGAATGGCTCTGTGAATTGGTTATAAAAGGCCCATTAGTCTTGCGCACGCACACACACACCACTCTGCCATTTTGTTTGAAGCACCCATTTGTTTAATATCTTTGAACGTAAGTGTTTTGCTTTTATTACCATTGCTGAAAAAAATAAACTAATGTCTGAATGAAATGTGCTCTTTTATTGCTTACATTATATTTCACATAACATTGTTGCACCTATTCAAGGCTGCACCTTCTTTATATTTGGTAATGACCATTTCTGAACACCTTTTGCAGAAATGTGTAATTTTATCACTGACGCTAACCAGCACAGAAGTATTTTTTAAACGCGACTCCAATATGGAGTAGAGTGTTGTCTACACACCCTCCTACCTAAACTAGTCAGCAATGGTGTTGTACTAGAAACAGCCCCCCGGACCAATTTTATTTACTTGATTGAATTTCCTGTATTGTGTTGTAATGGTGACCTTTCAATCAAGTGATTAGTAATTGGTTGTTGGTGGATATTTCTCTGGTCTCCTGGCCCTCTTTATTGAATAAACTGGTGATAACAACATATAAGCCAGCTGAACGTGTCAGCTAAGCACAGGAAATTTAGCGGTCCAGCCGGGTTCATTTTTTTTTTCCATGCTAGAGATTTATGTCCATCCTCGGTCTATTGTAAAATATATGTGCTTCCAGATCACCTATAAAGAGATAAGATGGGTCTGAATCCTGTTTCTCTTTCATACAAGCTCTTGATTACAAAGTAACATTGAGCAGATATATTTCAGCTGTGTTCTGTGCTTTGTGAAAGTGTCAGTTTGACGGTTAGCTCCAGCCCGACTTGTTACTGGAAATCCATTCTGTGTTGTGACTGCAGCAATCTCCCTTCCACTATCTCTGCATTGCAGTGTGTTTAGTGGTGCCTGGATGTGAGAAAAAATGGCAATACGAGCTGTTTACAGTGACTTATTTTTATGTTGGTGTTGTCTTGCCTGCTCATACATCTTGGGATGGCCGTGTTTATGATATATGGATGAACTCTCTAAAAGTCATTGTGGTAGTAATTAACGACTGCCGTGTTTGCCGTTTATTTGCCTGGAAAGTGCTCGTATAAAGAGCGTAATGTTTTCTAGATTGAACTTGAGGCTTTTAGTCGGGTAATATTTCACTACAGCGATTTACCTTTTACAGAATACCCTAAAGGTAAACTTTTCTGCAGACGTAAGGGGGCTCTCTGTCATAATCAAATTCCCCTGCTGCCTGATCCTTGTTGCGGAACACAGAGGACACCATCCATGTTTTACATTGAATATGTGCTGTCATTTCAGATCTGCAGGTGAAAGATAGCATAGCAGTGTGATCTTTCAGGGCTGGAACTTGAGCATTGGTCACCAGTTCAATCTATGTCCCTATCGTTTAGAGCAGCGTTTCTCAACCCTTTTTCAAAGACACCCTTTCAAAGTATGCACATTCTCAAGACACCCGAATCTAAAAATGTAAAAAACGGTATGTGATCCCTCTAAAACCTTGATACGAGATATGGGTCTGGTATGGATGGGGAATGTAGTGGATCCCATCGCACTCCTGACCGGATAAAGCCCAAACAAAAATTTGGGGGTGCCGAAAGTGAAAACGCCAAACAGAACACAATAGCAGGATGGATTTAACCCCCTCACCGTGACATGCATTTGTGTATGATTTTGACTTTTCCTCGAATGCAAAGCCTATGAGTTGTCCTTTGTTGTTGCCTACAATACGCTAATATATGATGATGTTCTTCAGGCTGAACTTGGTGGAGGCGTTTGTGACCGATGTTGAGCTCAGGCAGAGTCTCCAGGAAGATCTTCTGCGACGTTTTCCAGATCTTAACCGGCTGGCGAAGAAATTCCAGAGACAGAATGCAAACCTGCAAGACTGCTACAGACTGTACCAGGCGGTGAACCAGCTGCCCAATGTCGTACAAGCCCTGGAAAAATACGAAGGTCTGTGTCACTAGTTGTGAATGTGTATGATCTTTGTTGTTTGATTGGACATCCAGTGGCAGGCTATCTGGTGTTAGCTAGCAGTGCACCAGATTTCAAACTTTCATAGTTACATAGTTAGTCAGGTTGAAAAAAGACACGGGTCCATTGAGTGCAACCTATATATTTCCGAAAAATAAGTGTGTACTACTGTGACCATGTATTTAAAAGCCAGTAAAGTATAAGTTTTGATGGCAGAGATTTTCTATCATGCCAGAACATCTGCAACTAATCAAATGGTTTCAAGTATTGTTGCCTTTTCAGAAAGGAACAGATAAATGTGCCTATTGATCCTATAGAGAGTGGTCTGTAGCAGGATCTGAAACACAGGACTAGCTCCTAGACTTAGTGCTGGACCCCCAGCTGTCACTGACAGCACGCAGGTGCAGTGCTGTTGCTGGCTGGTTACCACATGGCACTGGGACAAATAGCTGCTATCCTACTGTTGTTTTAAAATGGAACC
This sequence comes from Nanorana parkeri, assembly GCF_000935625.1. Lineage (NCBI taxonomy): Eukaryota > Metazoa > Chordata > Amphibia > Anura > Dicroglossidae > Nanorana > Nanorana parkeri. Next base: position 122,070 of record NW_017306331.1, on the reverse strand, counting down.
TGGGACTGGCACCTAGTGGATAATGTGAACTAGGACTTCAAACAGATTTTGCTTGAAGCCAATCTCTGGGCAAACGCCCCTCCTCCTTCCCTTTTCCCATGACTTATCTATACACACCCTGTGAAATCTCTCCTACTCCCCTACTCTATCTCCACTGCCAGTGTCCCTTGCTGGCACCACTTCAGTGGTCCCAGCTCTGCAGTCTGTGCCTGCACTGAACAGGCACCTCAATGTGATGTTATGCCGCTGCAGTCTTCTGAATCCTGAGAGGACCCTGCTACTGGACACTCAGTAGCAGAAGTTTCTCATGACGTCCAGGTAATGACTTAGACACCTGAGAAAGAACACGTGAGCAGGTAAATAAAAGGGCCTTCTCCTACGCCTCGTCAACCCTAAAAGTTCTTGTTCAAATTCTGGCTTTCACAAGAAACTTGCTTAAAGCAAATCATTTTTTTTTTCTTTTTACTGCGCTGTAGCTGGGTGAATGACTGGTCAAAAACTGTGCCCTGTGCTGTTGGGAGCAGGGAGCTTGGTTTCCAAAAGTACCTGGTGTATGATGAACTATAGTGGGAGACCACCGGAAAAAAAAGATCAACTCCTTCTGGAGCAAGTTTAGTTCAGTCAAAGCACAATTCCCCTAAATTAATGCATAACTGCATGCATTAACTTTGCAAATCTACCTGGAGTTCAGCTTTAAAATTGATAATGCATTAGAGGTATTAGTGAAAATGACTATATTGATTCCCATAAAGGGGAAGGTAAAATAAGTTGGAGTGATAACGACTGTATTGATTAACATTCAAATAAACCTTCAAGTTAAATCTTTTCTTGCTTGCTCTTTCTTCTAGTGATTAGTTGATGTGCTTTCCAGTTTCGCTACTCATTTTAAAGCATTATGTCCCCCGTTAGGAAGAGTTACATTCATTGTAAGTCAGAGTGCTGGTCATCCATCATCCCCAGAGTGATGCGAAGTGGCCTAGCATGCGGTCCTCTCTGCCATAACTAATAAATTGACTTGTAGAGCGGGCACGCGGCCAACCAAAATGTAATTTTTCTGTTTTTGTCCTTGACCCATCTCAGGCTTCCAATTTCATTTTATGAAAATAATTTTCCACATGCAGTGTTGTGTGCAACCTTGAAAATCATTTGTTTAAGTTTTTTTTTTATTGCACAAATCCCTTGAAGCGACTCAAAATCAGACAAGTGTTAATATTGGCATTCCAGGTGAATTTGATGGTTCATTTCCTACATGTGAGCTGAATTTACTTCTAGTAACCTTTTCATTCTGTATGCTATTTATAGTGGCGGTGGTGACCTCTGGTTTATGCAGTGCCTATAGTTTCCCTCCTTAATTTCTCATGGAAGAGAGGATGTAAAGCTCATCTAAAAACAAAAATGTAATATTGCTGCTTAATAGTCATTTAAAGGCTAATTGCACCTTTTTAATACCATGTTTCAGCAACACCCATATTTAGTGTGTAATATTGAACATCGTGCCATTCCTCAGCCACCCCTCAGTGTGCGTGTGTGTTCCCACAGAGTGGTTTTACAGACTGCCCTCAGCCTGTGGTCTCACAGTGAAGGGGAAGCAGCAGACTGATTAGGTCATCCATTTTGCTCTTTTCGTGTGTGTAATGTGTGTGTGTGTATATGTATGTATATGTATATATATATATATGTATGTATATATATATATATAATTAGTGTGTGTGTGTGTATATATATATATGTATGTATATATATTTAACAAACTGTTGGACACATGCAAGTTAAAACAATGTCTCGTGTGTTTTGGGAACGTGTACTAACAGGAATGTCACCTGTCTTGTGGATCGGGTCAGTGATCCATTACTAAACGGTAAAGGAGGGTGACGCTACTGGGCATATATTCGAAAAGAAAGAACGTCTGAAGACCGCAGTCCTGGCCAGATCTCACCCAAACTCACATCCAATAGGCAGACTGATATGGGTAATAGAGTACTTATTAGACCAGCTGTCAGTACACGCTTTGAATTTTAGCTGACGGTGAGTCCAATGAGGTGGTCATCTGACCAGATATACAGTTGTGCTCGTAAGTTTGCATACCCTGGCAGAATTTATGATTAAGACTTCAAGCTGACATTGATGTTAAAGGGGGCAACACACCGTATTAAGAACTGGGGTATGTAGACTTTTGATCAGGGTCATTTGGGCAGTTTCTGTTGTAATTATGATTGAAAAAGAGTAAACATAGTTGATTTGATAATAAATGGCTTCAGCCAAACACTACCCATTGAGTGACCAGAGGTTTTCGTGTTATCATCCATATTCTCTGAAAAATGGCCAGGAAATCATAAATTCTGCCAGGGTATGTAAACTTATGAGCACAAGTGTATTGTCAATCAAATCTGACTGTGCCTAGCTATGAGTAACTAATTGGAGTATGCTTAAAGGAGAACTATGAGGCGAGTGATTTTCACTCATCCTTATAGTTCGAGCCGATGTGTGACAATGAAACTGCCACAGGTCGGCTCAATAGATCTCGATCATCTCCCTGCAGAGAGCCGTGACTGTCAGTCAGCTCCCTGCAGGGACCGCGCGCCCCCCCGGTCCGATCCTCCAGCGCTGACTGGAGGAACGGGAGGGGGCGGATACAGCTGTCTCTGCCTCTAGATAGGAAGAGCCCGCTGTCACTCACGCAGCTGGGTGCGGCGGTCTCAGTATACAGCAATCTGTAGCTTGCGATATACTGAGCTTTGGGTCACGGGAGGACGCTAGTATATGTCCTCCTGTGACCCTTAAGAGAACTATGGGGAAAAACACTTACCCCATGGTTCTCTTTTGAACTTTTTTTTTTCTAGTTTTGTTAAAAGTGTAATTACCCTGCAGCCCAAACTGCTTTATCACCTTAAGGGAAGTGGGAAATCAATGGCTGTACTGGTGGGATCAACAGATAACTAAACAAGTCTTTATGTGCCCATACACTGGCCGAATTTTGGCCGTTTTTTAATGTACCAGCCAAAATGTGCACAGTGTGTCGGGCTGTCGGCTCCCGTTCAGCTGGCATTCCTCGATCAGCTGATGGAAGGAGCCTGCTGGAAAATCTCTGTGCAATCAGAGCCGGCAACCAAAGAGCTGCCCGCTCTGATCGGGTATTTTGAAAGGTGCCGGCGTGTGTCAGAATACAATGCAAACTGCAGTGATTTCTCGATCGACACGCTGTTTGTGTTGATGGAGGAATCGTGTCAATTTCTTCCGTTCAGTCCTCGGGTTGAACGAAAAATTGACAGGTGTATGGCCAGATTTACAAGGGGACCTCTGGAAAACAAAAACTGCTGTTAGTGTCCATTGACACTGTGCTGCACTTGTGCATTGCTTTAACACCCTTTGCATGAAGGCAGCCTATTCATTTTGAGTTGCTGTGCACTGCATCACATGTACGTTCTAACTGTGTTTCCCTAGTGCATTGAAGTGTCATTCAAAATAAATGGCACCGCAAAGAGTTAACGCCTTGCATCATAAGTGTGTTTCAGCCCTGAATGTTAATGACTAACTCCATAATTTTTTTTGCCCATCGTAACACTTTAATAATAATGATTTAGCATAAGCCCAGTCATAATTGGTTCTCCTTATGGTAGCATTTGAATTGAAATCTACTCTAGCACATAAAATAATTTTAAATCAAAGATATGCCATCCATGCCTGCATGTAAGCTGCATTTGCAATGTGTCCCTGCAGCACAGAGCAGACTTCCCAAACGAGTACCTGCTACAAATGTTCAGGGCTGTTTACACGCCGCACTCCAGAAATGCTTTCTTTTGCTAAATTAGCTGCTGAGTTAGTAATAGTTTTTATAAAGCATTTCCTCTTCTAAACCGCCTTCCCCGCAGTGCAGACCGATGGCTGCGGGATGTTGGTGCTGCAAATTATAGATAAGTAAGCTTGATTGGGTCAGTTCAGCCTTTTTCGACACCTTGTATGTTGGCTGAGTAGATCCACCCTGTGGCTTTTTTCCCCCTGAATGAGCGTAATATGTCTTATTTATTTTCAAGCCGCATTTGTGCATTATTCACTTATTTCATTCAATGCTGCAGTGATTTATAACCCGGACAGGTTTTGAGGCAGCCAGCTGTTTTACTGTATCGACTGAGTTTAAGGGCTAGTTCACACCAAGCGCGGAGCAGATGCAGAGCAGGTGCAGACCGGATCAAAACTGCGTCCAATGTATTCCAATGGTATTTTGAGCTCCAGTTCACACCGCAGCGTGCAGATCCAGAGCAGGTAAAAAAATGCAGCAGGCCCTATTTTACCTGCTCTGGATCTGCAAACGCATCAAAAACGCATGCAAATGCCTGGAACGCACCGAAAGCCCATGTTAAACAAAAAAAAAAATAGTTTGTTTTTTTAAGCCAAAAACGCATCTAAAAGACTAGCGTGCGTGTGCAGAAACCTGACCAGATCTGCTCTGCATTTGGTGTGAACAAGGCCTAAAGGTATATTCCAGTCGAACCCCATGAAAATTGTGCTTTTCAGCCGATGCGTCGAGAACAGACACTGCTGAGTGGCTGTCATTTTCATCCTGGCATTCACCTTGGACACCTGGCTGCCCCATTATATGAATCCCTATGACTTCTTTTGATGGGCCATGAATCTGAGCCTGTGGGAAAAAGGTTCCAGTACTTTCTCTGAGCCAGCTGCAGGCTTACTCATATACATTAAAGCATGGGTATATTGCCTGTCAAATGACAAACGTCTCCAGCCCTACTCCGAATCCACAGCTTGCTAAATCTGGCTGTAAAGGATAACTGAGAACATTGATTAAAACCCAAAAGGCAATGCATTCCCATGGGGCTCGTTCACAACTGTGTGTTTGTACGCACGCACAAGAATGCAGAAAATGCGCATCTATTAAACATTTCTAATTTTTGTTCCAGTAAAAACTCGCTGAATTGCAAACGCGGATGTGTGAATGGAGCCTAAATGTGATTCCGCAGTATAATGCAGATAGGGTTGTTGTATACACCAGCCTCTTGTCAGGCTTCCTTGTGTATTCTTTCATACTTGAATACCTTCCTCAAGCACCTTCTATAACAGCAGCTTTTCTTCATGAGAGCATTGTGACACTGATGGTTTCATTCACGCTCTCTTTGCTTTCCAGGCTGCAGTTTGCGGCTGTTTTGTGAAGTAGAGAACCTGAATCTGTACATCCCATGTATAAATATTTAATACCATCAATTTCCAGGACTGCGCTTGTAAAACAAAAGGAGACTCGCAGGCAAAATTCAACTCCCAGTCTTTGTGCAATTCTGAGCATCGCATGCATGTCATTAGGTAGCCCAGTGTGTTTGTAAGCAGACATCTGCATGGGAGGAACACAAGCCATGGTTGTTTTCTCTGCGGTCTTATTGTTACAAAATCAAAAGGAATCTATAGTTTTGTTTATTGTTTTTTTGGTTTGTTTTTGCACCCACATGTTTCTGCTTAATAACAATTCCCAGTTTAATGGTTGAGAACTTATCTACAAAACATCTGTCGGCGTGCATAAGTAAACCATGTCCTAGGCTTAGGGGAAAACCAACAAATGCAGGAAATGTAAACAATCATCAAGCTTTGGCTGATCACAGCCTAGCTTTAACAAAATAAAATGCATGTCTGGGCAAAAAACAATGCAGTGTATATACCTGCCATACATGCACATTTCCCCATGTTACCTTTAAAGTGACACTAAACTCAGTTGTTAAATCTTAAAAATGCATTCAAGTACCTTAGCTAATAATGCTGTATCTTATTTGTGTATCACTCTTACTCGGCTGTAGATCCCCAAATCATCTCTGAATTGGTGCTGACACTGTCCGTCCTTCTGGAGGCTGGCTACTTTTGTTCCCCATGGTCCCTGTGTGTTGTTGTAAAGTCGCCACTGCTCCAAACCCGCTCCCGTGATGGACTACAATCTCACGTTTAGTTTACGAATTTGTATTGAGATTACAGTCCATCACAGGAGTGAGCTCGGAGCAGTGACTACTTTACAACACACACAGGGACCATGGGGAACAAATGTAGCCACCCTCCAGAAGGAAGGACAGTGTTCACAAGAGACTGGCAGTGGGTGGTCTGTTGTATAGGGTTTCTGCATTTTCATATAACCCAGCCCTCCAGCTGTGATGAAACTACAAATCCCATAATGCATCCCTTTCCGGGAGTCAAGTCTGTGGCTGTGAGAATCTTGCAAAGCCTCGTGGAATTTGTAGTTCCACCACTGGAGGGCCGGAGTTTGGCTACCCCTGATCTAGCCTATTCAGTTTTTTTTATTTTTATGTATTTAATCGCGTAATTTTCAGTCTTAACTAGACTTTTTTTTTTTTTTTTTACCTTCAATTCCCAAAACAGTGAAATAAAAAAATGTACATTTCTCTTCAAGGGTCTCACCAGATGCTCCTGCTGGCCGTGTTTGTTACTCCGCTCACTGACCTTTCTAGTGACTTCTCCAAATTTCAGGAAATGATTGAAACAACTATGGACATGGACCAGGTATGTTGTCTACACCAAATATTTCTACCAAGGATTGGAGCACCACCTGTATGACATGCAAAGGTGCTGCAGACCTGTAAAGATAATTTTGGGTTTGATGTATGTGGCAAGCGAGAGTAGTCAATTGCAGCTTTGCTAGCTTGCCATATATACATATTTGTTTTAAATAATTTATACGTACAGTCTGTTGAATGTATATACCAACTATTACCATGTGAAATACTCCATAATTGTGCTTGTTGGTAACCTAAGTTTTCATCAATTCGTGCTATTGTGACTTATTTTGGCACAGAAATAAGAGCGCACAATTTTTTTTTTGTTTTCGCAAAGGTGGGATTTCCCTTTAGCTCCCATTTTAAGGAAAGCAAGATGGATGCAAAAGTTACTGCAATCTTTCAGCTGCTTTTGTACAGCGCATATTGTAATTGCTCTAAAAATAGGGGCTGACTTTCTATCAGACATTTGCATTGTATGGAGCTGGCATTGTGCACATGACGCTTCCACAAGGTCGAAAGTACACAGTTGTCTAAGATGCCTTTCTATGCTGTAGCAATAACAGTACCCTTCATTGGAAACACCCGAAATCTGTCATTTGGGGGGTTGTCCTCAAACTTTTGGCTATGTAGTGTATATGGAGAAATTAATCATACTTTGTTTTACTTGGGTGCTGTGGAGGAACTTCCTTCATGTCTAGATCTGTCACATCACAAGAGCAGATTATCCTCTCTGCAGGGAAAGCTTTCATCAGTACATCATAGTGTGAGTGATTGTGTTTCTGTCACAAGAGAACATACCGTATGTATTACCTCTAAAAAAAAATTTAAACCAGCATCATTTGGGTCATTGGGAATGTGTCGGGAAGTATATTTTCTTCTGTCCTCAGCATTTCAATTAGTTCTGGCTGTTCTCAGCCTGCTGTGCTGTCAAGGGCAGCCTTGCTGTTTATCATGACAGTCAGAATGCAGCCATATTGCTTTATGTATTCCCTGCTTTATTCCTTTTTGGACTGGCGGGGTTTTGCATGCATTGGTCACCTGTGTTTTTTTTAATTTTTTTATATGGAACTCAGGTTTTCCTTCCTGACGACAAATAAAATGTGACAATCGCATGTGCTGTTTGATCATCAAAGCTAACTGCAGTTGATGTGCAGGCAAAATGCAGTCTCTTTCTTTTTCCTGCAACATTCTACTTACAGCAGTTAACAGAACACTTGTTTGGTGCATTGTTTTATTGAGAAATAGGCAAATGTAAACATCATCAACATTATGAAACGCGAATCACAGATTCTGTAGAATGAAGGGACTACGTGTGATACCACAATGCATCAGAAGAGGTCAGAATGCCAGCTTTCATATAAGATCTTATCTTAAAGGCAAGGGCATATGAAATTCTCAAGAAATAATGATGCAAACGAAGAACCAGTAAAACAGTGTACAGTAATATCTTATGAACAACCCAATTTTTAAGAGAAGAAGGAATAATCAATCCAAAGTCACAGAAGGAACATGTAAAAAGTGTAAGGAGCGTGAGGGAGGATTTAGGGGAAGAACAAAGAAGAGGAAAGGGGAAGAAAAAAATATATATGAAGATTGAGATAAAGGTAAAGATAGGAGCAAAGAGAAAGATAAGGATAACAAGGTGCACCCTAGATCGCTGTAAAGCTGGCCATACACCTATATATTATCTGCAGACTTTCTATGGTCAGATGGAAAAAGTGCAACGGATTCCTCCATCTACGCTAAACTATGTGGATGGAGGAATCGCCCATGGTGCCAAGCTTCAGTATGTTGCTAGACTGCCCCGCTGGCTCTCAAAATACCTGAATAATCCGATTGGATGAAGGCATTGTCCAGGTATTTTGAGAGCCAGCGGGGCCGAGTAGCAAGATACTGAAGCTTGGCGCAGTGGGAGGTTCCTCCATCCACACAGTTTAGCGTAGATGGAGGAATCTGTTGCCCTTTTTCCATCTGACCATATAGATTATCTGCAGATTTTCTAGGTGTATGGCCAGATATACAGAGAAAGGTGAGTTTGACTAAATTACCAAGACCACATGGTAGGGAACAAAATATGTATGGAACAGGAATATCCCAGATTGAAGCTGTTATGCAAATGCAAAGTGATTCACTGGTGAGTAAGGGAGTTATGCATTTCCGAATAGATGTGATACATTGTTTTAAAGGGAATGTACAGTATAATCTTTTTAAATTTAGTTTTTTTTTCTAGTTGTACTTGTAAAATATATCCGCTTGCTGTAAACAATTGTGTTTTTTTGCATTAATGTGTTATAAACCTGGTGTGCATATAGATTCCAACTGTACTGTGTATACATACCGCCATATTTGCTCTTTATATGTGCTGCTTATTCGTCCTGATTTACAATATTACGCCATGGCCTTGGTTTACTGCTCCTTCCGATAATGTAAGCCTATGAGTCAGCGGAATTATTGAAAGTAATATATTTTAATTCTGGAGGTTTTGTTTGGGAAAAAATAATCTACAAACCTACAATCCAAATTTAATAACAGTAGCAAATACACTGAGTGGCCAGATTATTATGACCACCCCATCAGTCCTTCGTTGGGCCACGAGATGACTCCCCGAGATGACTTCGTTGGGCCGCCTCGTGACTCCACGAGATGTTGAAAGGTAAATCTGACACTGCACTGTTGCCCTATTAATGACTTATCACACCTTGTTCTGTACTCCATCTCTGTGTGGAGGTTAACATCTTGAAAAAGGCAGAATTTTTCTTCCTCATGGCAGAGCCTTCAGCAAAGAGAAGAGTAAGCAGCACAGCAGGGACATCACCAAATCTCCTTAGACAGCAGTCAGTGGCAGCAGTGCCTTGGGTCTCACACTTGAGATATACACACATAAGGCACATGGGGTCCCTAGGCATTAACATGAAATGTACTGCTACTTTTCAGGAGGAATTCAAGATATGTTAAATTGTTCTTTCTCTTTCGTTCATTGGAGGACACTGGACTGTTTTAGCTCATAACCTACTGGGTATAGTAGCACCTGCCGGTATGTGACACTAGGTATCATTAAAAAAACAAGACAATTCAGAGGCAACCCCAATAGTCCACAAAAACAAAATATTTAAACACACAGGCCACAACAAAGCCAGACGGGAGGGTACTTTGTCCTCCAGTTAAGTGGAGTGCAAATTTATTTTTATTTTTTTCAGGGTACTGCTTAGGCATAATTATAATTTCTTAAAGTGACACTAAACTCTGGAGTTAAATCTTAAAAATACATTCAAGAACCTTCCTCCTTGCCTCTACACACAATTATCCCAACCTTATTTCATGCAGATCTCAGGTGCTATAATTGAACACGTGCATTGAAAACGAATAACAGTGCATATACAGGCAGTCCCCGGGTTACGAACAGGATAGGGACTGTAGGTTTGTTAAGTTGAATTTGTATGTAAGTTGGAACAGGTACATTTTTTAAGTGTAACTCCTGCCAAAATGTTTTTTTTTTTTTTTTTTTTTTCATTTGGATAGCATATGAAAGTATTTACCCCCTGTAAAGTTTGTTTTGCTGTGTGTGCCCCTGTAGGGAAGATTTCACCTCGCTTTCTGTCCCTGTGACAATTGGATTTTGAAAAATCAGTGGAGACACCTTTTTCCCATTAAAATCTTAAAGGAGGGAATTTCCCTTCCTAGGGGTAGATTTCCTTTCACTTCCTGTTGTCTCAAGGACAGGAAGTGAGATTAAATCTTTCTAATGAGGATACAGACGGCAGTAAAAACCTCACAGTGACCCGGAAGAAGAGGCGGGCACCCCCCGTCTACACGTCTAATAGAAGCCAACTTCCTGTAATCTACATACAGTACTACGAACCAGACCCAAAAAGGCGGACACTCCTCGTCAGCACGAGCGTGGCAGTATTACAACTATCCCTGCTGTACAGTAATAGCCTCCGTTTGTAAGTAGGAGTCATATGTAAGTAGGAGGTATGTAATTCGGGGACTGCCTGTAAATAGATATTCAAATAATGATTCTGTAATATGACTTTGTGATCATCCAAGTTTTATATGATAGTGCAAAAGTAATCAGTCCAAATAAAGTGCTTCAATCGTGCAAGCAAACTCCAAGTTGATGTATTGCTGGTGCATCCACTCATGCATTAAACATAGAAGTTGTGTCTTCACCTGGGTGAAATGACAATAGCTGTCTCTCACCTTAATAGTAGACCCTTTATGTCCCCGATATTCCCCTTCCTCACCCGCCTTGAAACCCCCCACCCACCCCTCAGGTATTGCATGTGATTTGTTTATATGTCTGTACATGATATTGTTCCCTTGTCATTAGTCCATATATTGAAAAACTTCAATAAACATTTAATATGAAAAAAAGAGTAGACCTCTCAAAGAGAAGGTCATGCACACATTACCCCATTTGCAGCGAGGAAGTGGTTCTCCTGCCCTTAACAGGTCAAACAATCGGTTCACAGACTCCTCTAATGGTTATTTCAATTGATCCAGTAGATGTCGCTCATCCACACCTCCCTAGGACAACTTTTTCTTTCTTTTTTTTCTAGGTGTATATTCTGTGCCGTTTGTCCTGAAGCGAAGTATATGGACACCAGCACTGCAATGGCAGATAGAATACGTCTCTTTATTGACGTACATACAACAAGAGCATAACACACTTAGTGCACCGTGGCCATCCGTTGACTACCGTTGCACCCACTTTATCTTGATGGAGCAGCGGTCAGGAGTGCGATGGGTACATGGAATATAACTTGTTTGTCCTTTTTTTAGTTAGAGATCAGCTCTAAAAAAAAATGAAAAAAAAAAAAACTAGGCTTCATTTTTTTCTGTCAATATTTTTTTTTTTTGTAGCCATGCTGTCTATTTACCCTGTATTGTATTGTGCATTAGCTAATTAGTCTCTAAACATTGCTGGTTCACTAGTTGGCTTTTTGTAATTGGATGGGCGTATTGATTTAATGTCACTGCTTCTATTTCCTGTCATTTCATTGTCTGCTGGCAGAGTATATGTTTTATCTGGGGAGAATTGAAATCTATTTTTTAGGTTTGATGTTCTTAGACATTCTGCAGGATGCAGAGGCAATGGTCATCTTTTTTGTTTTTCTTAGTATGGTGGTTTAGTTCGTTTTGGCTTTTGTGATCCAGGTAATTGGTAATTATTCATTATTTAATACGAACCTAATAAGGGGGGCATCAGTGAGGAGCAGAATTACCTTATTTCCAGTTCTTTTCAAGTGGTGTTTGGTGTGTATATAAGCTCCAAAAGTTTCTAATGTTGAAGTTTTAAACTGTAGCAACTCCATTTGGTAGCTGTGAGACTTCTTTCCGTTCTTTTTTTAGCAGATCTTTGTTTGACATAGATTGCAATGGCTAAAGGGGATTATAACAGAACCCTGATGTCTCAGGCACACCTTTTTGATGGTGGTATACTGAAATCTGGTGTGAATTATCAGCTTTTCTGCCAAATATTATATCCAGAAACCAAATGTAGGCACATTATAAGCATTTTGGCTTGTGTATTACTGATTTTTTTTTTTTAGGCTTTGCCCGCTGCTTACTTGACTAAAGTACAATGTAAATAGGTACCACAGCAGTTCTAATTCTGAAATTGCTGGCCTCTGCCATCCACAGAATGCTGCTAAAGCCACCATGTTAGCCTAATCTAGTGTGGTAGTATGGGAGGAAAACTTGGTGCTTGAGCAAGATTAGACTTCTTGTGTAATGCAACGGTGGGTGCATGCTGGACTGTATGTTCTACCTTTGTACGACCTGTGGGGCACCAGGGTTTTTCATGTGTTCCTTTTAGCCCATTACTGAATGGCCACCTACTGTACACCCTCAGACCGCCTTGCATACTATGGGCACAGAGCTCTCTGGGGACTCACTCCATGGGCAGAATCTCCATTACCTTGCTGCTGCTACCTAGCACACCTCTGAGAGACGCCTGGCCTAACCAGTATACACCATTGGTCTTTGTCTATCCCTTCCATTTGCTCCACGGCAGCAGTCCAGCCTACACAAGTGGACTGGAGTGTTGGAGAAAGCTGCAAAATCATTCAGCTTCTCACATCTTGCTGTGCCTGGCCCTCTACCTTCCCATGGACCAACAGAGAAAGAGAGCCCCCCAAAGCTACATATATCCTCATCCCCTGTACCAAGATGCTCCCTCCACCAGGTGGAGAGGGCAAGAAAGACATTAAAAAAAACCCCCACAAAGGAAAGAACTGGTATACACTCACTGGCCACTTTATTAGGTACACCTTGCTAGTACTGGGTTGGACCCCTTTTTGTCTTCAGGACTGCTTTAATTCTTCATAGCATAGATTCAACAAGGTGTTGGAAACATTCCTCAGAGAGTTTGGTCCATACTGACATGATAGCATCACACAGTTGCTGCAGATTTGTCGCAGCTCCACCAGTGTGAACCGTTGATGCAAGGCAGAATGGATCCATGATTTCATGTTGGTTACATCAAATTCTGACCCGACCATCCAAATGTCGCAACAGAAATCGAGACTCATCAGACCAGGCAACGTTTTTCCGATCTTCTATTTTACAATTTTGGTGAGCCTTTGCAAACTGTAGCCTCAGTTTCCTGTTCTTAACTGACAGGAGTGGCACCCGGTGTGGTCTTCTGTGGCTGTAGCCCATCTGCTTCAAGGTTCAATGTGATGTGTGTTCAGAGATGCTCTTCTGCATGCTAAAGTAACGAGTGGTTATTTGAGTTACTGTTGCCTTTCTATCAACTTGAACCAGTCTTCCCATTCTCCTCTGGCATGAACGAGGTATTCTTGCCCAGAGAGCTTTTCTCTTTTTCAGACCATTTGCTGAAAACCAGAGAGATGGTTGTGCATGAAAATCCCAGGAGATCAGCAGTTGCTGAAATACTCAGACCAGTCCGTCTGGCACCAACAACCATGCCACGTTCAAAGTCACTTAAATCCCCTTTCTTCCCCATTCTGATGCTCGGTTTGAACTTCAGTTGACCATCTTGACCATGTCTACATGTCCAAATGTATTGAGTTACTGCCATGTGATTGGCTGATTAGATATATGTGTTAACGAGCAGTTAAAGAGGTGTACCTAATAAAGCGGTCAGTGAGCATGGTGTAGTAGTTTCAAATTATATGAGGATATTGGTTGGTGAAAGGAGAAAAGGGATATAATACTCACATCTGTAAGGTCCCTAGACACCAGTATCTGGGTCAGGCAACCAAGTTTTGGACCATACAGAGGTTTTGGTCACTTTCTCTGTTGGTCAGGAGATTCCAGATAACCTGATGCCAATGGCTGTGTGAATTGCGGTATACTAATGTGGATAGAGGAGGTCCCAAAAATTGGGTGCCCATCAATTGAGAGGGTACAAGGCTGGATTTTTGGTTGTAAAAAAGATTCTATCTACATCAATGGATATAGGTAAAACACCTTCAAAGCTTTCCATGGCTAACAATGGCCGCTTCTTCAGGATGTACAAAAACAGCAGCTTTATAGAATGTATATCCCGCTCTCAGCGTTGCGGCTACTGTGGCTGGTCAGGTAATGCAGTTATAGCCACAAAACTCATTGAAGGTGTTTTACCTATATCCATTGATGTAAATAAAATCCTTTTTACAACCAAAAGTCCAGTCTTGGACCCTCTCAATTGTTGGGCACCTCTGTTGACTCAGTTTTTCCCTGATTTTTGGGATCTCCTTACTGACAGGGCTGACGAACTTACATGGACTCCTAGAGTCGCAAACACTCTTCTTTTACAATGACCTCTAGTGGGCAGATAGGGGAACTACACTCCTTTTAATTTTGGCCCACTACCCTACACTGCCTTCTTATGACTAAGCAACTTAGTGTGAAATCATCATCATTTTCCTGCTGCTCTAATGCGTTGATTTTAATAGTCTCCCAGCGCTCTACTCTATCCGTATATTCTTTTTCTATTTATGCTTTTGGATGTACAGAATGGCATGGTGATTAGGAAGCAGTGTGGGTAGTTAGCAATGCTTCAGAAAGAAGGCTTCTGCAGAGACTGCTACAATTCATTTACCACATGTGCCATGTAGTCTCTTCAAGCCAGATGCAAATACATGTAAAGGGATCCTCAAGTGCCACATGTGATGCAATTTCTTACACCCAAAGCTCCTGGATGAAGACATACTGTATGGCTTAAAGCAGTGGTGCCCATTAGGTATATCGTGATCTACCAGTAGCTCTCGAAGCTGATGCTGGTAGATCACGAAGAGTGTGAAAGGCGGCCCCTTTATTCAATTTTGGTATATTTATTTAGCTATGCACACATGATTACCTATTAGCCTGAGTCTGCTGAGCCAAGCTCCCTGACACCTTTCTGGTGGATACTGGTGGCTGAAGTGCTATGTATTACATCAAAGAATATTAGTTTACACAGCCTGTTGCACTACACTGTTTGCAAAATACAGCAAGGTGAGCCAGGAGAGAGAGAGGGGAGAGACAGCCAGGGGAGAGAGCGCAAGGAGAGACAGCCAGGGGAGAGCGCAATGAGAGACAGCCAAGAGAGCGAAAAGAGACAGCCAGGAGAGAGGAGAGACAACCAGGAGAGAAAACGAGGAATGACAGCCAGGAGAGAGAGGAGAAACAGCCAGTGGAGAGCGCAATGAGAGACAGCCAGGAGAGAAAACAAGGAATGGCGGCCAGCAGAGAGAGGGAGAGCGAGGAAAGACAGCCAGGAGAGAGAGCGAGGAGAGACAGCCAGCAGAGAGAGCGAGGGAGGTTTTTTTTTTCCGTAGGTAGATCTCATGTAGCTCGTCATTTGAAAAGTAGATCTTAACACAAAAATTGTGGGCACCCCTGGCTTAAAGGGAATCGGTCAGCCATTTTACTTTTAAATTTCAATTTTTTTTATTAGTGATGATGACATACTTGAAACACAGTAAGTAGTTCCATCCCAGTATGCCAAAACCGGAAAAACTTCAAATACCCCCAAAAGATATTACCTCTATACAAGATGAAGAAATAAACCCTAAATGTTAAACAAGGAAACGGGAGTATCTTTTTTATCTCTAGTAACTAAAGACAAGACTAGTGTAGAGTTAAAGGACTAAGGAAGTGTAGCAGGAGATCAAATGCTACATGGTAGCGTGTGATATGTTAAAGTAAAAAAAGGAGGTCTATGCAAAGTAAGACTGGGTGGGCCACTAAACAGGCAAAACAAACGGGACAAAAGACAAGGAAGAGGGAGAAAAGACAGAGCAATTGAGGAAGAAAAAGGGATGGTCGGTTATAGGGTTGGGCCGAGGAACGGTGCAAAGCACAAGTTACGTCATATGTTCCAGGTTCACGTAATTTGCCCAAGGGTCCCAAACAAGTTCGGATTGCAATTGTTTGTCAAGGATAATAGCTCATTTTTCGTGCGTCATTAGCCATTTTACTTTGAAAAGTTAAAGTCCTCTATATTAGAAGTTAACACACTTCCCTTTTCTGTGTGTCTCTCTGATTTAGTTTAACTTTAGCATACCTCCTAACTGTCGCTCATTTGAAACCAAACACCCCCGTCCCTCTTACCTTCTCAGTTGTCCCTTTTTTTTGGTCAGATGTTCAGATATCTATGAAAACATTCTTTTTAATTACCGTAAGTCATATTCTGCACTAAAACCTTTCTTAATTTTTGGTTACTATTTTGAAAGCCAGTATAAAGGAAACTTAATGCAAGGGTTAAGTGCTTGTTTTGGTCTATGGAGGAAAATAATCACGAATCCTTGGAGCCGGCCGGCTGTTGCAGCATTCCCTCCAGCCTGTCTCCTCCTCTGGTGCAGCAATTAATTCATTCGTTGTCCTCACGTTCTATATACTGTGTATAGGACATGATGATATATGGGACCTTAGACCTTTCAAGCCATTCTACAAGTCTGCGATGGCATTATTTAATTTTTTGGTGAGATCTTTTATACAAAAGTTTGTTAGAAAATCTACCAGTGTATTAGAATGAAAAGTTTTTGCTGGACACACCCTTTAAGCTAACTGAGGTTAGGTTTGTACATCTAAAGTTGCTTATACACTGCTGGAATTTTCGCAGAGTTCGGCAGACTTGGCCAAAATTGGAGCATTGTGTGACTCTGTTGGCACCCCATCTGTTCAACAACAGTCGATTGATCAATTGGTTTTTGTAGAAGGAGCCGGTCTGAAAATGTTTAACTGAACTGTGACTACAGACAATTTGTTGCAGTCGCTGTTTGGCTATTCTGACGGTAGCACACCAACTTCTGTCGGGATGCAATAGACCAGTACGTGCGGTTTAGTGTACATGTGAGAATCAAGTGTTCTCTCCCCCCAGTGTTTAATGCATAATGTATGGCCAGCCCAGCTCTCCTGTTTTGGCAGCAGTCCCACTTTAATCTTTACAACAACCACAGAGAATGGTGATTGGCTATAAACATTTTTGTTTCACCTGCGTTAACAAGCTGCTTCCTAAAATCCGTATTGGCCGTCTTGTTTGTTAAACGTTCATTGACCTGAAGAATAGACCATATTTCTTACCCACATTGCCGCTCCCTGCTTTTATCCTAGGAATATGGGGAACATGAGCCAAAGCTGGGCTTGTTCGGCAGCATCAGGCTGATTACTTTGCGTCACTAGTGTGTGTGTGTGTGTGTGTGTGTGTGTGTGTGTGCAGACGACATCCCTTTTTAATGAGATTTTTGTGCACTGAGCTATCAAGATAGGTCATTTTTAGACATATAATATTCTGCAAATATGCATGATCTGCATCTTAGGGATGGAAAGGAAGTTAAAGATTCACTTTCTCTAAGGCAATTGTGTGCAACTTCCTTTTTTGACATTTTGTTTTAACAAAACGCAGTTCAGAATATGATGCATGCTGTCCTCTGACAGCTTAACATTACTCCGCTAATGGCCAGATGTTGGTTTGCCAAAGTATAGAGCTCCTTTCTGTTGTCAATGTGCTAAACATTACTTATGGAACAGTTGCTGTAAGCAATTAGTAAACCGTCAATACTATCCAGCAATCCTTGGCAGGCATTCCAATTAGTTTGCCTTAAAGTAGAACTCCAGGAAATTTGTCCCTCGCCATCCTCATGTCTAATACTTGTCAATGGACCTGCAAAAGACGGGATGACATAGGTGGTCCTTAGACCACCAGGGCCCAGGGGAGAATAGGCTCGGAGGACCAGTACAGCAGCCTAGGGGTAGCTGGCTGGACCGAGGATCATCTAATTAAATCTGCTTTATTTGAGCTCCCTAGACAAGGGGTTCCCAACCCCCAGGCCGCAGACTGGTACCGGTCCATGGCCTGTCGGCAATGGGGCAGCAGCTGCCTCTGCCTCCTGTCAGAATAAGATCACTTCACCTATTCACAGTGCAGCGGCGGAGTGATCTCTTCGGCTCTGACATAGCAGTCGTCAGAGTGGGAGCCAAGCTGAGGGAAAGGAGATGGGGAGACACCGCACCTGTGATGAAGCTTGGAAGACAGCCAAGAGCAGACTGCTAGAACTTGTAAATGTAAGCAAAAGGACTGTTTCTACAGGTACTGGGACACTGAAGTTACAATGGAAGCTGTTAACCAAGTGCAAAAAGAGACAGGCCAGCTATGGTTAATCACATGGCTGTCCTCTAATGACCTCTCCAGCTCAGATCCTCCGCTTTCCAGGCCTTTAAAGGCCAATCAGGTGGATAATTTCCTGCTAGAGATGGTCTTTATTGCTAAGAATTAGGCCTGGTTCACACCTGGGCGATTTACAGCACGTTCCTACGCTCAACGCTCCTACGCCTACGTAAAACGCTCAACGTGTGAAAACCAATGATTGCCTATGGGCATGGTTCCCACCTGGGCGTTTTACAGCGCGTAGGAACGCGCTGCAAAACACCCTACGCCCAAAGAAGTACAGGAGCTTCTTTGGGGCGTAGCCCTCGGAAATGCGCGTTTGCCGTGCGTTTCTTTTACCGCAAATCCGCAAAAGGTGTGAACCCAGCCTTAAAGCCAAACGTGTTGTGAAAAATAATTGAAAATTTTGTAATTTTACATTTTATGAGATTATAGATCGGGTTTAGTTTTAATAAGAGCTTGATCCAGTGCACTGAAGTCAAATTTCACACAGCTTCATACATGTGGGTTAAATATACATATATCCGCTGGGTGTTTGGAGACTTGCCATTCAGTTTTATCAAATCCAACGTTGCCAGTATAGACAAACCTTTTAACGTGCCTTCTGGATTGGGTTGCTCCAGTTTGTACATCATATGTTGCGCAACCTCCCTCTCGTGCTTCATTGTATGGAAGGAAGCTGATGCCAGAATAAAACACCCTGGCATACTGTAGGTTGTATCCTTTAAAGTCTTGAATAAACCCACATTATTCCCTTTCATGATGTGTGACCAGCCTTTAAAAAAAAAAAAGTTTTGTTCTTTTGTAGAATATATTTTAGGACCATTAGTGTATTTTTAGAAATGTGGTTCATGTTTTTCTTTTTTGAACCTCGCAGTGTAAAAGTGTGTGTTATTTGTAATGTGCGACTCAGAATTTTTATTGCTTTTCATTTGGAAGCACTTTCCCCATAGGTCAATGAATTTTTCATGTCATTCTGCTCTATCCACAAAATCGCAGCTACATTTTAACTATCCGAGTGAGCTGCAGCCCCGGCTCGTGTAGAGTACACTGTATGGTACCATTTCCCAATCAATCATTTATAAAGAGACCGCACAATGATAGAGTAGTTGCTTGCGAATGGTGCCACTGGGCTTTGTAGTAAATTACCAGCCATTCCACAGTTGAGCTCCTGGCTTATAAGGGTTTTTTTTCTTTTAAGAGGATGCAACAACAAATAGCAAGGGAAAAGTAAGGAGATATCCCGTGTATCCATTCCAAGAATTGTAGAAATATGAAAATGCTCTATGGGTAATTTTTCTTTTTTAATTGCTGTCAAGTTAAAGTGTATGTAAACCCAATAACTAAAATGTCATAGATTATTTAACATGTTAATGTAATTTCAGAATTAATGAAAAATGTTGTCAAATCTGCAGCTTCCATTAAAATATCTGGTGATCCTGCCATGAAGGTTCTTGTTCAGTCACTTCCTGTTACGGGGCAGTAACGCTCTGTCCCTTTCTCCCGATTTATGCTCCTACATTGTCAGGCTGTGATAGGGGCTTCCGGTGGAGACTGCAAGAGGCCATTTCCACACGCATTGCACAAACATGGTCCACTGTGTCTGCCATTAGGAAATCCACCTTGAGAAATGCCATGTTGCCAACAGTGGAGTTCATGTAAACAGGAAGTGGCTGCATGAGATCAGAAGCACTTACTGTAGATACATCAAAGGATTAAAAAAAAAAAGTGAAAGCCAGTATTTTCTTTCTGTCTTCTTCTTCCTTCTTTCTTCTTTTTCCTTTTTTCTTGCTTCTTCCTCTTCCTTTTTATTCCCTCTCCCTCCTTCTCTCCTTCCTTCTTACGCCTTCCTCCTTCCTTCTTTTTTTTCTTTTTTTAATAAATGGCAATATATGACACCCAGTGCTTTCAGAAAACCAAACTCTATTAGTAAGGCTTTACTTGGGATTCTTATACCTTTCTGTTACTTCGGTGGTTAGACGTTTGTACCAGAATTCACACTTCTGCCAGACTGCATTAAGTGTTACAAACCCAAAAGATGACATAATTTCCCTTGGATAGGATGTCAGCAGCATAGGAAGATGTTGGCAGTCCAGCTGCTGGAGAGTGATGATGTCATTTGGGAATTGTGGTGCAAAGAACTGTGTTGAAACTTTCCTTTTCAAGTCTGATAGATATTAATTTTGAATCCATCAGTTTTAGTTTTAAAAGTGACAATAATTTAGGGTAAATATGGTCTACCACTATGCCCAGGAATGTTTCACATATTAGTGCTGGCTTTATCTGTGTATGTGCAACTTTTAGTTACCAGGCTTATGTCCTGCTAGTTGTGCCACAAGCAATGATGCATTTTGGCTCAATCAACTGTACGAGAAGGAAGAACCTTGAGAAGAATGTGTTGTCTGTAAAGGAACAGGCCCCACAAAGGAATTCATGTTTTCATATTGGAGGTGGAAATGGGCCTTTGATACATTTCTTGTCATCAGACTTCAGTAAAAATGCCAACTCAAATTGTATCTGCATGCTCCTGCTCCACTGCATGTGTTGAATAAAGGTTTTGGTATAGGTATGAATACTTTCATTTCTTCTTAGGAGATATTTTTTTTCCTGGTTCATACAGAGGACGGAAATCTCAAATTTCTGTACATGTAAGCATGGTCTGTATCTAAAGTGACCTCATATCGTGACTACTATAATTTAAAAAAAAAGACAACCCTATTCTGTAAGAAGTGTACATGTTCAGTGCTTTATGTCTTTGTGTGTCTTCTACGGATCATGCGTGTAGCAGGATTAAAGCTGCATCAGTTGAATCTCGGAGACAAGCACAGTGGTTGTATTATTAATCATTGAATTAGCTGGGGGACATTCTTTATGATTTTAGGGCGAATTGGTCTTCCTCATGTAAATAAGTGTCATAATGGTCAGGTCTGTTTTCACGTAGAAATATTCCTCCTAAGTTTATGAACCGATGAATTCTTCTGTCTCAGGTGGAAAACCATGAATTTTTGGTAAAGCCGTCTTTTGATCCAAACTTGACCGAACTCAGAGAGAAGATGGATGAACTGGAGAAGAGCATGCAAGCTGCGCTTAGCAGTGCGGCCAGGGAGTTGGGTAAGTGTCATCTCAGTGTATGAGGCATCTGGTGTTTAGATTGACTGTGTAAGGCCTGGTTCACACCTAGGCAACATCGTTTTTGCACGGTTTTTTAATGCAGTTTTATGCGCATACTGCAAAAAGCGCGTTTTTATGAGCAGGTTGTAGCTCATGGATGTAAATGAGCATTTTAAGTGTTTCCTATAGAGTCTATGGGGACAAAACGAGCTGTGCCAAAATAAAAAGCTCCTGTACATTTTCTAGTGACGGGCGCTTTGCTTATTGCGACAAAATGCTCGGATGTGAACAGGGCCATAGAAATTAGATTTTTTTTTTTTTTTTTTAGTGCAGAAAAAGCGCTACAAAACGCTCTGCGTGAACCAGGCCTTGTAGCATTTGTGTAAAGTACATAGTTCTTGCAGATTCACATCTGCTAAGCACTCAACACTAGAGATCGCTATGTTGCCCATGACTAACGTGAACATTTTTTCTTCCAGCCCCGTCAAGGTCAGCCATATCCATTGCAAGATTTTTAAGAAACCTAGTTGCAGGTTCTTGCCTGTTTCTGTTCTGTAGATAACAATTTAAGCCTTTGACATTGCTCTTAAAGTGTATGTAAAGGCAACATTTTTTTTTCTTTGGTTATGAATAGAATGTAGAAATGTTAGAGCCTCTGCTGTTTGTGTCCCTTCTGGAGAGCTTCACTGTGTTGGTTCTGGTAGCCATTGTCTCTGGTACAGAATGGGAAAATAAAAGTTTGACGGGTTCTTCTAGCCTTCCCTGACTCCACTAAAGAAAAGCATTTTTATTTCTATCTGTGCTGTAGGCTTCCCCCCTTATTCTGTGAGATAAAAGATTGTCATCAGGACAGCAAGTGAGGTTAAACCTCACAGGACATATCAGAGGTACTAACCCCTCCCCACTATCCAAAACTCAAAAAAAAAAAAAATTGTCTGGACTTGTACTTTAAAGAACAATTCATATGTCAGTGTAGTTGGAAATCATTTGTTGATATTGCAGTGATCCCCCAACTCTTATATGGTTCTACAGATGAACTAATGTGCCTTGTGAAATTCTTACCAATTTTGTAAGAACTCCAGAAATTGGACATCACACTTTCGCTGAATGAATGTGTGAGTCCGGATTAGACATCCTATTGCTCCAGAGCTGTCAGTAAATCATATTTACTGCTAAATTAAAAATCAACCCCTACACTGCAACATCACTTGTAGATTTATCGGGGTCTTTCATTGCCAGCTGCGCTAAAGCTATTCTGGCTTGTGCGTCTATTCAATATAATTATGGATTTCAAGTCACGAACAAAGATTAATACTCCTTGTATAAGGCATGTGCCAGTCACTTTGCTTTGTCAGCAAAGACTTGGAATAGTTTTGCTATAAATACTCATTGCTTGTGTCGGGTAATGTCTTAACCCTTCATGACTGGAGTTATTCCGCTCAGAAGGCTCCAGGTCAGTGACAAGCTAGGTAGGGCTGCCAGGATTAGGATAAGAGCCTTGTAATCTCCACCCTTTAATAACATGTCAGCTGTGACAACACTTCATATTTCTACCCTCAGGGCTTGTTCACACCATATCCGGATCATGTCCAGACCAGAACATTGTTCCCAGACCAAAAAAGCATCCCAATGTATCCCTATGGTATTTCTGGGCTCTGTTCACACCAGTGCAGTCCCTTCCGAACCAGACAACGCATGATACTCATCTAAAACGCATAGGAATGCACTGGTCTTCACCTAAATACCATTTTAAGCTAAAGAAAACACTGCTCCGGAACGTGTCAAAATCGCAGCAAACCGCAATGCAGCGCGTTCCAGATCTGGTCTGGAAAATGGTGTGACCCTGTCCTCACAGGTCCTCTTTTTCAGAGCAATTCCAGGCAACAAGTGAAAGCAATCAGTAAGCTTCTAAAGTTGCATAGTAAATGCATGAACTTTGCTGGAGTGAGATGATTCACTGAGATTACTGTGATGTAATTGCTGTGTGATCCCCTGCAGTATAAATGCACAGGATCAGTAGGAGTGGGTGCTCCAGCATAACCCACATGCACGTTTCACTTCACCAGGTCTAGTGGGATGGATGGTGCACTACAGCAATGTCTGGTCTAAAAATTGAACTACTCAGGTGACTTGTGCTTCCTGTATGTACCTCCAATCTTTATTTTTCAGCGTTCCTTTAAATGAATAAAAAAAAAAAAAGCTGTAATGTGCTTTGTGTCCTTCACTCGCTCACTCTTCCTATAGCGCGCCCTCTCTCTTTCTCTCTCGCACACCCTCTTTCTTTCTCTCTCTCGAACCCTCTCCCCCTTGACATTGGTGAACAGAGTGAGGCTTTAAGACAGGGATGGACAAATTAATATGGAATCCAGGATCCAGCAGGACTTTTTTTTTTTTAGGAGCCAGCTCCATTGACCTCAAAAGTAAGGTGCACCGAAATTAAATTTTGAAAACAAAAATTAAATAAAATCGAAAATTATTTTTTTCTAATCTTTTTAATTTTTTTAAAATATTAAAGTTTAGAAAAAAATAAAAATTTATTTTTTATTTTTTAACTTTACTATTGGGGGCTCTGGGGAAATTTCAGGGGTCTAAACAGACCACTGATATTTTCCCTCTTAAAATAAAAAAACAGATTGAGGACTCAGTTCTCAATCTCTTTTTCTGCATCCCCTGTTATGAATGAACAGGGAAAGCTCTATACTGAGTGTTCCTGTCCATTCATAACTTGTGGCGATAGTATGTTTACTATATCCTCAAAAATGAATGATCAGGAAGTGATGTAGAGCACTTCCCATTTATTCGTAATTGGGGACACAGTAAATAGATACTATGGGGTCAGTATCAGCAGGTGAAAGTAAAGGGGGAAAGAAGCCTGAATAAATGAAAAGAAATGCCATCACCACATCTGACTGGTAAGCTTCTGTATGATTTGTCCTGGAAGATTCCTGGAAACAGAGTTATCAGGTAATCAACTCATGTTTTTGTTCTTGGGTTTAGGTACACATTTTTATTGCCTTCTGGCCCCATGACAACCTGGACATGGCAACCTGGACATGGCAACTGTTCATTGCCTGTGAACTGGTTGGAGTCCTATAAACGCGTGTCTGTATTTCTGCACTTAATATTCATGAATTTGCATGTACTGCAGACTGTGAAATAGAGCCAAACTAGATGGACACCATTGTGCTGGAACACAAAGCACATTATGACATAGATCTACGTTGGCTTATTAGGCAAGGAGCAAGGAATAAGCAAGGAACCCCTTATCAGGGGTTACATTTTATTGTCAATAAAGTAATTGATTTTTTCTGTATCATTTCCCATAAGTAGCATTGGGCTGTCAGAGTGCACAGTCACTTCCAATGCACCTTGCTGTAACTATAGCTTGTACCGTCATCTGCTGTTCCCGTGAGACCTGCTGTATGTGGCATTAGTGCCGTCAGATGATGTTTTGTTTATATTGGGGTGGTATCAATGGTTAGACTGTATATGTAAAATGGCAAAAGTGTCTGAGTCACACAGTAATGCATCCTATATAGACATAATTAGAGGTGACGGGTTTAAGTGTCATGCAGGTCAGCTTTTTTTTATGTAAAGAAAATAATTCTAGTCTAATCTATAAAAGATGAGGGCTCCAAAAAGAACTTTTAAAGTCAAGCTATGCTATCAGTTAATGTGCATCTCTAAATCTCCAAGGTTTTTTGTTTGTTTTGTAGCAGAGAGGTACAAGGTAACACGAGGTAATAATAATTAAAAAAATCTCTCCAAAGATAGGGGTACACTGGAACAAGTGTCCCACATTTTTGGATATGTGATCTCTTTCTGTTCCAACTTCACCTACTTCCTTTCCACCTTGTCTGCCCTAAGATAGCCCCAGTCAGGGTCCTTGTGCTGGCTTCCCTGCCCCCCCCCCTGACAGCTGCCGCCCAAAAGCTGCAGTTACAAGCTATGGTGACACATCTGCAGTAATAATCTTGGACTAGGAGTTCACATTCTGCTTTTAGCTTATTTGCAGTTTTTTGGGATACTCTTGACAGCTTACTGACTTGATCTTTTGGAGACCCTTTAAGCCATTTTTCTGGTGGATCTAAATGCACGCTGTCACAGGATAAAGTCACTTGAGTTTCTGTATCGATTCCACATCAGGTCTGCTTCCTGTGACTGATGCTGATTGGTGGGAAGGCAAGTTAGTTAGTGTCGGTTAGCATAGGGAGCATGGCAAAAGTGTGTATGGGCTTGTGTAGGGCTGCAATTAATGATTATTTTCATAATTGATTCGTTTGCCGATTTTTGTTTTGTTTTTTTCTTCGATTTAATCGGATACATTTTTTAAAAATACAATCCTTAATTTAAAATAACTTCTGAATAAAACTGCATGCACAATTTTTTGCAATCGCACTGCACTAGAACGGACATCATTGCAGTACTGTGTGTTCCACTGTGGTTGGGAGGCGTGTTTGGGGTACCTTTGAAATTAATGGCACTGCAACACACCTCCCCCAGCAGAATGTCAGGCTGAAACCAAAAATGACTTTTTTCCCACTTTTTTTTTTTAATAGTATTGTAAGCACATGGCGCTTGAATAGCTTCAGCCAGTGAATAACAGCTGCCAGTGGCAAGATTGCGCAGACAGCAGCTGAATGTAAATACAGCAGGTAGTGGGCTGGTGTAATAGCTAGCCTGCTATTGGCCATTTCAGATTGCAATAGCAGGCTGGCTATCGCACCCGCCCACTGCTTGCTGTGCCCTCCTCCCAGTGTGGAGGAGAGAGCGAAGGGATCCAACCAACTAATCGATAATGAAAATAGTTGACAGCTATTCTCATTCATTAATTGTTTTGGTGGTTGCAGCCCTAGGCTTGTGTATATTCTAAATGGCATTTTCTTGAAGACAATGGGTAGCACCGCAATAGGGCTGTACAGCCTACATTCGGGCATGTTTCTCTGCCTGGGTGTTACAGGTGCAGCATATAGCTACAGTCAAGCAGCCGGCTTGTACAAATCCAATGACAGGTGCAACGACTGTATGCACCTGATTTAGGACATATCCAAGGTAGAGGTGGCAAAGCAGCATGGAGAAACTCTATTTCTTGCCTTTATCTATGGCATCTGAGTTGTACTTTAAAGAAAAAGTTTCTTTTTTGGTAAAGCACTTTATATGTATTCATTTTGCCTAAGCTTTACTTATACACTTCTGGAGTTTTCCATTAATGTTTAATTTTTTTACTAGGATTGGATGCCGGTAAAAGTATGAAACTGGAATCCAATGCTCAGCTTGGTCACTATTTCCGAGTGACCTGCAAGGAAGAAAAGTCTCTGAGGAACAATAAGAAGTTCTCCACCATTGACATTCAAAAGAATGGAGTGAGATTCACCAACAGGTATTGGCGCGTAGCATGAACCTGTCGTGTCAGCATTTTATAGTTGCCTAAGCGCTCATCCACTGCTAGCTTTACCTATGAGTAAATGCTGTCAGAGGATGTCTGCAATTAAATTAATGGGTTGTTCTTCAGACTACCTAAATATGGCCCATCGATTGGTAGGAGAATTTACAGCAGCAACCTTCTGTAAAAGAAGAATACTTACCATTTGAAGTAATGCAGGGGCCCCAGATGTGTCTTGTAGTGTATTAATTGCTGGGCACTGTACTTCCTCCTGCAAACCCCTACATATAGCCAATAGCCAGCCTGCTATTTCAAATTTCAATAGCAGGTTGGCTATTGTACCCACCCACTGAGCAGAGGAGCGGACCTTTTATCTCTCTGGCCCGTTCTTCTGCTCAGTGGGCGGGGTTTCATTAGCCAGCCTGCTATTGGCTATTGCAATTTGAAATAGCCAATAGCAGTCGGGGTATTGCTCCCAGCTAGTTGGCTGCAAAAGTAGTTACTATTAGCTCTCAAGCAACCAGAAACTACAGTTATGCAGCGCCTACCGACCCCCGTGGGTGCCGGATAACTGGGAGTTTCCTGTATCTGATATCCACTTTATGTAGGCTCATTGAAATGTACCTATGCACTGTGAAAGAGTCCTTAGCAGACTTGACTTCCTTGTCTAGCTAAAGCTCTGACATTTCTCATTAGCAGCATAAACATAGCCAATATTTATCAGACTGCTAACAGAATAATGTCGGCTTTCTGCAGCAAATTACTTATTTCAGAAAGATTTCTTTGTGAAAGGTGTTCATTTGTATAGACAGCTGGCAGTTCCTCCCCACTGACTGCAAGTTTAGCATGGAGCCACACTATTGTGGTCATATTGGCATTAGAGACAGAGCACATGATGATTTACTGATAAGACTAAATATCTAAGTCTGCTGACGATTAAAGCAGCGGCGAGAGTTATACAATGTGGAAACGGCTGATTAGTGTATCTTTCAGGAGGTTATTTCAATCCAAATGAGCGTGAACTCCGGCTAGTGTTATTATTCCCAGGAGACACTTGGCCACCTGCTCAGAGCGAAGCCGCTTTGTTCAGCTGCCAGGTGCTCCGTGTGCAGTCGAAACCTTCTAGTGTTATCTTGATCGTTATTTACACAATATGTCCATGGAACATAACGAGATGGTGTTCTAGCAACTACACAATAGAATGGAGTGATGACAGCACTCTGTGAATTATTAAAATGAAACAAATGCCTGCTTCCCGGAGGAAAATCTGACTAAATGCAGTTGTCCCAGCTGCTGTTCAGGTCGGCGGGATTCTTTTTGTCACACAGAACAGATCACAGGCTCCCCGTGCTTGTGAGAAAGACATCCCTCTTGGTTTTGTTGTTGTATGTGATTTAAAGTTGAACTCCAGGCACAAAAACGATCCTTTAAGTATATTAATCAGTAGCCACAAAGGATATAAATTCAACTTTGTGGGCACCAAAGGCCTTTGTAAAGACAGGGGATTACCATGAACATGTAGCAGTGACATCATCGGAGAACAGTGCTGTGGGAGGGATCCAACAAGTCCATCCACCACAGCAGGGGTGGGCAGACTCCGGCCCTCCAACTGGGGGAACTACAAATTCCATCATGCATCTGCCTCGAAGTCGTAGCTGTGAGAATCTTGCAATGCCTTGTGGAATTTGTAGTTCCACAACAGGCTGCCTACAGAACATTACAGGGGGGCGGCTACAAGATCAGTCACCCTGCACAAGGAAAGTGAGCAGAGTGACTGGTCTGAATTACAGGAGGGGGCTGATGCCAGACCAGTCACCCCGTACAAGAAGAGCAAGAGCAGCAGGGACCAGTCTGTTTTACAGGAGGGGTCCATACAAGACCAGTCACCCTTCACAAAAAGAGCAGCAGTGACCGGTCTGTTTTACAGGGAGGGGCTCATACAAGACCAGTCACCATGCACAAGGAGAAAGAGCAGAAGTGACTAGTTTTTATTACAAGAAACTCCTGCACAGAGACAATGCAGAGTTACTGCGCACATCTGGAAGAAATACTCAAAGCACACCAAGATATTGTTCAGACAATAATTCTTCAGGCCTCGAGTTGCTTTAAAGCTGAACTTAAGGAAAATGTCTGATTACGCATTTAAAATGCATACTGTATATGGGAGCTGTCTTAACTGCCAAAAGATATATATTTCTGTCCATCCAGTCCTACGTTTTACACATCCCTGATAGACCACACAGCCTGCTTGGTGACCTGACTTTTCTCTGCTGCAATCAATCAACATTGCCAGGACTTCTCCCTTCCTCCAGCCTCTGGTTGCACATCAAAGGAGCAGGAATGGACTGATGTCATCTTTCTGTTCTCTCTCAGCAGATGTGGATGCTGAGCAACTAATTGTCACAGAGTGCTGCTTTGTCTTCTCCCAATCTAATTGCTGCTTTACAGAGTGCATATCCTCTTACACGTTATTGTCATGTGGTGTGTCGTTATTATTCAGAAATTCTGACATTTTGCAGTAGAAGTCGTGATCAATGATTAACCATGCATTCTCTCCTATGTAGACACTCCCCTTTGTGAGCATGTCAGTCAGGTGAATGGCCCTCTGTGCAACTGCCTGCCCCATGGATTAAAATGCATGCACTCTAACAAATGCATGTGTGTATTATACAACAAAACGCGCACTCAATTGTTCCCTATGGGGTACAAGGGTCTGTGCTCCTGCGTATGCATGTGTATATTATACTGCCAATCCAAAACCGATCTCTGTCTTGGCTTCAAAGTGTAATGACCTGCTACAGGGATGACAAACTCATGTTGAGACACCTGGAAATGCTAGCTATGCTATCTTTATTTTTTTTAAAACTTTATTTCTTTATCTATTTCAGTTTTGGTAACTTTCAATCGTTTTACCTATATAGCACTGAGACTGTGGTAATAATGGAGTTTGCTCTGTCTCTTGCAGTAAGCTGAGCTCATATAATGACGAGTATATGAGATACAGAGAGGAGTATGAAGAAGCACAGAACGCCATTGTGAAAGAAATCATCAACATCTCTGCTGGTGAGTACAGGGCACCTGTGATGGTCACTTACACGTTACAGGCTATGTTCAGAAAGCAGGCCTTGGGACCAAAACTTAATAAAGAATTCAGAGGCCAATATGACTGTTCTAGGAGCCGAGAAATATTCTTACCCGTTGGAAATAGAGAAGGCTCAGAAAAGCTCTAAGTTAGGTGGAATTTATTTACATGGCTGTTGGAAGTTGTCCCGCCTGCTATGCATGCAAGAATAGCGTTCATGTAGACATGAAGATGGTTTTTGGACTAAAGCCAGCCAGTTTTGGGACTTTGTATTTTAAAGGCAGGAAGTGGTGAATTCGTGTTGTGAATTGTCTTCTAGTATTACTGCCATTGTAAATGATACAATTTATGTTTGCAGCGGTGTTTTTTCTATCATTAAACTTATTGTAACCCTCAGCCTGTGTTTTTAGCATTTGTATTTTGATGCTTCCTTGTCTCTCCTTTCTGGTATTAAGACGTGTACTGTACCATATTTAACTGTTTTCCTACAGTGTTTTTAGGGATCTCTGCATGCAATGTATCAAAAATATTGTAGGTAGATCTAAAGAGCAAGCAATCCTTCAAGCGTGTATAAACCTAAAGCTGAATTTTAATCTGCCTTCGATTCCTCAATCATCTTCCAGGACAGTAAACTGAGTGATTGGCTCCTCCCTCTACAGGAATCACAATTGGAACAGTTTAAACCCACCCCCCCACCACCCCTTTGTCCCCCAGTTTTAGATTGTGTTGACTACCGTCCAGGACTGCCCAGAATTTGTTTTCTTTCCTGAACGGATGGCCATTGGGTCAACGATCCCTTTCTGATGCAACTCTGGGTTATGTTTGCCTGAAGCCTTGCTGTCTTTTGTCAGAGGTACCCCTGAAACACTTCCAGGACCATGGCTCCTTCCTATTAAAGGGGGTTGACTCCTGAGGATCCAAGCATTATTGCCCTGTCCTCCTCCTCCTCCCCTTTTGGGGTAGTGCAGGTGGCCGGCGGAGGTGCAGTGCAACAGCGGTTCCTGGGTTTCCGGCAGGATGTTGATGGCTGATTCAAGGCCTAAGCCTGCAGTGGTAAGTGACCACAACCTGGGTCCTAAAGGACAGGGGCCTGTCTGCTTCCGTTATTCCTAAAGTTAATCGTCTACCATCAATTGTCATAGGAGTAGTACCCACGGTGTAATGCAGAGAAAATTCATTCCAGGGAGTTCTCCAATGAACACATCCTGACTTTCTTCCAGTCAGATCTGAATTAAGATTTGGAATTTATTAGATTTGGAGGTTTTTTTTCCCCTCGCATAGTTCCATCAGTACAGTATCCTGTGACCTATGTGTGCTCTCATCCCAATCCTGTTGGTGTTTTTTTTTTTTTTTTTTTTTTTTGGGCTCTTTTTTTTCTTTTTTCAAAGCCAGCACATTGTACTTCCTTTCCTCAGTCCTTATCTATTGCACCTCAGGGATAGTGTCTCCATTTTTTTTTTTAAAGTAGCATGAGCTGTTCATGTTTATCTTTATTGGCCATGTTTCTCCTTTTAAGCTGACTGTCATCCCTGAGAGTTTCTGTAAGGGGCTTGCTGCCTCTTCTTACACCATTATAGGTAACATAGGCAGCTTATCCTTCAAGGATTCCTCCTTTTTCCTATCAGGGCTCACTCCTCTTGATCAGCAAGTACCCCTTAGTTATTTTAGCATAAGTTCTCTCATTTTCCCAGAGTGATACTGAGCCAGACCTTGGGTATTGACTGAAGGTGGCCACGTATTTCATAGAAACCAGGAACCCTAAGGCTAGTTTCACACCAGATGCAGTGCGTTCTGGCCCGATTCTGGCCAGAACGGACTGCATCACATTGCTGCCGGCTCACTTTTTTGAGGCGCAGGAGGGGGCATGGCGAGCCATTGAAGTGAATGGCACCGTAGCCACGCCCTCCAGCCGCAATGCGATCGGCCGCACAAGATTGCAAGGCACATTATTGCAGCATTTTGATCGCACCACAGGCATAATGTGCCTTGCGATCCCATGCGACCAATCGCATTGCGGCCGGAGGGCGTGGCTATGTATAACAAATATACATTGCCGTGCAAAGTATTTCTTTACCTGTGTGCCCAAACACTTACAGACATGTTTGCGAACAGCTGATTCTTTCTACTCCGCTTCCCTTAACTTCCTGTCCAGTACAAGATGAGGCAGAGCACAGTCTCTAGCAGCTGTCCATTTCCTAGCTTGGAGAAGGCTCGAGGGAGGAAGGGATGAGGGAGAAGCGGAGCGCAAGCTTTAGCTTGTCTTGCTGTGCCTGTTTGTGGAACAGCTTACTAGCACACACAAGGGGGTCTCCATAGGATCCTGCAAAGGAATGGAGCCACCCTAAAAGAGGATATAAGGGTCAGTGCTCAAAGGGACCAGCTGATTCTGCAAAAACTAATTGTTTTAAACATCAAGAAGCAGTAATTTCATCAGCATTTGAAATGGCTTGAAAACCTTTTTACTTTAATGTTACTATAATAATTGAACTGGTAAAGATTTATAATAGACTTCATCCCATGATTCATACCATACTAAAGCTACATAGAAGCTTCCCTCTCTCCTTACTGTCTTGATAATAACAATGCAAATCATTTTCATTACCCCCTGCACACCATCTGAACTTTGAGACTTGGATGCCAATGATAGCTTGTGCAGGGGCTGCAGTAATGAATGAAATGAGTTGGGCCGGAGGTGATAACTGCTTTCTCCATCTGCCAACATTGTGGTATGTTCATCTCTGCAGATGGGTGAGGGTTGTGTTTAGGCAGAGTTCAATCATCGCTCCAATACGAAGTGCATTATCTTAATATTGCCATGTGGGTAATTTTTCCTGTCTATGAGTAATGATAGAAAAGTCAGCAGGTGTTAAATTGGGTTAAATTACCACTAGCTTTGTGTCTCCGATTGTCTCAATCCATGTAGGAAATTGACATATATCTGTTTGTGTTTTCTCTGCTGGAGACTCACTGAATGATTGAGTTGTGGGTTCTTTTTCACTAATGATCTCCTTCCAGCTGTGTATTAGGATGTCAGAGCAGACCTGGGGCTCCGTCTCCCAAGAGTATCGCTCTACTAGACCTTCATGAGAGCAAACATAATGAATATAAATAGTCTAGTGTTTAATTCATTAATGCATTTTATGCATGTTCTGATGTGTGGGCGAGCAGACAGTGTGTAGAGCATTTATAATGGTCAGATTGTTATCCTATCAGTCATAGGTACCTCCTTTACATGAACATGCTCAAATGGCCACAATATCAGTGGATCGCCTGAATGATCTGTCTTCAGAAATGGTTGGTTGGTAGATTCAGCTGCTGCTGTTTACTTTGAAATAAAGGTGGATAGACAGGTCTCTGATGATACTGGTGTATGTTTGTGTCCGACTGAAATTTAACCAAACAGAAAGAATTATGTTGACAATAGTTAAAAGATGAATGTAGTTTTAAAGCATTTAACTCCATTAAGTACAGGTCTGAGCAAATCCAAGTTGCAATGGCGGTTATAAATGGGTTGGTATACACGCACCATCCATACAACCTGATCCTCATGCAAAGTCAAACTGACTTCTATCAATAGCAGATCCAACAGTAAACAGACTTGTGAACACAGTTCTCCACCAGCTTCCTTTTAACCCATTGTAAACTGTGTATCCTTCCATCCGGACCAATAGAAAGTTGTAGCTAAATTGGCCTGTCCTACTTCAAAGTCGCAATTTCAATAATGGAGTGCAGCAGGTGGATCTCATAGTGGCTTTAGATTCAATTATCTATGTTGAGGTGCTGGTTTGCATTCTGTGGAATATATTTTCGTGACAACTTGAGTGTGATGGTGGTGTCCTGTGGACCGAGACAACCTTGCTATCATGATGGGGAGCATATGAGGGTAAAGCAGCTGTTATGTGTACCCCCTGACCATCCTAGATTATCTCATCCTGCATGACTGCCTAGCTTGCCCAAGCCTGAATTGCATTTACAGGCTTTGGTTTCCTTGCATTTCCTTGCTATGGTTTGCTAGTTCCTGTATTCCGAAATTCATGCCTCTGTCCTCTGTTATGCATTTTCATAAAAATGAATGCCCCATAAGTGATGTATTTGTCGGTTTAGGTGCAAAAGAACCCTGCTTGACCATGCCTGCTCTTCTCGACTTCCTCTTTTGCAGCTTATTTTCTTTAAGATTAGTATTAGGCCAAGGTACATGGAAACTGCCCATGTGTCTTAGATGCTTTTAGACGGAAGTATTCTCGTGTAAGATGAACCCCTCATCTTTTAATATATCCATTTCATTGCTCCATTAGAGCCCACAGTAAATTTTGGTTGTCCTGGGTGAGGCGGAGCATGTGACCTCCTCCCAGGATACAGTGCTTGGACTGGAGTAGTCAATTGCCAGACTCGAACACTGTCCTATGAGAAGGAAGATGTTGCTATTTAACTCTGTGTAAGCTCCGACATGATCCAACATGGGGCTTACTTACAGTAGAGGAGCACAGGAAAGGGGAGTATCAGCAGGTCAAAGGTGGTTAAATACCTGTCACTTGAAAGGACAAATTGGCAGAGTATCTTATACTATAGTAAACCTTTCCTAATGGAAATTTGAGGGCTTCCATTGCTGACCTGAACATGCTAGTTGCCTGGCTGTCATGCTGACATTCTTGCTTCAATACTTGCATACTTGTTCCAGATCAATGTCTCAATGTCAGGAAAATCATATTAGAGTGAGAGGAACCATGTGGTCAACATGACACCCAAGGAACTAACATTTGACAAATGGCAGCCTCCATGATTCGCTCTAGACAAACCTTTCCATTTTGTTATAAAACTTGCAATGTAAATTAAACAATTGTCTTTCTTTCTATAGGATACGTGGATCCAATTCAGACTCTGAGCGATGTAATAGCTCAATTGGATGCCATTGTCAGCTTTGCTTTAGTTTCAAATGGAGCACCAGTACCATATGTTCGTCCCATCATCCTGGAGAAGGGACAGGGACGCATCGTGCTAAAATCTGCCAGACACCCATGTATTGAAGTGCAGGATGATGTGGCGTTCATTCCCAATGACATAACGTTCGAGAAGGAGAAACAGATGTTCCATATTATCACTGGTAAGCTGTCAGCTTCTCCAGATTTTCATTATAATACCTTGCAATTGGCAATCAGCTTCAGTTCAATATGACCTTGCTAAAACATCGTCTTTCTTTTAGTGTCTGTTTTAAAGTGGAACAAAGTAGATTTATATGTTCCTTCCTTGTGTCCCAAGGTTGTATTTGAACATAACATGAAAGGAATGATGTCTGCTTTTGGTCTACTATTACCCTTGTGTGCCTCTCTCAAGTTTCACTTTTACTTCTAGGGCCCTAACTTCATCGTTAACCTTGCTAACTGCCAATCCCCTGCCTAATGAGAATACTTTTGGTAGATATGTGGGTGTGCTCATTTGGGGGTCAGGATGACTGCTCCATATGACTGGATTCACGTCTGTCAGCTGTTTTCCACCAAAGAACTGAGACTCTAGTGTTGGGTCTAAGTTCAGGGTTAATGTGTTTGGGCCATAGCACAATAGATCCGATTGTACAATCTCTTTTCTCCCACTGACAGGAGGCACTGTACCTCCAACTGACACCAATGATGGGGCACTATTCCTTCCACTGACACCAATGATGATGCACAATTCCTTCCACTGACATCGGTGATGAGATACTATTCCTTCCACTAATTCTAAAGACGAGGCTCTATTCCTTCCACTAATTCCAAAGATGAGGCACTATTCCTTCCACTGACACCAACAATGAGATACTATTTCTTCCACTGACACCAACAATGAGGCACTATTTCTTCCACTAATTCCAAAGATGAGGCACTATTCCTTCCACTGACACCAACAATGAGATACTATTTCTTCCACTGACCCCAACAATGAGGCACTATTTCTTCCACTAATTCCAAAGATGAGGCACTATTCCTTCCACTGACAGAAACAATGGGGGCACTATTCCTTCCACTAATTCCAAAGATGAGGCACTATTCCTTCCACTGACAGCAACAATGAGGCACTATTCTTTCCACTGACAGCAACAATGAGGCACTATTCTTTCCACTGACAGCAACAATGAGGCACTATTCCTTCCACTGACACCAACAATGAGGCACTATTCCTTCCACTGACACCAACAATGAGGCACTATTCCTTCCACTGACACCAACAATGAGGCACTATTCCTTCCACTGACACCAACAATGAGGCACTATTCCTTCCACTAATTCCAAAGATGAGGCACTATTCCTTCCACTGACACCAGCGGTGTGGCATTATTCCTCCTCCCACTGACGACAGGCTCTAGGTCATTTTATTACTCCATCTAACCACCAATATTGGGGGAATGATAAAAGAAATCAAAGCTTTTAGTCTGCATTTTCAGGAAATTAGTGTTAACCTTTGAATACCCAGCCTTCTGTCCCCATTCCAGAAATATTACACAGTCACAGTTGATATCCATTTTTGTTAACTAATCCTCTACTCAGTTCATATACAGGTGGGTCCACTGTGTCCTATGGGGGAGTTAGTGGGTGTGCCACATTGTTGTCTATACAAACATTTCATTGGTAGGCAAATGTAATGATTTTTCGCTGGCCACTGTGGAAGCACAAAAAGTAATGTGTACAATTTTTAGGATTGTTTTTTTTTTTTTAAGATAATGACGTGCTAGTAGTTTTTGTTAGCTTCTTTGGGTTCCTCACAACTAGTCAGTATACACAATGAGGGGAATTTATCAAAACTGAAGCAGACAAAAAGAGCAGCAGTTGCCCAGGGCAACCAATCAGCTTCTCTCTTCAGTTTGTTCAGTTGAGCTTTGAAAATGAAAGGTGGATGCTGATTGGTTACCATGCACAACTGATCCAGATTTTGTCTGCTCCAGTTTTGATAAATCCCCCCAATGTGGTTTTATCTAGCTGTGACACATCAACGCCTATTAGCATTTAGAAACCTACTTTCAGCACAGGGAGCCATTTTTCAAATTGTATCCCCTTCAGCCACTGCTGCAGCTTCCTATCGAAGAGCACATGACTTGATGTTAGTATGCACAGTTTCTAGTTTTTACTCGGACTGGAGTAATCCTTTAGTAAGCCAGAGTACCTAGAAGGTGTCGCGACCCACTTTTGGGTCGCGACCCATGAGTTGAGAACCACTGCCCTAGAGGTACCCAACTTATACATTTTTTTTTAATCTCTGTCAGATCATTTAAAACACATTTGGTTTATTTTGTTTAAATAATTTCCTCCACCCACATCTGCGTTAAGGGAAGAATATTGTTTTGGTATTTTTTTCATTTGATTCTACCTTTTGCATGCTGTAGAAAATGAGCAATTGGAAATAGATCTACACATTCTGGGTGACTTGACTTTAGGAATAGCTGGTTTGATGCATTAGAGGCATTACAATAATCAGAGAGATGAGGCCCTCTTCCTGGTGTCACTGATTTAATAAAATGGAAATTTTATTTCAGGTTATTCTGACAACTGGTCCCTGTTGTGTCTGGGAAGCTGGTTTAATCCACATTGCGCTCGGCTTTTAGTCAGACTAAGGATTTGTGTCAGTCGGAGATGTATGCTGAATTCTAAAAGTTTCCTCCGTTGCTAGTTGCTACTATTAGAAACTTGGCATGTCTGAAGCCAAAATTGTTTTTGTTTTGGATAGAGTAGGCAAGGATTAGATCTGTCAGGTTTCAATCTGGGGGAGATTCACACTGTCCTGGTGACTAGGACTGAAAATGATCAGAATCCAAGATTTTACAGTTGTCACCAGAATTGGGGGTGAGCGGAAATTATCCAATGGGTACACCTGTTTCTAACACCTCTTTAACTCCATTGCGACCACTGACGTACATAGAACATCATTGGCAGCACAACCCTGTAAATAGACTCCCGGAGCCTCTGTTTACCTTTGTAAAGCCGGCTGCCGTCTTTACAATAGAAGCAATTCCGGCGGCTCAGCTTTCGCCAGACCGCTTCTGTGGTCCTTTAAAAGTGCACGATAGCCCCTTCTCGACACCCCTGCCGTGTTTCCCTCCATGTTGGGTGCCGGCATTCACCGTTCTCCTCCCCACTCTATGGAACCGGGAACAATGCGTATTACATCGCTTCCAGTCCCATAGCTATCATTGCTTAGCACCTTGAGCCCAGCAATAAGCTACTGAAGTGCAATCTGCACTTCAGTAGCTTATTTAAAGTGGAAAGCTGACACTAGGGGTCTTTTAGACCACCAGTATCGCCACCAATATGCTATCACATGGGGAGCTCGTAAGCCCCCCTATGTAAGAGCAATTAAAGTAAAAAAAAAAGTTTTAAGAAATAATATAGGTTGCGCCTATTTACAAAAACATAAATCGTGTTACACATGTTGGGTATCACCGTGCACGCCAGTGCAATAATTGTAGTGCCAATATTTACGTGACGTGTAAGGGCTTTTAAAGGGTCGTCGATGGACTTTTTCGGATACTGAAATGGGTCACTGTTTTGCGGACGCACCTCATTTTTTACCAAAGCATGTTGAGTATATATTTACTTGTTGTAATGTCATTTATTTTTTACAAAAAAAGGGTATTTTATTGTGTTTTGGGGCACTAAAATTAACCCAAGTGTATTTTTCACTACATTTTTGGGTTTGCTAAAAGGTTGCGCCAATATCGTGCAACATAAAAGTTTGCAACTGCCACCATTTTATTCTACAGTGTCTTGGCTTTCAGAAAATATATAATGTTTTGGGGGTTTGAAGTAATTTTCAGGCCTAAAATGTGGATTATATCGTGTGCAAAAAACAAAGAAAAAAAAAGGCCTTGGCAGCGAAAGGGTCCTTATGGGGTTAAGAAGGGACTTCCTCTCCAGTTTCTATTGTGTCTCTGGGCCTGGCCCAGTGAGAGGACATTTCCCTGATGGGGAAATAAAAGGACAGAGGTGTAAACCATAAATCTACTTTTTGACTTTAGATATACTTTATGGGAAGCTGCACAGCAGGTGATTTTGCTGCATCCGTTGTGTATTTACCATTCAGGCAACAGATATGACCCAGCACTCGGAACAGAGCTTATTGATTTCTATGTAGATTATTATGGTTATACAAGGTGTTATAATTAATGAACTCTGAAGATAAGCCAGTTCGAATCTGTCAGCATAACTTGTTTGGTATTCTTTTTTACCGCTCTTCTGTTTTGGCTGACCCTACTGAAGAGCGTTCTATGAACCGTATGAGTCATTCAGACTTTTTCTTCTAAATGGTGAATGGAGTTGTTTTTGCAAGTGAGAGCTGTGAACAAGGAGTGTGAAATTTTCTGTATCTCCCAATACTGTATAAATGTTTTATATATAATTTCTAAGATACACCTTTCGAATCTCGGCCGATTTTCGTATGCAATCGCGTTTTCGTCCGATAAGGTCCGTAAGGTTGATGGACAGTGTACAACCGCAAATACTGTACAATCGAACGACTTGACTAACCAGCAGGTTAGAAAACTTTGGTCGATCGTACGATTTTCGCAAGGTTGGTGGCGTTTCCGTACGTCAAAATTTGTGCGAAATACGTGCGATTACCGCAATTCGTCCAGGTGCTTTCTTTTAATTACTGCTGATTGAACCTTGCGATAATCGTGGCAGGATGGGGCCGCCGTGTGAAAATCGTACGACGGTTCGATCATCGGACAAAACGTTTCGTCCGATGATCGCAAGGTGTATGGGCAGCTTTACTGAATCAACAGTCTTGCAGGCAAACATTTTAAGAAAGCTGTGCTGCCCGTGCTCTTCTGTACAAAAAAAAAACTGGCAACACTGAGAACTGAAAATACAGTGGTTGACCAAGGAAACTTAGTACACCAGATGAAAGACACATCGTGCTGACGTTCTTTTACAATCAAAAGATG
This sequence comes from Nanorana parkeri, assembly GCF_000935625.1. Classification (NCBI taxonomy): domain Eukaryota; kingdom Metazoa; phylum Chordata; class Amphibia; order Anura; family Dicroglossidae; genus Nanorana; species Nanorana parkeri. The sequence continues at coordinate 82,485 of NW_017306331.1, read as the reverse complement.
TCATGGGATACCTTCAGTTCATACTTGGCAGAAACCATTGGGGCCTTGGTTCACCCATTTCCACTCTGGAGAAGTGTGGTCAGAAGTGGTCTTTATAGAAGACTTGTGGCCAAAAAAAATCATACCTCAAACGTGGGAATAAGGCCAAACTACTCACCTATGCACGAAAACACATGAACAGGTGTGCAGAAAAATGGCAGCAGCTGCTCAGGACTGATGAGTCTAAAATATTTGGCTGTAACAAAAGGCAGTTTGTTTGGCGAAGACTTGCAGAGTTGTACAAGGATGGGTGCCTGCAATCAACAGCGAAGCATGATGGAATTATTGGTCTCCACAATCCTGAAAAGTACAGGCAGATACTTGTACAGTAAACTCCCTGTTATCCGGCATCCATGGGGATTGGTAGATTCTTGATAAATCTGGATGCTTGAGAGTTACTATTAAAAATAGGTCTAACGAATGCCATATCCCATACTATACCGTATCATAACATAAACTCTGTATTGACTTCATATTAATATTGAAATGCAGAAATCGAAAGCAAATTAAGACAAATAGACACATGATCGTTTTCAGGATAATACATGCTGCAGATCAGCAGAACAGTAAGTGCACAGGGGATTTTCTTTTTCTGGTTGAATACCGAATAACTTATCCATCATGCAGTACCATCAAGGAGGCATCTGATCTGTCCCAAATGTATTCTGCAGCAGGAAAAAGACTGCCAAACATACAGCCAAAGTCATAAAGAGCTATCTTCTGAATGTCAAGTCAAACTGGGATTACATGACGAAAAAGAAACAGACAGCCTAAATCCACACAACTGTGGTTAGTTCTTCTTGATGTTTGAAAAAAACCTATCTGCTAAGTTCCTTAAAAAACATCTGTGTGCAAGTGTACCTAGGAGAATTGATAGCGTTTTAAAGGCAAAGGATGGACACGCCATATATTAATTATTATTTTTTTGTCTATGCACTTTGTAGGCTGTTATTTAATATAAACTATTCATCGCATTATGTTTGAAAGCATTGTCACGTTATAGCTTTTTTTTTTTTACTAGTCCCTAAAACTTTTGCACAGTACCTTTTTTGAATTTGCATATATTTTCTCTTATGTTAAGGACTATAAAAAATTACATTCAAAGTACATGTAATGTGCTTTGTCTTTCAATTAAAAAAAGGGGTTTAGCCAAATGTTTGTGTTTAATTAAAATTCAAATGTCTTTCTGCTCTGCTTCACTCTTAGGTCCTAATATGGGTGGAAAATCCACCTATATTCGCCAGACTGGAGTAATAGTCCTCATGGCCCAGATTGGCTCCTTTGTACCATGCGACTTTGCGGAGGTGAGCATAGTGGATTGCATTCTTGCTCGAGTTGGAGCTGGGGACAGTCAGCTCAAAGGAGTGTCGACCTTCATGGCTGAGATGTTGGAGACTGCTTCAATCCTCAGGTATTGTGTCTCTGGGTCTTATGAGTGTGTGTGAGTGTTCCAGAAAGTAAAGGGAGATATATAGTAATCTGCCCTTAGTAAAAATGGCCACTGTGAGCAGAATGGGGAGGAAAAGAAAAATAAGTATGCAAAGAATACAAAGCTGGCAATTATCTAGAAGTATCTGTTTGTGGATTGTAAGTACTAAACATTTCTAAAGGTGTGTTTATTGTAATTTCAAAGATGGGTGAAGTTCCCCTTAATGACTTGAGAGAAGGATTTGGAACATTTCATTCTATTTTGTCTGGCATTACTGATTGTGCTTCATATACTTCAAGTAGATTGCACCTACCGTTATTAAATAAAGCCTTCTCATGAAATAGCAGTGGCAGATGTTTGGCCGTATGTCCCGTAGTTTTGTGATTACAGATGACTAATACATTAATACCAGTAGACAGGTACATAGAGAGGATGAAGTTCCCTGAAAAAATCTGCCTCTGATGAAATCTAATACTCAGAATATTTTTGTACCTTTTTAAGAAGAGCAATGCTGATGTGCAGTAACCCATAGTAGTACATCTTGTGTTAATGATTTTTCAGATCACAGAAAGGCAAAATATGATTGGTCACTATAGGGCACTGTACCACCCTTCTGCACATACCAGTTGCAGTTTTGAGTCATGCTTACAGTTGGAAGCAAAGAAAGGGTAGAATGGGAATGACTGATATGTGACCATCTGCAGCTCTGACAGTATAATATTGCATGCAGTGTTGTTGGATGAAGCATGCATTTAGACTGCACAAGGTCACACAGAGTTTGGATGCATCTGTAAGTAGAGCAGAGGCACCCAAGATAAACTATTGAACCCTCGGAGAATGGAAGTCTCTGCAATGATTTATATTGCAGGGGGGAAACCAACGTAACAAAAGCCTGGATGCACACCAGAAGTACAGGTCATTATAGTTGATCTGAATTTGATATAAACCCACTTTCTCCTTCCCCCCAGCAACTCAGAGCTGTAGCGTTTCCCTTGCGTATTGTTCAGAACAGATCTTCCAGGTTAAAGATGAAACCTAATTAGAGAGTGTAGGGAGAATACAGTGCAGAGTACTTGGTGCTGTCATAGCAGACACTCACTGCTGAAGCTAAATGTTAAATACGTCTTTGAATAAGAGGAGATCTTCCCGGTCCAGTCACTCTGCTGACAACGCTGAAAATCTCTATCCAGCATTAGATTTTGTTTTTAATGATGTGTTTAGCTTTACCCTGTCTCACTTTCCTGTTGTCAGCTCCTGTCTGCAGCTTTCGGTCAATCAAAAGTATGAATGCTGCCAAGAGGATTCTCTTCAATTAGGGCTTACAATTGAAGGATACAGCACACCTCCATTCTAGGGGTGCCACAGAGCCGAATTGTCTAAAAGACAATTGTAGAGAGGTGATGTGAGGCCAACCAGGAGAGAGTATTTCATCTTCCTTTGTACAGAAAGGAGGGCATCCTTAAAGGGCACCTAAACCCGTAAATAAGTATGTCATATTGCAGCTTGCCAGTCATTAGATGGGGTAGCTGCCGGTCATGCATGTGCGCGCATTTTCATGCACGTAAAAATGTGGCAAACGTGCGAAACCCCGCACGCTGAACCCATGCGTACAAACGCGCAAAAAACAATGCCGCCACGGTGTGAACGGGGCCAAAGATTTTGCTGTGCTGTCAAGCAGGCGGGCTGGAGCACAAGCTCCAAAGAATTTCAAATCAATTGACAGATAAGTTTCCATATATGTATTTAAAATTTGCATTTCACTGGTTGCAAAACATTCATGTTCTACATTCCATGAGGATATACTAATTGGGATGCTTGTAGTCTTGACTTTAAAGTGTATTTGCTCTTTTGCTGTTAAAGTAAGAAAACACCACTATATGTTTGTTCTTGTACAGCATATGTGAAAGTAATACAAAAAAATGTCTTACCTTTTTAGATGTCTCTGTGTAGCAGGCCTTTGCAAGCTTCTCTCTCAATCTAAGTCACCGCAAACTCTGACTGTCCCTATAGATAAACTAGGGATACACTGAGCACCCCAGACATTACTATTCAATGCTTCTAGATCTATAACACTTTGTTTAGGACAGGCAGTGTTGAGATCTAGTTTACAACTGATAATGAGATCTGCTATTTCAGTACAGAAAGGGTTGATTATGTTAACATTACCTCTTACATTTCAAAGGGAAACTCAGTAAAGATAACAACTTTTCTTTCAGAACTGAGCATGTTTTGTGCAAACAACAGTTTAGTTATATGTGAATGAGAAGCATGTAACAAATGTAAAATAAATGTTATCCCAATTTGGCTGTAAAAGTGGAAATGCACTTTAGGCTTATGGCATAAGCTGCAACACACTTCCTGCATACCATTTAAAAGTACAAACCCGCTGGTTATGCTGTGCCAAATGGAACTGGGTGTGTCAGGGCTGTTGATTTCGGTTCATGACGCCAAATGAGGGTTTTGTCATTTATAGGTGAGGCCAATAAAATGAAAATGTTCCTCTCGTTTTACATATATTTAATGAAACCTCTGTGTGTTTTGTCAAAGGAAAACCGACCAGTCCTTATTAAAAATGAAAAAAAAAAACAAGATCATTGACCATGAGGGGAAAACTAGTCACACTATCTTTAGGGGTCCCTATGTTCTCTCTGATCTATCTCCTTTTCTATATACAGAGAAGCTGAGAGCTGTCTTTATAATTTATTCTACAGGTCAGCAACCGAGAACTCTCTGATCATCATTGACGAGCTGGGCAGAGGCACCTCCACCTATGACGGTTTTGGCCTGGCCTGGGCAATCTCAGAGTACATCTCTACTAAAATCCGAGCATTTTGTTTATTTGCTACTCACTTCCATGAACTAACCGCTCTGGCCGATCAGGTGCCAACTGTGAACAATCTACACGTCACGGCGCTTACAACAGATGACACGCTGACCATGCTTTACAGAGTCAAGAAAGGTGAGCAAGAAAGAATGTCTATTGTCCCTTGCTCTTGCTTCTTAGATTGTTGTCTATATCTGAGGATCAGTCATAGCTGTAAATGTACAGCACCTTCATTGAGAAGTGATTGAAAAAATAGGTGCGGTGGCAAAGCTTTTAAGTTCTGGCTAAACATGTTTAGGCACCTTTTTGACACACATTGTGATTATTGCAACCCAGTCACTAAATGACCCTCAACGAACCCTTAACATATCAATAAAACAGACTTACAGTACTGATTTGCAAGTGATGCACTTTGGGGCTGGTCTGTTTGCACTGTATTTGCCCATTGGAGTACCATTCAGAATACATTGCAAGGCAGATACAGTGAGTTTATGCACAGGAAAGGTGTTAAAGCCTGCCTTATTCTGGTGCAAATCAAACTAAAAAAAAAACAGGTGGATTCATTTAGGAGTGATTTGGGGGTGATGGTCTGGCTATGCTTTTTTACCTGTTTAAAATATTGAATATACTACTTCATATTTACCAAGTGGAGCTCTGAAGTCAATATGCGAATTGACATGTTCTCTTGATAGGGCACTCACTGATTCTTACATTTCCTGTGCTCCATCTCCAGCAGTAGCGCAGAATCTAAACCATATGTGACTTCCGTGTCTGCGTTTATTCTGAGTGACTCTTTCTCCTCCCTTAGACATTTTTCTGACCAAGGGATTGGCCGTCTGGAAAAGGCAATTTTCTTTAAACTTGACTGTATTTGTTAATCATGATTTAATTGACCAGAGGTGTCTCTAGATTTTGCTCTAGAGGGTGACCCTCTAATCATCCCAGAGTTTAGGAATTTATGTTTTTATGTTGGTTTTGAAAATCTTCTGCCATATTTTGAGCTGAAGATGAATGTATCAGTAATACTGAACTTCAAAATGACATTTTATAAGATCAATACAATCGGGCTGTTTGCTTTAGGGGTGTCTGGCGGCATTACGGTAAAGACATGCTGGTGCAGTGTTCATTGATCTGTTTGTTTAAGACCTTCTGGTAATTGAGTTTTCTCAGGACTGCAGTAGCTTACAAACGAGCTTGCATTGTTTGTGTCAAATATCCAGACTCCATTTTAAATAGGAACAGTTATGCCCAAGTTTGTGAGAATCTGAATTTTTGGCTTTAAATTATCATACTTATTTATGTAGAATTTGTTTTCCCCTTTAGATTACTTTACAGATTGTGTTAGGAGTGGCTTTTGATGGGGAGTAGCAATGGAGATGAATACAGGTTTTGCATGCCTCCCCTCCAACAGCAAGAGACTAGCAACATCTGGGATCACTCACAGTCCTGTCTAAAACGGATAAACGAGGTTGAAGTCATCTGCTGTCTTATGGATACCTTTACATTTTAATACAAGGTGTCAGCACTTTATACCCTCACGCTAAACTCAAATACATAAATCGGTTTTTAATGCTGTGCATGACGAGATTTTGGTGCATTTTCAGCAAAGCACATTCTTCATATGGATTAATAACACATGTAAAATGCATCTAAAAGCCACTTTGATCACAAGTAGGGAAATATACCCTTACTGTGACTTCTATACACCCAAAACCACATGAACATTTTTATTCATCAAAATTATTCACTGCACTTGGGGAACGGAAAACACTTCTTAAAATTAAGATGTCATGGAAAAGAGATCTAAGCATTGGCAGGGACACAGGAAACCTTAAACCTTCTGGTTATGTTGCCACCTACATTAGGATTGCACTTTCGGCATTCAAAAAGACTGTAAGCCAGCCCAGAGTATAATGCCTCCTACTACCAGCATGCCTGGTAGTAGCAGGATGGACATGCTTTCTTCAGCTATCCACCTTTTTCTTTATACTTCTATACACCTCTGCTGCAGGCTTTCCCTGCCTCCCCTCTGGCAACTTTTTGATCTTTCATAGGGACAAGATGGGGCCCAGGACTTTCTTCTTGCTTAAGGTAGTTTATGCTGTTCACCTTAATCAGGATATTGTTGTCCCATCCGTCTGCCCAGCTCCCGTTCAGCAAACGGAAATTCCCCCCATTGTCTGGATGTGTTTCCCACTGTTCAAATCTTTCAGCCACTTCTTCATTAAGAAAGACTACAATTTCTAAGTGGCTTAAACAGGCAATCATTCAAGCTTACAGTAGTCTCAAGGATTGGGTTCAGCATGAGTGCCTGTTGGGCTTTTAAACATTAGGCAACTGTTTCCCAGATTTGTATTCTGGTACCAGGAAGACATTGTTCTTCATCTGATGGAAGCTTTGGGTATAAGGTACTTCAGGCATCTCTTGCAGGCAGTCCCCAATTTCTCTTGTTAAAGTTGGGCCTGTTGGCAATTGTTTACTGTGTTGTACATGTCTCATTTGTACTGCATTACATGTCCCGAGGGTTTAGGAATTCCTGTGTCCATCAATGGATGAGTAAGAAAATAGGTTTTTTTGTACTCTTACTACTGTTACAGTTGTACTGGAGATACAGCACTGTGTGACTAGCATGCAACTTCTCCTAGAACTGGCCATGGAAGCATAATATGGTAGCTCTACAGCTGATTCACTGCTTTGCTGCAGGCACGCGAACCTGCAGTCCTGAACAGAGGGATGATAGCAAGTACTTGTGGGAAATCTTTTTATGAGGACAGGTCTCAGGTCTACTGTAATTCTGGCGATTTGGTTTTGATGATTTATTGTTCTAGCTCTGTTTAGCTGACCATGTAATTAAATGTCACTGGATTATAGCACAGCCTATGGCACATGGTATAATCAGATGCAGTGTAGTTTATAGAATTTTCTTTATAGCCATCTTAACCTCAGTAGTGAGATAGCGTACACATATATTTTTAGTTTTTTCTTTTCAACACATTTTGCTTTCCTAGTTATATGGTAAAGAATAATATAAAATACTTACTAAAGAGCACATGCCCTAATCATTTAGTTGTCTGCCTATAAACCTTGAAGTAAACCTGCCATGGGAGGATTACTAAAATGTTAATTGCTTGGCTGTTATGATGACTCTGGCTTCAATAATGATTTGGAACAAGTATTAAAATCTGCAGTGTCAGAGAAAATTAGAAGTCCTTATATGAACACTTGGCCAGAGTCAGTTACTCAGAAAATGTGGAATATAGAAGGCCAGTATGACAGACGGGTAACCAGAATTTTTATAATTGGTGGTCAGAAGTGACAGGAGCCAGTATGACATTTTCGGCTGGACAGCTCCTGCATCCAGTTAGACGCAGGCACTGGCTGGGTATTTAGCAGCCACTGAAGCGAACACAATAGCTGGCAGCGCAGATTCCCCATCCACATTGTAGATAGGGGATTCAATGGATTTTGAAACAGTGCGTGAGCTTTTTATCAAAGAAAGGGAGCTGTAAATCTGCTATGCTGTCTCTATGTAACCCATAATGCTCTGAGAATTCCTTTGTCACGTATTAAAATTTAAATTGTAAAAAAACAAAAACATGGATACAAAACACAATGGACTGCACAGTATAACTTTGTTTATTATGTTACAGGCGTCTGTGATCAGAGCTTTGGCATACACGTAGCTGAGCTGGCTAACTTTCCGAAGCATGTGATTGAAAATGCCAAAGCAAAAGCATTAGAGTTGGAGGAATTCCAGTTTGTTGGGGCTTCGGCAGAATCTGAGGATGAACCTGCCTGCAAGAGACGCTGCAAAGAAAAAGAGGTTTGCCATTTTTTTTAAATTGTATTTTGTCTTTAAATATATCATCATCATCCCTATTAGTGGTCTCTTACCGTGAGCTTGCTAAAGAGTCTGTCTTCTTTCAGTGAAAAAAAGTGACACACACCTATCTTTTATATAACCATTATATTTATCATTATTACACTCCAGACCTGTATAACAAAATGCAAACGTCTCTCCTGGTTTAGCCCCAGTCTGGAGTGTGCCATTCCAATTCACTTAACCACAATTAATACCAAAACTATACTACTGACTTTCATGTATAAATATATCTTACTGCAAACAATCTTAAAATCATTTTTTTTTTCTTTTCTTTTTTTTTTTTAATGCTAAAATACCAACACAAGGACAGGAATCTTCTCTAAATATCACTTTATTTTAATTTGGCATAAAAACAGTAAAATAGCTTGTGTGTTTCAGCCCAGACCCTGAGCCTTAGTCATTGACCTAAGACTAAGGCCCAGGGTTTGGGCTGAAACACATAAGCTATTTTGCTGTTTTTTATGCCAAATTAAAATACAGTGAAATTTGGAGAAGATCCCGGTCTCTGCCGGTGTTTTAGCATCTTGGATCGACAAGGTGCAGCAGGAACCTTTGCTGTGCACTGAGGTCCTTCCAGGAATGCAGATTTAACGGGAGGAGGCTTGAGCTGATTCAAAAAACATAAGTTTGTCTTCTTTTTTTGTTTTTGTTTTCTTCACATATCCACTGCAAAGCAATACCACACTATTCAAATCAATATAAGTAGCAATATATACAGATACTGAAATCCATGTATGACTTGTGTAGTGCAACAATCAAAGGCTGGAAAGCTTGAAAAAAAAAAACCCATCTGGTAATAATTATAAGATAGCCATAGCTCAATGGTAAAGAGTAAGAAGGCAAAGTGTCTATAGTGCATTACTGTGGAGCCTGAACTTATCACTACTTGTCAAATTGTCATAAAATAGTTGTTAGTTTGTCTCAATGTAACAATACCTACGCTTGCAGTCCAATTTCCCTGTCATTAGATCATATGCAGGGCAAAGCAACAGGTTCACTTAATTTCTCCCCTCCCCAGCAACACATACTTTGCCTTACGTGTATTCATCTGCTGATCAGTTTAACTGCCAGAAGCAAAGACAGATAATGGACAAAGTACAAATTCACTTCAGTCTTGATGGGCACACTCTTGAAATGCACTTATCTAGGACACTAAAATCTACCTATATAAAGATTCTTCTCATGTCACATAGCACTCATAAAGGTTTGTTGATCTTCCTAAGCATAAAGTCTATATGTCAGATGGGGTGACTTTTACACCTCTTACTGGAACAAGGACATCTCAGGGTAATGAATCTTGTATTTTCCAGTGACACACAACTGGCAAAATTGTACAAAAGCGATCTGAGGATTTCTACATAAACTAGCGTCCTCCCATGACCCAAAGCTCAGTATACTGCGAGCGGTATACTGAGACCGACGCAGCCGGGACGGATCCCGACATTACTGTTAAGATCCACCCAGGCCATTGCATGATAGGCAGAGCCAGCTGTCAATCTAGAGGTAGAGCCAGCTGTACCCACCCCCTCCCCATCCGTTCCTCCACTCAGCGTTGGAGGATTGGAGCGGGGAGGGGGGAAATCCCTGCAGGGAGCCGTGAGTGACGGTCACGGCTCTCTGCAGGGACAGGATCGAGAAGTGAGCGAGCGGCGTTGTGTTCGCTCACGTCCCGATCTATTGAGCCGACGCGTGACAGTTTCATTATCACACGTCAGCTCGAACTATGCGGTTGAGTGAAAATCACTCACCTCATAGTTCTCCTTTAAGCATAAATTATAAGGGTGGCCACAAGTGGGCATATACCTCCCTAAGAACTAAAGGTGGTGAGATATCTTGTCATTCTCAAATGAGTGAACACTAGCACTCATGTAATGCTGACTCTATCTTATGTACACTACTTTAATCTTTTTCTACCCTCCATACTTTAGACATGGGCTTTAGACTGCTCCCATTGGGATGGGAAATCTTCCTGTGTGTCCAGTTCCTTACTGTCCCGAAAGAGCTAGAGATGCGGGGAGGGAGCAATACTGTTTGCCTTTGGATGATCAGCCGAAATGTCATATTTTATATTTCCAGCGCTGGGCCTGCACTTCTCGTGAATGTTTCACCCAGTGTAACAAAGAAACAGAAATGATTGCTATAAGAACCTTTTTCTTGTTTTCTTTCAGGAAGGGGAGAAGATAATTCAGGATTTTCTCACCAAAGTGAAAGCTCTTCCACTTACTGAAATGTCTGAGCAGGAAATAAAAAGCAGACTGAATCAGCTGAAGGCTGATGTTCTAGCCAGGAATAATGGCTTCGTCAATGAAGTTATCTCCCGCACAAAAGCCGAATGCTGAGCCTCAGTGTGTGTCTGGGGAGGTGATCTCTGTGTCTGGCTGTGTTCTTACAGCTCTCTGCAATACTGTAGAAAATACACAACGTGCAGCTATACTGAAGAAATCCAATAAAACATTGTTCTTTTTTTGTACTTGTGTGATTCAAGGTTGATTTTTCAAAACAACTGAAAAACTTTCACAACTAAAACTCATCATCTGCTGTTTGAGTAGAAATATAGCTTCCCTAAATGACATAATCACATTGCAGAAAGAGGTACATCCTTTAGTCATCTCTAACCAGTGGCTTATAAAGCACATTAGGCCATCTAATCTATTTGATGCTTCAGCAGCCTTGCAGGAAGTGTTCAATAGCATTCTATAAGCCGGACTGAAGTTGGGCTAAACTTATTGTACATGGAAGGTTGTGTTATGTGTGTTAAACCCATAGAATGACCTTATCTGAGAAAATTATTCTATTTTCCTTGTGGGAGTGAGTCACCACTATTCATCAATAGAACTGTACACTTTCCAGTACCTTGTCTCTGCCTAGTGTCTACTCATTGGACTCTGAATGTCATCACTACTACCTACCAGCCTATAATCTCCAACATTCGTGGCTCCATGTGCAGCTGCTCTGGTACACAATCTATCTGCAGGTCTAGACATTTATTATATGAACGGTTAGGTGGGACATGCAACGAGATAGCACACAGATATTAGGTAGGTTGAGGCAAGGGAATCCCAAATTGGGAGTCTTAATCTTCAGAGTAAAAGCAGCTTTATAACTTTGAGTATTAGCAAAAAGGCTTGTTACATAGAAACAACAGATGATTAAAGCACTTTAATGGACAATATTTTTACTAAAACCGTTCTGATTGGTGAAATTAAGACTAAAGTTGTCCACAGACCTTTAGGGTGACTGAACCTCCAGCAATCTGAAGACCCTTATAAGAATTGATATACTCCTGATACACTGCAAACTCAGTACAAATTAGTAAATTGTGAGATTGTCCATCACGGGAGTGAACTTGGAGTGGTGGCTACTTTACAACAAACACAGGGACCATGGGGAACAAAAGTAGTCACCCTCCAGAAGGAAGGACAGTATCAGCACCAATTCAGAGATGATTTGAGGATCTACAGCCGAGTGATACACAAATAAGATACATTTTTGTTAATAGTTAAGGTACTTGAATGTATTTTTAAGATTTAACGCCTGGGTTTAGTGTCACTTTAAAGGTGTTTGCCACCATTTTTCTTAAATGGACTTTGATTTTGACCCTTCTGTGAAACTTTTTGGGTGAAAGTAAGAGGAACCGTTCTGCATGGCAGAGGTAATGTACCATCATGTGAATATTGAGGCAAGTTGTAATGCTTTAGGGCAGTGGTAGGCAAACTCTAGCTCTCCAGCTTTGGTGCAACTAATCCCATTAGGCATTGCATGACTATGACATCCACAGGCATGACTCCTAGAGGCAGAAACTAAAATATTACTTTGTTGGACTGACAATTTAATGTATCTTTGTGAGCTCCCTGTTAAACCCCAGAGCTTAATATTAATGTATTGTCTTTGAGCCCTTCATTGGGAGTCTCTGTACTTCCCCAGTAAGTTATGCTTCTTTACTTGTTAGTCAGTGCCAGGTATATATTTTTGTCCCCGGGACCAGTACTAATAAGATGTGCAGGGCTGCTAGCCCAAGTGGAAATACTTCACTTAGACCTCGATCAGGACCCTTTTCACTTACATTCTGGGCATTATTTCAACATCTGCTCCCTATTTAGACCTTCTATAACCGCTTCTGGCAGACGGAAGTCTTGTGACCAAATGCCAAGAGCTGCACAGGAAGCTATGCTGAAAAATTTATAAAGGTGCCAACGATAAACCAAGTCCTTACGGAACAGCCACCTTTCACCTTGTCCGCCAATCAATGCAGCTCAATGGCACATTATACCTAAAAGGCATAGCTGGTTTTGTTTGCCTGCCAAGCAATAGATTCCCAGTCCTCCCCTGGCCAGCGTTGTGTCTGGAAGTTGAAATTTACATATTGAGAACTCTAGCCATGGTCAGGGGCTCCTGAAGCACTTTGGGAAATAATGGTATGTTCCTTTTGCTTTTTATATTCACCTAATAGTATCCGGCCAGTTTAGATATAAATAGTGGTTAGAATAATTTAGAGTCTGATTGCAGCAGTAAGTTTCTCTGTACTCCAGTTTTTATCATTGTAGCCCCGTGAAATCCTTTTCACCCAGTCAGTGGAGCTTTTTCCCATCAAACCATTTATAAAGAAGGTTTTTCTTGAAATTAGCTTTGTCGAATAGCAAGGTTGATTACTTTTCATTTACAGAAACATGCTGAAACCTCTGCCCCTAATAAGACTTTAAGCTGACTCCACATCGTCGTAACACCGCCCTTCAGACACAAGTCAATCTTTTTATTTGCTTCCTTATATGAAAGAGTCACTTTTTGCCCCAAAAGCATTTTCTTTGTGCGTAACGCCTGGGTGAAACATCTGCCATCAGAGAAGCAGATTGTAATTCAAAATATAGATTGCTTCCTCTGTACGTGTGATGTATTGACTATAACATGTATAAGCTGATCTTTGTATTACTGCTTTAACATTGCCTACAGAGCCTTAGAACAGGTTATATCATTTCTCTTCATAGAAAGGATTCTATTATCCTGAAAGGGAGCATGCACTGACTAATATGATTGTGTAGGGACACATTTTTAAATATCCTTTCATTATCTCTGCGGTAAATACTTGCAGTATCTTTATGGCTTGAATAAATTGGTAAGTATTCTATGTTAAAGAGGACCTGTGTTTTAAAATGTAACAATTAAAAACAGGTATGAGTAACTTTATTTTGTTTATAAAGGTTTTAGTGTACTTTGAAGTTATGCTGGTAAACAAACAGCTTTAGGCCTCATTCACTCGGGGCAAACATGTCTGTGCGGCGTGCACGCCTGTATCTTACTCATGACGCTAATGTGCCTGAGCTGTAAATGTAAATTTTCGCAAAGGATTCCCTGAGACGGAAAAACTATGTCAAGGGTTCCTCCACTTTAAAAAGATTGAGAAAGGTTGGTTTACAGCAGGGATGTCCAAACTCCGGCCCTCCAACTGTGGTGAAACTACAAATCCCATGAAGCATCTCTCTGGTAGTCATGCCTGTGGCTGGGAGAGTCTTGCAAAGCCTCATGGGATTCGTAGTTCCACCACAGCTGGAGGGCCGCAGTTTTAACATCCTTGGTTTACAGTATTAAAGGGCGGATATGATTTTTGTTTTCTTTTTCCATCTGTGAACTTGTCCTTTTAATTGTGCACTATGATGCAGCTCTGTAGCTGTTGAAGCCCACATAACCCCTCAAATTAAATATAGACCACACCCACCCTTCAACACCTTTGCCACCCACCAGTGCAGAGAATAAACAAGCAGCAGTGGAGCAGCCGCTTGCGTGTGTTGTGTTGGGAGCCTTGCTGATGCGTTCATCACAATGTAACTTTTTTTGGTAACATCATAAAGTCACAGTTCTATTCACTGCAGTGTGCTGCAACATGCCAGGGTCAAAAAAACGTACTGCATGTAGGATGCATCAGCATACACAAGTGGTGTGAACTGACTTCATTGTAAACAAAGACATTTGCCTTGTCTGTGCATTCTAGTGTTGGTAGACCCTTAAATGTAACCTGTACTTAGAGGTGTTTTTTTGGGTTTAGGATGTTCTGACATTTAGGAGGTTATGCTTTGCCTCCCATACACTAATGTCCCCCTACTTTATGGCAGCTGAAAGAAGGTTAGAATGTGGAAGAGGTTGTTGTGATTTGCAATGATATTTTAAAGAGAAGAACGATTATTATCTTCGTCACACCTGGGGCTCTCTTGTTCTGAATATAAACAAGTTAAATTAATCAGCCTGTTGAATAACGAGCACCTTCCTAAAGGTGCCCATACACCTTACGATTATTGGACGAAACTTTTCATCCGATCGAATAGTCGTACGATTTTCGTACGGCAGCCCCATCCTGCCCTGATGATCGCAAGATTAATTTAGCCGTAATTAACGAAAAGCACCTGGACGAAATGCATTTATTGATTTGCCGTATTTTCGTTGGCGCAGTGTAGATCGTACGACTTTTGGACGGACGGAAACGCCAGCAACCTTACGACAATCGTACGATCTAGCAAAGTTTTCAAACATGCTTGACCGTCAAAAGTTGTACGATTGTACAGTAATGTCGGTGAGACCCTGCAATGCACACATACAATTATCGGACGAAAAGTCGATCGCATACGAAAATCGTCCGATAATCGTAAGGTGTATGGGCACCTTAAAAGTGCCCATACACCTTACGATTATTGGACGAAACTTTTCGTCCGATGATCGAACCGTCGTACGATTTTCGTACAACGGCCCCATCTTGCCCCGATTATCGCAAGGTCCAATTAACGGTAGTTAAAAAAAACACCTGGACGACTTGCGGTAATTGACCGCAATTATTTTCGTTTGCAGATGCGCAGTGTTAATCGTACGACTTTTGACGGACGGAAACGCCACCAACCATGCGAACATCGTACGATCGACCAAAGTTTTCAAACATGCTTGACCGTCAAAAGTCGTACGATTGTTCAGTACTATCGGTCGGGCACTCTATTCACACGTTACGATTGTCGTACGAAAAGTCGATCGCATACGATTGTCTTACGATAATCGTAAGGTGTATGGGCACCTTTAGGCTGGGCACACACCTTACAACCATCGCAAGACTTTTGTCTTGCGATGGTTGTAAGGTAATTAAAAAAAGTACGATCTGCCTATCTTGGACAGGCAGATCGTACTTGCGACGATCGCAAGCCCGCCCCGCTGAGGGGCGGGCTTCCGATGACCGCAATGCCGAACGGGCAGTGTGCGCTTGCGCACACCGGCCCGTCCGGCTTTTATCTTACGAACATGCTACACACCCGCCGAAAATCGTACGATTCTCGGCGGGTTTTCGAACATGTTCGTAAGATAAAAGTCGTGCGACCTTACAGTAGTAGAGGTCACACGGCTTCCACACACCTTACGATAATCGTACGATCGTGGGATTTCCCGCGATTATCGTACGATTATCCTAAGGCATGTGGGCACCTTAACACTCTAAATCGGAAAGTGGTTGTCTAACCTAATGCACTGTACTCTGAAGAAGGTAGAAATAGGAGTAAAGGCACATATCCGGGAACCTTTTAGGAAATTGTACAAAATCTGTAATGTAAAAGAAATCAGTGTCTCCAGTTAACCAATTTGGATTTCAAAACCGATAATGTTGTCTGGGCCTTGGTGCTCCTCACATCTCTCTCATGCTTCCTGTGCTGCCCTAGCAACAGGCATATGGCATTGATGCACAAAGGAGCTATTTCTCTTTTCAGTGCACATTTCACTGACCTTTCTGTCCTTGGCTTTATCTGTATTTTCAGCATGGTGCCAGTAGATGTACTTCCTCACCCTAAGTTCCCCGAGGTGCACATTTCCTATAAATATTACAAATACCAAGGATCAATGCAGGATCAGAATTCACTCCTGTGACACTGCTATCGCTAAACATGTGAGGCACGTTGGAGTTGACTCAGAGGCTGAATTGTTCCATAACATTTGTAATATTCATAAGACGCATGGAGCTTGAGTTCAGGAAGTACACTGGCTCCAAGCATGCCAAATACACAGATTAAACCAAGGACAGAGAAGACCAGGCAGAAAAACGAAGCCCCCGTTGATAAAATACAACAGTCTTCTCATGTCAGCATTAGTGTACTTCATATAAAGGCATATGAGAAATGGTACTTATAAACCCGACTTCGGGCACAATTATCTGACTAGCTCAGAAAGTTTATCAATGGCTTTGCTATAAAGTCACCTAGCATAATCTGTACTGCCTCCTGCTCGCAAACCATCTAGTATACATGCAGGTGGAAGTCCCGCTCCCGCTGAACATCATCCCCGCTGGTGGAGCGGGAGGGGGGAATCCAGCCCCTCCCCTGTCACGGCAGACCGTGACAGGATCGAGAGGTGAGCGAACGCCGGTATATGTTTGCTCACCTCCCCGATCTACTGAGCCGACCTGTGACAGTCTCATTGTCACAGGTCGGCTAGAACTATGAGGAGTGAAAAGCACTCACCTCATAGTTCTCCTTTAATGTAAAATTGCAAAAACTTTAAATATATCATCTACAGTACACGATATCAAAAGATTCCGAGAATCTGGAGAAATCTCCATGCACAAGGGACAAGGCTGAAATGCAATATTGGATGCTGGTAATCATCGGCCCCTCAGGTGGCCATCACAGAACCAGACATGATTCTGTGATGGACATCCCTGCATGGGCTCAGGAGTACTTCCATAAATCACTGTCTGTGAACACCCAAAAATGCATGTTGAAGCTCTATCATGCAAAGAAGAAGCCGTATCTGAACATGTTCCAGAAACGCCGCCATCTTCTCTGGGCCAAAGCTCATTTAAAATGGTCTGTTGCAAAGTGCAAAACTTCTGTGGTCAGACGCATTTAAATTTGACATTCTTTTTGTAAACCCTGGCTGGTGCGTCCTCCGGACTAAACAGGAGTGGGACCTTCCGGCTTTCCTGCATCTCTGATGGAATGGGAGTGCATTAGTGTGTATGGAATGGGCAGCTTGCACATCTGGAACGGCACCATCAATGCTTAAAGATATATCCAGGTTTTAGAGCAGCATATGCTCCCATCCAGATGATGTCTTTTTCAGGGAAAGCCTTTTATATTTCAGCAGGAGAATTCTAAACCACATTAGATGCATGGCTTCGTAGTAGTAGAGTCCGGGTGCTTAACTGGGCTGACTGCAGTCCAGACCTTTCACCAATTGAAAATATTTGGCACATCTTAAAACGACAAATATGCAGACCTAGGACTGTTGAGCAGTTGGAAACCTAGATCAGGCAAAAATGCGACAACATTCCTCTCCAAAAACTCCAGCAACTGGTCTCCGTTCCCAGACATTTACAAAGTGTTGTTAAAGAAGAGGAGATGCTACACCGTGGAAAACATGGCCCTGTCCCAACTTGTCTGAGATGTGTTGCTGCCATCAATTGAAAATTTTTTTTTTTCTTAAAATGGTAAATTTTCTCAGTTTAAACATTTGACACGTTTTCTGTTGTGAATAAAGTATGGGTTAATGAGATTTGCAAATCATTTCATTTTGTTTTCATGTAGATTTTGCACAGCGTCCCAACTTTTATGGCATTAGGGTTGCACTATGTGGTAGCTACTACACAGCCATGGGCAACACGACCCTTAGATTTCCAGCGAACCCTGAATAGTAGTAATGTGCAGAGTGAGAGCTACTGCACTGGATACATACTAGAACTGATGATCTGCATAATTATTTCATGTCAGTGGCTCACAAACCATTGAAGCCACTGGATCAGCATGATAGCCAGGCACCTAGCATTTTCAATAGCAATAGTCAGCAATGGCAGACTTCATATTTCTTCTGAGTACAGGCATCTGAAATAGCTTTTGTAAGCTCACACTGATTGGAATCTGTAGTAACTCTTTTTCCCATCTGAAACATTTCACTTTTGCTCATCTACTGTACATGCATTTGTTTCATTTTACTAAAATGACTCTATATAGTGTGATATTTCATTCAGACATTTCTAATTTTTTGAGATGTTTGCAAGATGAAATCATTTCACACCCCACCATTAGAAGCTGTGATTATCTATCTCTGATGAGGTTTCTTAAGGACCTTTCACTAGTTGGCTCCATTTGGCTCATCAGTAATTTGTCTCCCTGCTCTGCACAGCTGTTCCTATCTCCATCTTCTTTTTAGACATTGCCAGGGAAATGACTGCTTCTTCAATATGTAAAACTTTGTTGGAGCATTAGGATGAGAAGTGCAGATTCTTCTTGAAGCTTTTGTTTTAATCTGAATTTATTGAGAGTTTTAATTACATGCAAAGCAATACAAATAATAATATTTCTCTTCCGTTCATTGAAGGACACAGGGAACAGATCGGAGATCATGTACTGTAGGGTAATATCGCCACCTGCAGGAGAAGGACGCTAGGCACAAAACTAAAGACCAATTACAGCCTAGGGGCGGCCCCTGCTGGTGGCCAAACCCCCCACCTGCTGACAAGTCTCCAGTTTTTTGCCTAGCGTCAGGAGTAAGGAGCTAAGAATTTTTTCTCGGGTATTCTTACCTGACTTCCTGTTTTTTCGCTGATTCTTCTAGCAAGTGCCGCCAGGGCGACAACCTGGATGTGGTAGATCCTTGTAGTCTCCCCTGGGCGGCCGGCAAGTGCATGCAGACTCTGCTACGGTGGGTCGGCTGCGACAACTCTGTCTCGACGGAGTGGCCTGTGAGCTTGTCCCAATGGAATTGCATATGACCGGGGGGCTCGCCGGCCGGTCACAGCACTCCGTACAGGCTGGCGACGCCGCGACTGGTCGGGGGCATTTTACCCGCTGTCCCTACTCGTCCTTGGGCCTTCCGTCCTGGTGCCTCGGTTTCTCGAGTTTGTAAGGCGGCTACTTGGTCTTCTGTTCACACCTTTGCCAAGTTTCATAAGGTGGATGTGTTGGCATCGGCAGATGCTGGTTTGGGGCGCATGATATTGCAGGCGGCCGTTTTGAGGTGATTTCTGTTGGGTTTATTTGGTTTTTTTCTGCCCACCCCTCTTCAGGTACTGCTTTGTGACGTCCCTACAGTACATGATCTCCGATCTGTTCCCTGTGTCCTTCAATGAACGGAAGAGAAAATAGGATTTTTGTACTCACCGTAAAATCCTTTTCTCTCCGTTCATTGAAGGACACAGGTCCCGCCCCTCTGTGTGGGTGTGTACTCCTAACTGCTTGTTACTTACTGGAGACTTGTCAGCAGGTGGGGGGTTTGGCCACCAGCAGGGGCCGCCCCTAGGCTGTAATTGGTCTTTAGTTTTGTGCCTAGCGTCCTTCTCCTGCAGGTGGCGATATTACCTTACAGTACATGATCTCCGATCTGTTCCCTGTGTCCTTCAATGAACGGAGAGAAAAGGATTTTACGTTGAGTGCAAAAATCCTATTTTTGCAGTAGAAAAATTTACATCTGAAGGAATAAAAACTATTGTTCTATGACACATAGGATATAATAATTCCAAAAAATAAAGGAGGGGGGAACGGAACGTAGAAATGAAAAAAAAAAAAACATCTCCCCCATTACTATCCCATCCCATAATTACATATTCATGGTAGAAATTACTTCTTGAAGATCCGACGATAACGTAAATCTCCACCATGAGGTCCATATTACCCAAAATTCATCTCTGTAGCCATGTTCCTCTGCTAACAATCGTTCAAGGTCTTAGAAGCTGTTCACCTCAGCCGATCCAACATCTGGATCGGCTGAGGTGAACTTTCGGCAGTTCTTGCTGCCTTGTTACCCATATTCTCATAGGGGCTGAGCAACAGAGCGTGAATAGCTTAATGCTGCCATGAGCATTGACTAAGCATTAAATAAAAGGAAAAAAAAGAAAACCTGGTAAGGTCTGGTTGGGAGCTGTCAAATTGCTTATTCTGCGCCGGCAGCATATGTGTTCTGTTTCAAATGCTGATATATTCAGTGACCTACCTCTTTAGACCCAGTCTCTGTGGACAATATGGCCACTCGCTGGATTGTCCAGAGGCAGCTTAACTTTTCAATAAGACACAGAAGTTGAATCCAACATAAGTGTACTTCAGATAAATACAGATATTATGTGTAAGAAGAGATTGACTTTCCTAAGCCCTGACTCTGTTTGAAAAGTTAAACTAAACTGATCAGTGGAGCGAGAGGCAGGGGGTGCCTCACTATGGACTGTACTAACCAGCACCAAACATTTGGAGGAACAGGGGAGCATACTATGGGTACAAATATAGGCTGCCATGACAGCACAATATGATTCTCTACCCTTCCTTCTACATGACAACACATCAGTTGGCTGTGTCACCATCACATGTGGTCAGGGATAGAATCCTCACCCCTATGTAAGCTCCAATTAGGATTGATTTGGAGCATGTACAGGGCTTCCTCTACACATTTGTAGTAGTGAAAGGAGTGGCAGGGGAGCAAAGGTCAAACAAGCTGTGGCAGACCTGGCTTTAAAGTGAACCTGCATTGGCAGAGGATGACTTTACTATAAACCTGAACTTTTTGTATGAACACTTTCCAAATCCGTAATCTCCAGGTGGTCCAAGACCTCACCCCTATATATACTGTTACAACAAGAGCACATCAATGTGTCAATCGAATTGAAGAAAATTTGTACAAAGTGTATTAACAGCTACATAAAACGTCCATAGATTCCATTAAAAACATACAATTGCAATCATGATCTTCGTTCCGCCTTATTGCCACATATACAATACAATTTGTCATGTACTTAATTTATGTGGCAATAAGGCAGAACGAAGATCATGATTGCAATTGTATGTTTTTAATGGAATCTATGGACTTTTTATGTGGCTGTTAAAGTCTGATGTCTCTTAAAACCCAATTGACACATTGATGTGCTCTGGTTGTAACGGAACTTTATGTAAGAAAATTGCTAGCAGGAACATTTTTATTACAGAAGCCATATAATATGTTGGCTCTGCAATAAAAGCTTTTTACCTGCCTGGTCACAAACTTATTTAGAATGTACAAGCAGCTCAGGGTACATTCGCAGCATGCCTTGGTCTTGGATAGAATCAACTCCTGTGCACATGACCTGAACTTATGTCATCTCAAGCCGGCCAATTAAGATGGTCAATGGGACCTAACCCGGAAGAAGACCAGGAGATGTCAGTGCTGGCGAGGGAGTTTGAGGACACCACATTGCTGGAGGGGAAGTGAGCATCACCAACTTTAATCTGCTTTTAGTCCTGTGTTTCATACTGGTTGCAACCAAAATGGTGGTAGGGGGTGAGGTTGCAGAAGAGTTGAGTTCGATGAAGACAAGTGTTGAAAGAAAAAAATAAATGTATGCTTCAAGCTGAAGAGGGTTAAAGTGACATTAAACCCTCAGATTTTTTAACATAAAACAATACTGTAATGTGTGCCTTACTGTAATCCATGGTTGTTTCCCTTCTCTTTGCTGCTCTTCCTTTTAAATCTGTATCTGTTCTCATGCTGGGCAGAACTTCTGTTTTGCAGCAGACTGCCTTGTCTCAGGAATGGATATATGGTGTCTGTGTATAGGTTTGTAACCTGAGCCAGCACTACAGGAAGAGGCACTCAGCTGCAAAGGGAAGTTCTCCCCCAGCATGAGAAGACATGCAGATTTAAAAGGAAGAGCAGCAAAGAGAAGGGAAACAACCATGGATTACAGTAAGGTACAAATTACAGTATTGGTTTATGTTAAAAAATCTGAGGGTTTAATGTCACTTTAATAATGTCAAACTTGTTATCTGGTTTTAACCTACTGTGGCTGCCCTTCAGCAGCTTAGAACATCGCTGCAAGTGACACCTAACGCTATCACAGCCTAACCATTACACTGCCATTAAAGGAGAACTATGGGGGTCAGGGCTTTTTCCCATAGTTCTACTTAGGGTAACGGGAGGACACAAACTAGCGTCCTCCCGTTACCCTAAGCTCAGTATACCGCGAGCTACAGCTCGCAGTATCCTGAGACGCCGCAGCCCGAGCGGATCACGACTTAGATGTCGAGATCCGCCCAGCTGCGTGAGTGACAGCTGGCTCTGCCTATCTAGAGGCAGAGCCAGTTGCACCCGCCCCCTCCCCCGTCCGGGAGGGGGGAATCCAGCCCCTCCCCTGTCACGGCAGAGAGCCGTGACAGGATCGAGAGGTGAGCGAACGCCGGTATGTGTTCGCTCACCTCCCGATCTACTGAGCCGACCTGTGACAGTCTCATTGTCACAGGTCGGCTAGAACTATGAGGTGAGTGAAAAGCACTCACCTCATAGTTCTCCTTTAATGAAGAGAGTGGGGCTTTGGGGTGCAGGAGGTAAGCCTTGATACTGCCCTTCAGAACAAATGTCTATCAAAGGCAGTGCCATGCCTGTCACCACACTTACACACATTGGGCGGGATTTATCAAAACTGTAGCAGACAAAATCTAGAGCAGTTGCCTGTGGCAACCCATCAGCTTCTCTCTTCGGTTTGTTCAATTAAACTTTGAAAATGAAAGGTGGATGCTGATTGGTTGCCATGCACAGCTGCTCCAGATTTTGTCAGCTTCAGTTTTGATAAATTCCCCCTACTATTAATTTTTAATCAGCATTTTTAAAGAGAGCCTGTCTTGAGAGAAAATACACTTGCCAGTATAATAAAATAAATAACAATAATAATACATTTGTGTCATTGTAAGAACAAAATCTGGGAATGCGAGTGCCTTTCCCTCTTGGGCAGACCATTAAGCTATAAAAAGTTATTCTTTTCCTATATTCTACAAAATGATTCAGTTATTGCAGCAGAGATGAAGTGCTTGAAAAATCAATGCAGTCTTTTATAGTGTTGTGTCAGGTCAAAAGGCAACTCGTCTTACACAATGACGCTATTGCAGAGGCTCTAGAGCAATACTACACGATTGAATTTAACAGCAGAGCTGCTTTTCATGCTCACATGAAAATGCTAACCTCTTCAGAGATGCTTCCGGAGGTGTGGATTGCTTTATTTTACATGCTAAATACAAAGGCGGTGCAGTTCTTTGTCGTTCCCAGACATTATATTTAGACTTTGGGGGGGATTTATAAACAGTAAAATATTTCTCGGTCATTCAGCAGTTCACTTATTAAGGGCTAGTACAAACCACAGGACATGTTGTGCATTACCCTCATTCCCTGCCATGCATTTTTTTTTAACTTTAGCTGCAATGTGTTAATATGCTGATGGTGTTGACAAGTCCTAAGGGAACATGTTTTTAAAGCCCAACTCCAGCTTGAAAAATTATATTCAACAGATCACTCAATTTACAGCACTGTGGGAAGGAGCCGTAGAGCACAACTACTCAGTAGAGGTACAGGAAACACAACCTGTGTATTATATATGTGACACACACACACACTATTGCCAAAAGTATTGGGATGCTTGCCTTTACACGCACACAGGGCTGGATTTCCCACAAGGCCACCGAGGCCGGCGGCAGGGAGCAGAGTGTCCTGTCAATCGGCATCGAGGCCGGCCAAACAGATCTGACAATATGGTGACACAACCTCCACCCTGCACCTAATTCCCCTCACATAGATCCTAACCGCATTCATTAACGTACCAGTCCCTCGGCCAGCGCTCTCCAAGTGGGCAGACACCACTCTCCAAGATCTCCCTGCGTCTCCTGTGTACAGCGCCCTTGTTGATTAGCGCTCAGCCTGCTACTGCGCATGCGCAGACTGCCCAGCGCTCTCATTCAGAAATCCTGTGCATGCGCAGGTGCAGGCTGAGCACCGATCACGTGAGCGCTTTGCTGTGTGCACACAGGAGATGGCAGATCTGGCCCAGGGACTGGTACGTTAAAGAATGCTAAGGATCTATGTGAGGGGAATATAGTGCCTGCAGGATGGGGGTCGTGCCGCTATATTATCAGATTTGTTTACCTGGCTTGACACTATTTGGCTGGGAAGCCAATCAGCATGGAGCCGGCCAAACAGCATGGAGCCAGCTTCCCGGCTCCATCTTTCCTCGCGGCACTGCCTGTCAAAGGAAATCTCCCTCTGACCGGAAGTACTAGTATCGGGAAAGGTATCGGAGCATTTGGTACTCGGTATCGGCAATTATACCAATACTAGTATCGGTGCATCCCTAGATTGCTGTATAATGTATTGCTGGGATTTGTATCCCTAGCCGGTGCTATTCTGCATTGCTGTATAATGTATTGCTGGGATTTGTAGTCCTCTGTAGTCGGATGTCCTTCTCCATTACTGAATAATGTATTGCTGCAAAATTTTGGGCCCCCCACAACCATTGGAAAGACCAATGTGCGATCTCCTCTGTTTATTCTGAACCTGGAAGTGCACTACAATGCACTACACTGCGATGTGGAGGGGGTGTCTCAGAATTTTAACTATAAGGTAGAGGTTGGAGTTCCTCCCATGCAGAGGCAATGTGGGTCTGTCGGGGAGAGTCTTCTCCACTACCTAATTACCTTCTCATATATATTAATTTTATACTAGAGTTGGCCTTTAAGCAACAAAATGCTAATGGAGAAAATATATATCAAAGCGCTAAAGGTGTAACTAATAAAAGACTCAATGTAACCAAGTGATAAAGTGAAATTTTAGGTTTAGGCGATCTAGCTCTAAAACAAGTGATGTGCCTTACATGGAATCACAAAAAAATTTATATAAATTAAAATAAAAATAAAAATAAATAGTACAATAGGGCTGTGGAAAAACAAAATGATTAGGACGATAAGATTTCAACCACTGTGTAAAGACCTCGAATAGGTCACAGTATATAAACAATCCGTGAAAAAAATATATAAACAATCCGTGAAAAAAAAAATATATATAATCCGTGAAAAAAATATATTAGAGAATTGGAATAAATTGGTCAACGAAAAAATAAACGTGAAAAGTGTGTACAAAGGAAGTTATTAGTGATATATATTGATGGTGGTATATATTTCGTAGCGGTAGTCCAACAGCCCCCCTTGGGTGGGTACTCACCAAATGGAGTTGGATCAAAGGCTTTTAGTTGGTGACACTTGAGCCTGCAATCGTGCTTTCAAACTTGGACCCAGTTGTTTTTAATCTCAGTCCCTGCAAGATGAGTGTTCGGTTTTTCTCCCTTACAGCGCTGGCTGTATCCCAGAAGTAAAGCTGGATCGTCTCAGGCGCAGTGTCAAACAAAACTCCTTGCCGTGGTCCCGCAATATTTCAAAGATAAAAAAAGGAGAGAGCCCTCATAGTGTAGCGTGCAAAAAATATTTAGTTTTATTACAAGTAGTAACTTACACAGGCAAAAAAATCCGGCCGGCACAAGCAGCTCAGGAACAAACTTTAAAACCCTCGTGTGCAAATCTAGCGTCTGCCCTCTTTGACGCGTTTCGTCAGGTGACTTTTTCAAAAAGAAGGTAGAAGCAACTCGATTGTTGATAGGATTCCTCTATCCTCTTTCTAGAGCGGCTTTAGGTCTTAATTTATTATACATTTCCACTTTAGTCTCCTTTCCAGAAGCGCGGATTATCTATTTCTTAAAATGCTAATGGAGCCTAAGAATGTAACAAAACAATAAATGTAATAGCCTTCAGCAAATCAGTAAGAAAAATCAAACTTTCTAATGTTAAAATTTGCATTATAAATGTACCTGTAAGTGAGCAGTGCAATTACTTTTCTTATGCAGATTGAGATTTTGCAACTTAATCTTCCTGTAGCATTTCCTAAGTAATGCTGAAAATATGGGATATTTGCATGAGGTTGGCTGCAGGCTCTGCAATACCATCAAAGTGTGCCAGGGTCAAGCGCTACCAGGCTCTGGCTTGTTTGTAAACATGTCCTTGTGCACCGGAGGGCACCATGCTAAACAGGTGTAGTCATGGTATTCTAGTTATGCGGACAGATGGTTAGCGCTAGGCTGCCAGGGCTTCACTTTGGGGGTTTTGAAGCAGTTTACTTATTATGGATCCAAAAAGATAAAAATGTGATTATTTCTTGCAGAGCTATGTACATGTGTAATTGTGTGATGCATTTTGCAAAAGATGTTATTAGGGAAACAACATATTTAAAGGAATGCTAGGAATAAGTCACACATTTAGTGAATAGTTTATTCCCATGTGCGCTGGATAGCCTAATGAATTAAGATGGCCCCATTTAAATGATCATGTTTTTTTAAATATTGTTATATGATATTTATTTTATTTTTAAATTATCATATTTATTTATTTAAAAAAAAAAAAAGGAAAAAACACCAACAAAACCACACAATTTAGCATTCTTCTAGTACAGAGACTTATACAGGTGAAACTCAAATAATTAGAATATCGTGCAAAAGTTCATTAATTTCACTAATGCAACTTAAAAGATGAAACTAATATATGAGATAGACTCATTACATGCAAAGCAAGATAGTTCAAGCCGTGATTTGTCATAATTGTGATGATTATGGCTTACAGCTCATGAAAACCCCAAATCCACAATCTCAGAAAATTAGAATATTGTGAAAAGATGCAATATTCTAGGCCTGCAAAGGGTTCCTGAGCCTTTAAATGGTCTCTCAGTCTGGTTCAGTAGGAATCACAATCATGGGAAAGACTGCTGACCTGACAGTTGTGCAGAAAACCATCATTGACACCCTCCATAAGGAGGGAAAGCCTCACAAGGTAATTGCAAAAGAAGTTGGATGTTCCCAAAGTGCTGTATCAAAGCACATTAATAGAAAGTTATGTGGAAGGGAAAAGTGTGGAAGAAAAAGGTGCACAAGCAGCAGGGATGACCGCAGCCTGGAGAGGATTGTCAGGAAAAGGCCATTCAAAAGTGTTGGGGACTTTCACAAGGAGTGGACTGAGGCTGGAGTCAGTGCATCAAAAGCCATGCACACAGACACCTGTGTGTAGTTGGCACCCCATGTTTGTAAAACCTGAATAAAAATATACCATTCGTTTGTGCCGCGTTTGTGCTGGTTTGTGCCGCAAAAACGAGTGTTTGTGCCGGTTCGGTTTCTGAGATATTAAACATTCAATTTAATGCAAGCCCTGCCCACTTTGCACCCCATGTTGCTGAATTTTAAAACAAAGACGCCATTCGTTTGTGCCGCGTTTGTGCCGCGTTTGTGCCGCAAAAATAAACGTTTCTGCCGCTTTGGTTTCTGAGATATGGTGCGTTATAGTTGCTGTAACCCCGCCCACTTTGCACCCCATCTGAGATATGGTGCGTTATAGAGACGCCATTCGTTTGTGCCGCGTTTGTGCCGCGTTTGTGCCGCAAAAATAAACGTTTGTGCCGCTTTGGTTTCAGAGATATGGTACGTTATAGTTGCTGTAACCCCGCCCACCTTGCACCCAATGTTGCTGAATTTAAAAAACAAAGACGCCATTCGCTTGTGCCGCGTTTGTGCCGGTTTGTGTCGCAAAAATAAACGTTTGTGCCGATTTGGTTTCTGAGATATAGTGCGTTATAGTTGCTGTAACCCCGCCCACTTTGCACCCCATAATGCTGAAATGCCCCATAATGCTTAAAAACAAAGACGCCATTCGTTTGTGTCGCATTTGTGCTGAATTGTGCCGTAAAAATAAACGTTTGTGCCGCTTTGGTTTCTGAGATTTTGCTGAGTATATGTCCTCTTGTGACCAAAAAGAGAACTAAGGCCAAAAAAGTTGGGCCATAGTCAGGGGCGTAACTAGAAATCCCAGGGCCCCATAGCAAAATGTTATGAAACCCCACCCCCATTTTAAAAGAAATGCGCTGATCAGCACGTTTTTGAGCGTTTTTAATTGCGTTTCAGTGCTGAAGCGCGACTAAAAACAACCTACAATGCTGCGGAAACCACGGTGAAATGCTTCCACCCCGGTGTGAATGGCGCCTGAATGAGGCCTAACACTTTACTTTAATACTGCCACACCAACCAAGCTGAGGAAAGGGGGTTATGAAGGAACGCTAACCTGTAAATAAGCGATTTATGATATAAATGTTTTTTGCGCTGTGTTGGTGTTTGTGTTGTGATAAAATGATACAGGCGTATATATTTCATTAGAACACAAGGTATCACAACGCACGGCAATGTGCCACAAAGCTTTGTCATGCGCTGCCACAGTTAAATGAATGTTTTTTTACAAAAGAAAAAAATCATGCACTGCAATGCGTTCTAACAACGCGCTGCAGCGCATTTGCCTGGCGTTCACCACAATATGGTGCACGTGTATGTTATGTGTGTGTGGGGGATGGGGGGTTTGTGCTTTTTTAAATTATTTACACCTTTTTCATTTATTTTTTAATTATTTATTATTATTTTACTGTTGGGGGGGCTTCGGGGAAATATTAGGGGTCTAAACCAGTGGTTCTCAACCCGTGTAACCTCGGGATCCACATGTTTCCTTGGTCTAGAGCAGCGGGGATCCTGGCCCCCCCAGTGCCGCGGCCGCATGGCTACCGGGTGGTAGTCCGGCCACTTGTCATAGTTCTCTTTTAACAAAAGTTTAAACCAGGTGTTAACCAAGCAAAACAACACTCCATACATTCTCTTATATAAGTCACTTCTTTTTTAATTGCTTTTTTTGAAAAACATCTATGTTAGTAAATATTTTTTTTCTGGTGTGTATGCACTAAAGCCCCGTCCACATTGAGCGATTTATCGCGCGGTAAATTACCGCGCGATATCGCGCTCCAATGCATTTCAATGGGGCAAAGGGTCCTGCTGTCGCGGGTCGTGTGTCGCTACAGCAGGACCCTTTTTGGAGCGAATTTAGCCGCGATTCAAGCTTGCTCAATGCAAGCTTGAACGCGATATCGCGCGGCAAATCTCGCGATGTGGCACAATATGCGAATCGCGCGACAAACGCGCGATTTGCATATCGCGCAGTGGGAACGGGGCCTAAGTCAGCGGTCGCCAAACGTACTTACTGCAATTACTTTTGCACGATATTCCAATTATTCGAGTTTCACCTGTATATACATCAAAATCAAACTAACAATAGAACATTTTTAATTAATTGAATCTCCTTGAAAACCCCTCTACCAATGTTATTTTATCAGCTTATGAAAATAAGGTACCATGAAGCAGAAGGGGACGCTTATAACAATTTAACTTAATTTAAAAAAAAATGAAATTTAAAGTGGGTTAATGCTATATTGTTTCGCTGTGTCATGTATGCAACGATAATAATGTATCTCATCTCTTATCTATCTTATCTGATCAAATTGCTTTACATCAAGACTGTATAACAACTTTCACTGATAAATACAGAAGAAATGTGCAAGCTTATCAGAACTAAATATAATTAAAACAAAATGTATATATAGTTGTGTGAAAAAGTGTTGGCCCCCTTCCTGATTTTTCATTGTTTCGCACAGTTGTCACTTTAATGTTTCAGATCATCAAACAAATGTAAATATTAGTCAAAGATAACACAAGTAAACACAACATGCAGTTTTTAAAGGAAGGTTTTTATTATTATGGGAAAACAAACTCCAAACCCACATGGCCCTGTGTGAAAAAGTGTCCCCCCCCCCTGTTAAAACATAACTTAACTCTGGTTTATCACACCTGAGTTAAATTTCTCTAGCCACACCCAGGCCTGATTACTGCCACACCTGTTTGCAATCAAGAAATCACTTAAATAAGACTTGACTGACAAAGTGAAGTAGACCAAAAAATCCTCAGAAGCTACACATCATGCCGAGATCCAAAGAAATCCAGGAACAAATGAGAAAGAAAGTCATTGAGATCTATCAGTCTGGAAAAGGTTATAAAGCCATTTCTAAAGCTTTGGGACTCCAGTGAACCACAGTGAGAGCCATTATCCACAAATGGCGAAAACATGGAACAGTGGTGAACCTTCCCAGGAGTGGGCGGCCAACCAAAATTACCCCAAGACGACGACTCATCCAAGAGGTCACAAAAGACCCCACAACAACATCCAATGAACTGCAGGTCTCACTTGCCTCAGTTCAGGTCAGTGCTAATGACTCCACCATAAGAAAGAGACTGGGCAAAAATGGCCTGCATGGCAGAGTTCCAAAACAAAAACCGCTGCTGAGCAAAAAGAACATAAAAGCTCGTCTCTGTTATGCCAGAAAACATCTTGATGATCCCCAAGACTTTTGGGAAAATACTCTGTGGACTGACGAGACAAAAGTTGAACTTTTTGGAAGGTGTGTGTCCCATTACATCTGGCGTAAGAGTAACACCGCATTTCAGAAAAAGAACATCATACCAACAGTAAAATATGGTGGTGGTAGTGTGATGGTCTGGGGCTGTTTTGCTGCTTCAGGACCTGGAAGACTTGCTGTGATAAATGGAACCATGAATTCTGCTGTCTACCAAAAAATCCTGAAGGATAATGTGCGGCCATCTGTTTGTGACCTCAAGCTAAAGCGAACATGGGTTCTGCAGCAGGACAATGATCCAAAACACACCAGCAAGTCCACCTCTGAATGGCTGAAGAAAAACAAAATGAAGACTTTGGAGTGGCCTAGTTAAAGTCCTTACCTGAATCCTAGTGGGATGCTGTGGCATGACCTTAAAAAGGTTCATGCTCGAAAACCTTCCAATGTGGTTGAATTACAACAATTCTGCACAACGCTGTAACAGACTAATTGCAAGTTATCGCAAACGCTTGATTGCAGTTCTTGCTGCTAAGGGTGGCCCAACCAGTTATTAGGTTTAGGGGGCAAACACTTTTTCACACAGGACCATGTGGGTTTGGATTTTGTTTTCCCTTAATAATAAAAACCTTCCTTTAAAAACTGCATGTTGTGTTTTTACTTGTGTTATCTTTGACTAATATTTACATTTGTTTGATGATCTGAAACATTAAAGTGTGACAAATGTGCAAAACAATGAAAAATCAGGAAGGGGGCCAACACTTTTTCACACAACTGTAACTTTTCAAAGTTTATAAGTAACTTTTATCAAGAAAACCTGTATTCCGTGAAGATTTGCTGTTGTAGGGAACATGCGGAAATGTTAATTGTGCCTAAGTAGTATCCTGAAAAAGTGTGTTTTGTCTTGAATTCCTTCTGATAAAAACAGTGCACTTCCTTGTATGGAGGGTGCCTAGGCTGTATATCTGCAGTATGAGATCCAAGGTACTGCGACCTCTGACTACTAGTCCCAGGAGATTTGCTGTGGACATTATTGTGCTGCCTGCTGTAGAGGAACCTGCACAGCATGTATCTCCATGCATTCTGTGGGTCTGCACTTTGTAAATTGCATCAGACCACTAGTCATCAGGGCTCTGACAGGAAGAAAAGCCCTGCACCTCTACCAAGTTGACCGCTCCCACACAGAGATGCCGTACAAACCAAGGCATGGTAAGTCAGTAACGGGGAAAAAGATTAGCTGTAGGAAGAACACAGGCAATACTGGTGACTAGTTCTTTGAAAGCTGTGCCCCAAAAAAAGGCAAGCAGAAAGTAAAGGTTATGCACTTTTGGACCAACAGCAGATGGTTCCTTTCAGACACTCTTGTAACTGTTCCCTTGATAATATTGATATTGTCTTTGACCCTGCAAGGCCCTTAAATGTTGGCATGTAACCCATGGCATGATGCTTTCACAATAAATGGCAAACAAAAAAATTCTTGTGTGCTAGTGACTTTCTATGTTTTGTTTTAATTTCTCCATTGTATCGTTACGAGCACCCTCCATCTTGATTGGTCACAGGCTAAAGGCAGTACAGCTCACATAAGGACTACCCTGCAGACATGATGTTTTTGGTTGAAACCCCAAACACAGCCATATCAAGTTGGGGGGAGAAGCTACTGCTCATTCACTTGTGTGTAATTTCAGCTTGAGCTACTGCCCTATATAAACAATCTGCACTTTTTTTTCCATAAGAGGTAAGCAGAAGCTGCTAAATGTGTAAAAAGGGGCCTAACGCTCAACCTACTGGCTATAAATAATATTCAATATTTCAAATTCACATTAC
>NW_017306331.1:0-50426 GCF_000935625.1 Nanorana parkeri | reverse complement strand
ACCACTTCATTTGTATTTTCTGTAAAGATTCATTTTATTTTCTATGTATTTGAAGGTAGAATAAATAAAAAATAAAAAAGTTTTTTCCATTTTTGTCCAATTGTAGTAAAGTTTTAAAACGGTACAGCTTTATTTGGTAATGTTTAAAGCTAAAGTTTAGTTCTTTTTAGGATGCAGCACCAGTCACATTAGTGATGTTTATCCCACCTCCTCCAGGCTGCTGCTTCATCGTAAAATCCTCCCTTCGTGCTGTCAGATACACCCCAGAGTGACCATCTTTCAATGATTTGGGGTTTGACAGCAGTGACTATCAGTGTTAGAGTTGCACCGCTCACCAGCCCCTTCCTTCCTTCTTCTCCATTCATAGAGCTCGTACTATTAGTGCAACACACTCTAAATGGAGGAGGAGCAGATGGATAACAGAGCCTGCCCTACCCATTCACATTGCAATGCAATGTAGAACATTAATAGCACAAGCTCTATGAATGGAGAAGAGGGCAGGAACAGCGAGTGGTGCAACTCTATAGTATTGATAGTTGCTGATGTTAAACCCTATAGCACCTCCAGCAGCCTGAAGGAGGTCGGATACACACCATCACCGATAACTAATGTGACTGATGCTGTTTCTTAAAATCCCCCCAAAAACTAAACTTAATCTTGAAGGAGGAACTCCAGGAAAATCAAAAACGTACCTTTGCAGTGGGGCTACCCCTGCACTGCAAAGGTTAAGTGCTCGTTTTTTTTCTAGGGGGCTCAAATTAAGCAGTTTTATCTGAACTTTGCATAAAGGTCCAGCACATCTTAGAGAGCCATTTTCTTTATTTCCAACTGCAATCCAATCCAAACAAATTGGATTGAAAGGTAATCATATTATCCCCCATAGTCAATATCTGCTCCATCAGAGGCACATAAGTGAGAATTAAATGTACCAAGAGAACATAATTAATTCTAACTAAACTGATGCATAATAAATATATACATGAGAACTACATCCCAATCATAAATATAGAAAGTAAAACAACTATTGTCTTGTGTATGCATATACTGTAGATGTGAAAGAAAAAAGTAACATAAAATGTAGCACGACATCATTCTGCTGATATCAGTTCTCATAAAAAAAGGTAAACAGTGCAATATTTGTTTTTTTGTGTTTGTTTTGTTTACAAACCTTTCTATTTGTCTTGCCCTTGTTATAATGGCGGTTATAAAAAATAATAAAAAAACCCCCCCAGCATTTAAAGTTATTTCTGTATCACTCGGCTGTAGCGCCCTAAAATCTTTTCTGAATTCATGCTGACACTGTCCTTCCTTCTGGAGGGTGTCCCCCATGGTCCCTGTGTGTGTTGTAAAGTAGTCACCGCTCTAAGCTCACTCCCGTATTGAACTACAATCTCACGTTTACTTTAGTAATTTGCATTGAGATTGTAGTCCATCACAGGAGTGAGCTTGAAACGGTGACTACTTTACAACACACACAGGGACCATGGGAACAAAGGTAGCCACCTTCCAGAAGGAAGGACAGTGTCAGCACCAATTCAGAGGTGATTTGAGGCTCTACACCCGAGTGATACACAAATAGGGTACACTATTGTTAATAGTTAAGGTGGTTGAATATATTTAACTCCTGGGTTTAGTGTCACTTTAAGTAGTTACTACTGGCAAAAAAGACCTTAACCCACCTATTTTTATTGGTGTATATTAAAGTGAATATCATCACAAGCACAGCACAAAAATGTAAAATATAGCAGCTTGCCATTCGTTGGAAAAGGTGGCTGCATTCGTTTTCTTTTTCTCAGACTTTTATCCATTTATTTTCCCCTGGTGGTTCTGCCAGTAACTACTTTCTGTCCTAAGGTGACTACACTCTCTAGCCGTACTGTATCTATGGAGGAGCAGTGCTGCTACCCTAGGACGGGATTTGTGCTAGGTCTGCAGAACACCTCTATTCTCCTCTTCTATGTAACATAGTAGAGAGGTGTCCTCAGGGTACAGACTACGCAGGGATAACAATATTCAGGATTTCAGTGTAGCAAAGGCATGAAGTTTTAAACTCACTGGATTTCTGGTAGGATCAACAGCATTCCATTTCTTGCGCTTGTCAATAATAAACTTTTTTCAGCAATGTATTTAACCGACCACAAAGGAGCAAATAATAGAAGTTTATTGTTAGTGTTTATATGCACTTTGGGGTCTATTTATGAACAATTTACAGAGCCATTTACCTTCAAATATTTGTGAACACTAATTTGGGCAAATAATAGCAAAAACAAAGAACATCAATAGTCTTTTTTTTTTAACACAGCAGCTAGGATGAGTCTGGTAAACATTTGAAAATGGGTCAAGAGCTGCACCTCCTGGCTGGTTGTCTATTGAAATATTTGTATGAAAAATGTCATATTTCTTTGTATGAAATATATTGTGAAATATTTTTTATTTCTTTTGGATATTGTTCTGCTGTAGTTTCATTTTTTTGGGTCTCTTTCCCACCCTGTGACTGGCCAGTGAAAGGAGAAGCATTATTATTGGTATTATACAGGATTTATATATCGCCAACAGTTTGTGCAGCACTTTACAATATAAAAAAGACATTACAATCACAATACAATTCAAGACATGATGGTAAGGAGGGCCCTGCCCCTGAGGGCTTACAATCTAAAAGGGAGGGGCCAGTGATACATGAGGAGGTAGCTGTGTGGCGATGAATTGTTTGAGAAGTGATGGTTGAGCGGTTAGGTTGAGGTGGGATAGGCTTCCCTGAAGAGATGAGTCTTTCTTTAGGGAACGCCTAAAGGCAGTCAAGGTGGGACATAGACAGACAGGTTGGGGTAAAGAGTTCCAGGGATGGGAGAGACTCTAGAAAGGTCCTGTAGGCGAGTATGGAGGAGTTGACAAGGGAGCTGGAAAGCAGAAGGTCTTAGGACCTCACACATCACACTGATAAGCTTACCTGTCACTTTGCTTTCTCCTCCAGGGACTGCAAGTGGCTGATACCAAGTCACATTGGGATACTTACATGGATTCAAATGAAGTAAAAAAAAAGTTAAGCCGCTATTATTGATTGCAGAGCTGCAATCACTTGTGTCTTTTATATCTACCTGGAGTTCAGCTTTAACCCATCTCTGAGAAGCCTCTTTAGAGTCTGACCTAACTGTGACCACATCAGCCCATGCGTAAACTATGTTCCAGCATTCTGTTTTACTGGTTTTCTTCCTGCTAGTTGACATTTGTTTAATGTCCCGTTTTGCAAGGGAGCTAATAAATCACTTGGATTCATCTGCTTCAATATACATGTAAGTGTTCTGTAGTTTTTCATGTGTGCAGGCAGGCTAATTCTATGTAAAGGCCTCGTGGTCCCTTTCCATCATTTCATGTGACAGTCATACAGCTCTCTGCGAAGGGTTAAGGTCACTTTACTGTGGCATGTTATCTACTCCCCATTGAGTACAGCCTGGCTCCCTGTATATAGCACACTGTCCCCCCTCGTTTCACCAAGCTTATGTTGTTAATTGGCTGTGATTGCTTGAAAGGATCTCTACACATGACATATGGAGATAGGGTTCATTTAGTTTTTCTGCAAGGATGATTACAGCGTATCACAACCTGATTTTATGCTGACTTTTTAACCTTCCTCTTGTAGGGCAGGCTGCCAGTGAAATTTCAGCGTGTTATGGAGCTTTATGTATTATAATTATTACTACTATTTTCTATTGCCAGGAACAGCAACAATAAGGACAATTATCTTGCTGTAATGATAGGCTTTTTACTTTGCTAATTTAGTCTCTGTATTGACAGTAGATAGCAATACACCGATCAGATGTATTATGCATCATTTTTTGGAAGACATTGGGGGTAGGGGGGTTATGGTAAAGAAATGGTGTGACGCAAATAAGTGGGACCACCAGTACAAAACACAGGAAGGCATGTTACCTTAATGATATCCTTTCAACTAAATTAAAAGTTTAACCCTTTTGCTGCAGGTCCAATTTTCTCATTTGTAATACAGTTTCTAAAATGCCCAGTTATAACTTGAAAATGTACTTAAAACAATACACATTATCTAAAAGTAAAAGACCTATAAAACACTCCATGCTACACTGTAGAAGTAATTGGGCAGCCCCTTTGTGTCAGAGTGACTGTCCATTGAGACTGCTCTATGTGTCAAAGTGCCATTCTAATGACAGTGCCCTATGTGCCAATGTGACTTTACATTGAGAGTAACTCTGTGCCAGTGTGACCATCCAATGAGAGTGCCCGTCTATGTCAGGGAGACCTTCCAATGAGAATGCCCTTCTGTGTCAGTGTGACCATGTAGCGAGAGTGCCCCCTGTTTTGTGAAGGAGACAGAGAGACTGTCCTTTGTGAGTGCCCACATCCCATTATAAAGAACGACTATTATATGAAAGTGTCCCTGTTCTAAGAGAGAGGGAGACTGACATATGAGAGTGCCTCAGTCCTATCAGAGAGAGAGAGAGAGAGAGAGAGAGAGAGAGAGAGAGAGAAGACATAAGCATAGCCATAGCCTTCCAAAATTAATTCAGTGGATGCCCCTGTTGGCACTCTTCCTTCCAGCATTCTACAATCAGAAAATCAAAGGAGCCGGATGACATTTTTTCAGATGAATGACAGCAGCCAATAAGCTGCCGTCACTGTTTGGGTATTCTGACAGCAGCACACATACCACTGTTAGAATACAATGGCCCAGCGGGAGATTCTAAACAGCGTACATGGAGGAATCTGTAAAAATTTTTTGTTCAGCCCACAGGTTGAACAAAAAAATATAATAGTGTATTGACAGCATCAAGGTTTAAAGTGACATTAAAGTCAAAACATTTTTTCCCTCCCCCATTGTTAATTAAAGCACTTACCTTAAATGATGTCTCTTAATCCGATCTTCTTCTTCTTTCATGTCCTTTTCGGCCTTCTCTCCAGCGCTGCTGCGGGTCTCCGATCCAGCGCTGACTCCTCTGTGCTTGCTGTGAACTGCGCATTCGCCCGCCCCAAGATGCTTTGCAGCCGGCCGAGAATTTTCACATTTTCGGACGGGAGCGCGTGGGGAAGACACAGGTAAGTTTAAACCGCTTTTAAAGCGTTTTTTTTCTTGCACATATCTACTGCTTGCTAGCTAGATTTTTTCTTGCACATATCTACTGCTTGCTAGCTAGATTAAAATAGGGCAAATGTAAAATGGCAGCTTCTCGCAACTAATCATTTTGTTAGTTAAATTGTATTTCCATGTTTGCTGCCCAATTGGGATAACACCAGTTTTATATTTGTTACATGTTCTTATTCGAAATGCATAACTTACAGAATAACATTTAAAAATTCCTGAAAGAAAAGTTTTACTCTCCAATAAAGTAGAGGAAATTCTCCAGGAGGTCGAGAAATGAAACCTGATTGATTGTGTAGAACTACAGCAGTGGAAGCTCCTGCTGCAGGTGGTTTCTTCTTTGATTCTCAGAAATTACCTGACCTGTAACAGGTCCCAACAATGCACCAACACATCAATGGCGATATTTTGGCTTTATTAAGGCCACAATAAACTCCAAGGCGGGGGAGATAATTCAATGAGACAATGAAGTGAGTAGGTCTGGTGTTCATTCTTTTAATCATCCAAGAGAGAGCTTCCCTGAACATAGTTGTTTGGTTGAGAATGACACTGCAAGGAATAAAATGGCAATAAATCAACCAAATTCCTCTGATCTGGAATAAAAGGAATACTGCTAATTATTTGGGAAGTAACTACAATTTTAAGACCCTAACAACACAACTTGCTAGTGGGTAAGTCTGCCACAAAGTCTGCTGGCAGTGGGACATTTAAAACTCAATGGTGGGGCATTCAAACTTCAAGGGAAGGTATTTGTAATTCACCAGGGTAGGTGTCCTGAAACAGCTGACAGTGAGAGGTTGGGGTGGCCCCTCCATAGGCAGTAGTGTCCCCAAACAGGCCCCTGCAGGCTCAAAAAAGGCAGATGAGAAAAAGGCTGCACTGTTGTGTGGCACAATGGAGGAGTCCGTGCCCATTTTCACACAGGGTCTGCTTGCTGTCCCCTACAGTGTTTCCCTCCCAACAAACCACACACTTCTCTTTTTCTGGTGGTCCACATGGGTTATTCTCCCCTGTCCTTTGGCTCCCTCCAGCTCTTTGCATCCTGTGGGTGGGACTCAAGTTTTTGGACTGCGAATCCCACCAATCACATCCTTTCTTCCTGTTAAACAGTGGCCAAAGGGAAAAAACAACCCATGGTGAGGCTTTGACAATACCTGGGCTGAGTGGCTCCTCCTCAGGAAAGGAACCACCAGCGTCAGGGCTCCAATTGTATGGACAACAAGTAATTTTTTCTCTATTTTCTCCTATTTTTTTTTTAGAGGAGACTTAAAGCTGCAGCACCACCAAGGTTTATGTTGATGTAAAATAAATGCTTCTCTTAGTGTAGGAAAAAGACTTAAAGGGA
This sequence comes from Nanorana parkeri, assembly GCF_000935625.1. Lineage (NCBI taxonomy): Eukaryota > Metazoa > Chordata > Amphibia > Anura > Dicroglossidae > Nanorana > Nanorana parkeri. The sequence continues at coordinate 43,974 of NW_017306331.1, read as the reverse complement.
AACTGTAATGGTTTGTAGTTAAATTTGATTCCAGTTGTTTTGCCTTGACATTTATACATTGTAATCTGTTGTTTTTACTATCTATACACATTCATTGTTTTACAAATAAAGAATACATGACAAAGGATTTCCATAGCATCATGGGCTAACTAAAGAGACAGCACAGATGCTTGCTTTGAACCACAGTTTGTTTAATTTAAAGTTTGGACCAGCCCATTTAATAGGCAATCAATCACTTCAATAAGTCACTGCTGATAAATCAATACATTGTGTAAACAATTGACTTCTTTCATCAAGCAGTAAACCGAAAGCCATTAGAATGTGAAATGGAGCCTCCAAATGCTAGCTCGAAAGCAACAAGCAGATTTCAAAATGTCTAATGTTTTATCTATAATTACCTTTCCGAAAAAACTAAACCATTTTAACATTTTTATTCTTATTGTTCTGACTTTAATAAATAATGTGATAGATATTCCCATTAATACCGTTTTTACGGCCAGTAGGGAGCTCTCAGTAAGTGTCAGTGCTTTAATCTGTTTGTGTCTTCCAAGAACATAATGATAATGAACCTCATCTACTCCAATCCTTCAAAGATTATAATAATTTATTCACATATACAATACAGCTTTAGAGATTCATATTAATAAATATTCCTATCTATTTTCTAAATTGCATACCTTGTTTAGAAACACTGCTGGGATGAAGATTCAAGCCAATTAGCTTTTCATTCAATAGGTTTCTATCTCTGTAGGTGTTCTTAAAACTAAAATATTTTGTGTGGTAGACTATTTAAACTTCTCATAGCGACATTTCCTTGCCAATCTCGGAAAGTTAACAAGTTCATTAGTAATCATTGCTGACGCAATCGTGTGTGTAGGCATGGCAATTTTAAAGTGATTATTTCCTTAACAATTACTACTAGTAGTAGTTAGTAACATTCAATGTGGCTTGTGAAAACCTTTCTCTGCACATCAAAACAACTTCCTTAGCTCAAATGTTTGAGCTTAAGAAGATGCTTGGATAAACTTTCCTACCATGACCTTGATACTTAGAGAGGGGCAGCTCTCTCTCAAATTTTAAGAGTTTTTCTAGCTGACATCCCAAGACTTAAAAATATATGCCAGCTATATCCTTCCTGAAAGAATTCTTTACTTGGAGTCATAGTGATGTTTTAGACTTATAATTGCCACCTACTACATATTTTCACTATGTAAAAAGATGCAGCAGGTACCAAGTAAAAGTCTTTTAAAAATAAAAGAAATAGAGCCAAATTGGTAAAGACTGGAGAAAATAAAAACTGTTCTTGTTGCCCATAGAAATCAATCAGATCTTTAACTCAATTTTCTCAGGTCCACTTCGGAAATGGCACCTAGAATTTGATTAATTTCCATGGGCAACAAGAACAGTTTTTCTTTTTACTTTTCATATTTTGTAATTTTACTTGTCTCCCCTGTTGTTCGTCTCATTCCTTTTCAGGGTGGAAAAAGGCCCCTCAGGAGCCGGAGTTGACGGTTTTGTCAGAATTTGCAGAGGAGTACAATGTTTGGATACATGTCTTTGTCCCATTGTCCCAGTTTGGATACATGTCTTTGTTCACTCATGGCATATGATGGCACTGTATTTTGTTCAATACATTTTCTTCTTCATGCCTGCAGTTCAGCTAAAATATCTTTAATACCACCCTACATGTCTCTTATATTAAATGCAACTAAAATGTTAAATTTCTCTAGTTCATCCCCATGGGCACTACTGATTGCAGCTGGAAAAATAGCTGAAAAATCAGATAGCACTTTCCTGTGCTCAGAAAACTTACAGTTCAGCTCTGTTATAAAGCAGTTCAAAAGTGTGATTTAGATTGCCTATTTGGAAGTGCCCTTCAGGACAACAGGCCATAAAGTTTGGTCTGTTTCTTTGGGCCGCCACCAGTCTTGGAACAGAGATTGTAATGCCCATTTTTTTAATGAAAAATGATCTGCTGCATGCTGAATATCTGTAGCATCAGCTCTCAGAGCTTCCAATCCTTGTCTTGTGGCCCCAGCTACTTTCATTGCCTATCTTAAACACAGAGTAGGCTTTTTGAAGGACTTTGCTTAATGGTCGACCAAGTCCAACAACCTTTGCGGCCATCAAGAGAGATATGATAAATTCACACTGTAGAATAGAGCACAATAAAGAGTTTGGCTCTTTGGTTGTGTCTGATGAATCTTTTTGCCAGCCTGATATACTGTGGTTGTCAGTGCTTCTACTATTGGCTCAAGGATTTCTATGCAATCAGCGACCATTTTCAATCCCTCAATCTATCGAGTTGCAGATAGAATTTTTAAAGATTTTGCAATAGATAGCACATCACACCTTTAAATATATTGTAAAACCACTGCTTTTCTTGTTTTCTTTTTGGATATTTACAAAAGTTGCTTGCACTGAACAGGATTTAGATACCGCTAAATTCAGAGAGTGAGCTAGGTGGGATGTTTCTCTAACTACAGCTACCTTGTAGTTTTCCTGATATACTGTAGATGCAGCTCCATCATAATATTATCCCATTAAATAATGACATTCTATTTCAAATGTTGTTAAACTGTAACATTAAGGAAGCTAACTCTCTCACTGTCAAATAACTGGAGGGAATTGCAGAAAGTCTATAAATCAAAGTCAACATGCCAAACACAGAGAGGCCTGCTAGACCCTATTGATATCTGCAGTCTCGTCAAGTAATTTAGAGAAACATTTTGATTTGTTAGCTTTTTTAACAAGTTTGTTGAGAAAGATTGTATTACATGCTTCAATAATTTCATTTTGTACTGTAGGGCTTGTGCGCTTATTCCTTTTTCCAGTACTTTCTAAAACTGTTCTCAATTCAGTATCTAGATTAACCCGGTACAGCACGGACGTTTGCTTCATTATGATTTGACAGATCTGTGCAATCAATCTTATCATGATCCCTATTTACTCCTATAGCAAGTGCTTGCCTTGTACACAAAATAATTGTTGCAATTATAGATATTCATTTCTTTCTGTCCGCAGCTGATTTTTTTACAGACTTTTTCTTTTGGAGATTCTTTTTTTTGGACAAACATCATAAACGCATTTTTTTATGGCATTGGCTGGCAATATTTATTTTTTTAAATATTCAAATGCTTTTTCCCAATTGTCAAATATTTTATTGTGTAGAGAAGCAAGAGGCTAAGAGTTGATTCCAGCATCTAGGCAGTATTTGCAGTAAGCCCCCGCGTAGCAGAATAAGCTAACCACTTTCATCTAAACAGCCTCTTCTACTGGAATCTTGCATTTCGGCCCTTTTCCTTCACAGTGTTTTGACACTGGAAATGAATATGTTTTATCTGGGACCCACAGATTCCTTAGGATGCCAAATCTTTCCGCATCACTTGTCAGCTCCTTTTTACAAATCTATATATGTCATTCTTCAATAGGAGTGTTGGACATAAAACAATACTAGTTGATGCATCATAATCCTGTGTATTTGCTGAACCAGACTCAGTCACAGACATAGAACTAGAGCTAGCTTGCTCTAAGGTAACACTGTTGTACTTTTGTGTTTATTTTCATCCAGTTATTCCTGTCATGGAACCTTATAGAAAAGCAGCTAATTAGAGATTGCTTTGTTTGGTTTTCTGCTGCTGGCTTCATTCTGGTTCCTAAAGGAACATATATAATATACTTGAAGCACAATTTGCATACATATAAATGGGCATTCATAACAATTCACATGCAAGAAATGTGCAAACGTGACCATGTCCAATTATGAGTATATATTTCCAACAATCCCTTCCTATCCATGTGGAAGTCAGCACCCTTTACAAATCCTCCAAGTAAACATATTAATAATGAATGACAGAACCAGAAACATGCCCACAGGTACAGAAACAATACTGTAATGACAACCAGAAGCATGTTCACAGTGACACAATTAGTTGCATACTGGGACAACTAGAAACATGTTCACATAGACCTAATTAGTAGCTTGAGATGTGTGCTACATAAAGTCATGATGTGAGAGAGCTCTTATTAAATAAATTTAATATCCATTCATGTACATTACACATACAGTACTTACATTACATATTTATGAAATATACATTAACACCAATAATTGGAGCAATCATTGTATAATGTAAACCAAGCATTTTTCCAAGGAAAGGAAACGAGCAGCCAAACTATGTTCTATTGACCTGGTCCCCAGAAGACCACCAGTTAGTAGACAGTGGCTAGTGTCGGGATGGGAGGAGGAGGAAGAATTCAACCAGCTTACTCACAATCACTAACAAACATTGTGCAGGTGCCTTGCAGTTCATCTAGTGACTGTGTCCAAACTGTCAGGATTGAGATCCAAAGCTATGAAAATGCTTATAAAAAGCAGGCGCGAGTAAAAGAGCAAGTGCCCGAAATATAAAGCAGTACTGGAAGTATGCATACTGATTGTATATGATAATTCCATAATGACTGTTTTACACCATGGTGTCATACAAGCCAGGACACCTTAACCGTTGAACGCACCCCCATCATAAGAGGATCAGGCACTCACAAACCAGCACATGCACACAAAGCATAACAGCAACAAGCAATCTGCTGATACAAATTTATATTGCAGTAATCAAGCCTGTTCTTTGTACTGCCATCACGGCTTGGTTTAGTTCTACCTCCAAACAGGATAGGAACAGATTACAGCGGACAATTACTGTATATGTGCAGTTATGTTATTTAATTTCCTCCTATCTACAGGTCTGGCCAGTGAAGGAAAAATAGAGAAATCATTGATGATGATTTGCCTACAATTCCAGAATATATAACTTTTGAGTTAGGAAGATTGTTGAAGATGTCATACTTTCAAGTTGCTGTTTCAGTTACTACTGTCCATTAAGCATTACAGATTATTGAATGCTAGGACAACTAGAGTTAAAAAATAGTTTTTTCTCCCAAGCTATTCTAGGGGGTAAGTGGGGGTGTGACTGTATATGTATTGGAGGATGGGTGCTGCTTAACTGTAGGTTTTACTATGTCTTATGTGTAAGTACATTGATATTTATCTTTTTAAACTGAAAACACATTGCTTGTATGTTCTACATACTTAGCCAAATAAATTAAGCTGATTTACACGCTTTCCACAGGACAGGGAGATGTCTCAACTTGGTGAACCAAATGGACCGGCCACACTTGAATTGACTAATCATCCTGTCTTCTACTGAGAAATGCATAGGATCCAAGGTGCCACACAGAGTTAGAGAAGTTTGCAATCTGTCTCAGTAGAGTCCAAGGGCCATGACACATTATCAATCCTGTCAATGACGGCACAGAAGGAGCTGCAGAGAGAACTATGATCCCACAAACTGTCCCACCTAGAACGCAGTTCTGTTACTTGATTATTTCCCCCTAAATATAGTGCTGGCCAGACAGGGAAAAGTAGAGAAGTGGTTAGCTATTGCCCTGTCCCCATACATCCCGTTGCCCAAGGCTCAATGGTACGGTAGGAGATTAGCAATGATATATAACACAAGTTTACTCATTCAGGTTGAAAATTGAAATATTAGGTAATGTGATGAATGCCACAATATTATCCCTCTTTATGTGTGGGCAGAATTACCTAACAGACTTCAATGACATTTCTAATTGTTTTTAACAAATGATGAACTCTTTGGCACACAGCTGGCAGTTTGAATTAATTGGAAAGGAAAAACCTTTAGCAGAGAGATGCAGTTCCTGCTTCATCTCATTACACAAGAAGAAAAGAGGCTTTCAAAAATGGATGCTAAGCATGACGCTATGAATGCAATAGTCTTAGTAACGCTTTACTGACTAGAAAATCTTTTGTTCTTCCTTATTTTTTTTTATTTTTTTTAAAATGTGTTTAAAGAACAAAGGGCTTTGGAGTAAAATAAATTGTCACTATTTTCAAGGACCATTAAGCCTAATGTAAATGCATCTTCTACAGATAATCTATACTTAGTGAAATATGGAGGCCACTGTACTGATCTCTCCTTCTGAAAAGGCTGGTTTCCTGGCTGTCATGCTAATGTAATGGCTTAAGTACTTTTAAAGTCACCACTGGAAATGGAGTCAGAACTGAAACCAGCACACTTCCTGTGTACCTATTCTGGGTACATTGGTTGTCACTTTTCTTTTTGCCTGATGAAGGGGCCATGTTAGGTTCTGAAACGTTGCTTCATGCTTGTGATGCCATGTGTATCTGACATCAATAAAAGGATGGATAAATGCACAGGACCTTGGGGTGCAGGAAATTACTTATTTATACCTATTCTAGATCTGTATCATGTTACACTTACATTGTGATATGACTTTTAATTCTATTCACTAGGGATGCACCGATACCGATACAAGCATCGGTATCGGCGGCGATACAGAGTATTTGCATGAGAACTCGTACTCGTGCAAATACTCCGATACAAAAAACGAGTACCTGTGCCGTGTCTGCCATCTTCAGGGACCCGAATCCGCCCCACACAGGACCTCCATCGCGTCTTCAATTAAGCAAGATGGTCCCGAACTCCTCCTCCAAGTCCTCAGTCTGGTATCGGTGAGTACTTGGGAAAAAAAGTATCGGTACTCGTATTAGGCCTTAAAAAAAAAAGTGGTATCGGTGCATCCCTACTATTCACTTTATTTGTGTCTGGTATTTGTCTCCATTTTCCTCTGTGTAGATAGCTACACTCTGTGTTCCTACGATAGCTACACCCTTCTTAATTATGTTACAGTTTGCATCTCATCCACATGTCCTTTGCTAAGTGAATCACATTATGATCTTTTGATCTATCCAATATTTGCTGTTTTAAAGATCTGCACAGTCTGGATTAAACTTCTCAACGATCTTCAAAGTGTTATCTGAATTGAGTCACTGTCTGCCAACTCTACTTAGAGTATAGAGATCACACTTTCAAGACTTAGACTGTGGAGGCAGGACAGTATGTGACTCAAATGGTATTACATTCAGAGCATCAGAATAAAAGCCAGGCTACTAGATAGAAAAAGGACAAAAAAGACAAAATGTCAGCCTCTATTTTTTGTCAGCTCAGGTTTCCTTACTTCCCACCAGACACAGTGCGTTCTGGCCCGATTCTGGGCGGAACAACTTGGATCGTATTGCGGCCGGCTCACTTTGTTGTGGGGCGGGAGGGTTTAGAACCCCTTTAAGGGTCTGGTATGACTTTTGGGGGTATTGTTTGGGAGGGGAACCGTACGCTTTTTTTTAACTTTAGAAATGTCACTTTTTGCTGCAGCAGTTTCTATACATCGTACAGATTTGCCACTTTACAGGCAGTTTAAGGGGACCCCCCAGGCATGATATTTAAAGGAATTTTTCATTTTTATTGTTCACTTAAGCAATGTTAAAAGCACTGTTGCTTTAAAAATGGTATTTTTTAAAAGTGTTTTTTTTCTTATTGATTCCTGTCCCCCAGGGCAGTACCCTAATCCCCATACCCTTTTTATGGCCAATAAAATGCATATAAGCCTTCAAAATGGGGGCATTTGATTTTCTGAGTTCTGGTCCCATAGACTTGCATTGAGTTCGAAGTTCGAGTTCGAACTTTTTCCATGTTCTAAAATTCGAACTGAACTCAGGTGTGTTCAGGCCATCGCTACTCATCAGCCTTTAGCCTTTTACTCTGTGATGTAAATATATAGCAAATGCTCTGGAAGGGGAGGAAGAGTTAGCGGAGATGCTGAAATGATTACTTTAATGACTACAGTGGTTCTGCTGTAATATTTGTGGATAAATTGCTCAATGGTGCCTCCTGCTACAAAGGTCAGTGATAACTTGTTTTAAAGCTGAATGCTAAGAATATGCAAATATTTCAATGTCCTTGGATTGGTCACAAATTGACTTTACCTCATCCCCTCTGGGTTCTGAGCCCTGTCCCTGCCAATAAACAAGACAATGCAAAAAGCTCTATTAGCTATTGAAGCTCTGCCATTGTGTAGTTGGATGTTGGGAGGGGTTTAGCGCCAGGAGCAGGTTGGATATGATACCAACCAACATGGATCGAAATTGAAGTTCAATGAAAGCTTAAGAATTCCCTTACTGTCAATAAAGTTGTAAAACGTATCTCGCTATAATTTATCATGAAGACATAATCTTATTTTGTGCCTCTGTAGCACTTTAAATATTGATAGGCTCTAAGTTCTGCCTATTAGCTGCCCTCCTTCCCATCTTGTCTTGAATTGTATTGTGATTGTAATGTCTTCCTTATATTGTAAAGCGCTGCGCAAACTGTTGGCGCTATATAAATCCTGTATAATAATTAGCTGCCACAGTTGTTATTCTAGTAACCTTACATGGTTGCCAATTCATAACAAACATCAGATGTCGCAGTGAGACTTTGTAAAGTTTTTATTTTGATCGTGTCTTGCATTCTCGTGATTCTGTATATGTGTGCCTCTCACATATCTAGTGTATGTCCTTGGCCATTGTCCCAACAGGACACTTTTATCAGTCAGTTAACAAGCACAGTGTTGTTTTGTGTTTCATTCATTTGTGAGCTCCCTAAACATTATCCTATTATGTTAATGGTCTAGCTTGTTTGTGTTGATTTCCTTTATAAGATGTAATCTGCAGTAATGTTTAGAGCTTTTGTAATACATGATTAGCATTGTAATTATAGTATGGTGTGCAGAATTCTCAGCAACCTGATTCTAATCCAAGACCAGTAGCAGGTTTAGGGAGATGCCTAAACCGATATAAAAAAAGACTGAAACTGCATCACTGACTCCCTAAGAATCAGCTGTATTTTACTGGTTCTCCTAGCCTTTATTAGTGATCTGGCCTTCAGTTGCCCCAAAACACTCACTGGCCCACCAGTGGCGACTAAAGTCTGCTATATACTGTGCTTTGGGTCACGTGAGGACGTTAGTATATGTCCTCCCGTGACCCTAAAGAGAACTATGGGATAAAAAGGTTATCCCATAGTTCTCCTTTAAATTGGGACCAGTAATTTTAAGGTGTGTGCCTTTAAGCCCAGACTGGCTATCTTTAGTTATGTGCCTTTAAACTGATGCAAGCAATTGGCTGAGCAAATGTTCTTGAAGATGCTCCCTTTTAATAGCCACCTTCTTGTTTTCTAGGCCTAGGCGCTTGGTTAAGAATATGTTTCCACCCCAGACAGCAAGCATAAGGGGCTACGGTTGGATCCCCCACATGGTCATTCTTTCCAGGCAAAGCCTGAGAGGGAAGGACCTGTCTTCAACAGGTTGTTTGTTGGATAACATAATGCCCTTTTCCTTAGCATGGACATGCAAGGAATTCAAACTGACATCCGTCTCTGCTTAAAAACAATTCCCAGTTTAATGGTTGAGACCTTATCTACAAAACATGCTTTAGTGCGCATAAGTAAACCATGCCCTAGGCTTAGGGGAAAAACTTAAACAATCGAGCTTTGTAAGCAAACTTCTCTTATTACAGCCTAGCTGTACCAAAATAAAGTGAAAAAAACAATATACAGTACATTCCTGCAATACATGTGCATTTCCCCATGTTACCTTTAAAGTGACACTAAAGTGACTAAAGTGACACTAATAGGAAACATAAATGTATCCTATTTGTATATCACTCAGCTGTAGGACCTCAAATCATCTCTGAATTGGTGCTAACACTGTCCTTCTATCTGGAGGGTGGCTACTTCTGTTCCCAATGTTCCCTGTGTGTGTTGTAAAGTATCCACCACTCTGAGCTAGCTCCCGTGATGGACTACAATTTCAATACAAAATGGTAAACTAAACATGAGATAATCCATCACAGGAATGAGCTTGGAGTGGTGACTACTTTAGAACACATGGGACACAAAAGTAGCCACCCTCCAGAAGGAAGGGCAGTTCAGCAGGAATTCAAAGATGATTTGATGATCTGCAGGATCTGTGATACACAAATAAAATCAATTTTTGTGTTAATAGTAAAGGTACTTAAATACATTTTTGGGATTTAACTCCTGGGATTAGTGTCACTTTAAAATTGGTGCAAGTAGAGACAATTGCCCATTGATCTGCCAAAAGTGTTGTCAGCCCTGCCCAGTTTTCCTCTGCTGGAGTACAGTGCACATCCCCCTCTGCTCATCCCCAAAACATAATGGGGAGAACTGAGGCAGGGCTGATAACAGTGCTAGGGATTTAAGTGCTGGAGAAACAGTGTTCTCAACTCAGGCATGTAGTTTATAGTTGAGTGGATTTCTGTAAGGATCAACAGGTATTTTAATGTACTTGCAGCATTTAAAAAAAAAAGACAAAATATTTAGAAATGTGCATGTATTGCATAGATATTTTGCATTTGTTTTTGCGCTCCTCTATGCCAATTTTGTCATCACTCATAACCTTTAGTAATACATTGTATGATAATGAGGGAAGAGAAAGGGGAAGGTTGGAGCAAGACACAGCAGTCTGTGGAAAGAACAGGGGGCAGCAGTGAGCTCCTGTACAATAAGACTGCATGTAGCTTATACGTTGGTATTTTATCTTACTTTCTGTATATTTCATAAAAATAAAGTATTGCCAGTGTACAAAAATGGAATACAAGCTTGCTTTGAGTACACTTTCACGTTAAAAAATAAATAAAATCCAGCCTTCCCCACAGATCTGTACTTACCTAATCTGAAGGATGCAGCCTCCCACACTGTCTGCAGTCCCGATGGTGAAAGTTGCTAGACTGCCTGCTTCTGCAAACTAATATCCCCTCGACTTGAATAGGTCAAATTCTTGTAGCAAAAGCAACTTTTTACCGGCTGGGCTGCAGGCAGCATGGGAGGGGAAGGTAAGTACAGCCCCCCTGTACTAAGGGAACTAAAGAGGGGAGACTAAGGGAATTTTTTATTTGAAAGCAATATGTAATTTAAACTAAAGTTTTTAAGCCACAGTGCCTTTAATTAAATGTGGATATTTCTGATTCCCTGAAATCAATGGTAAGCTTATGTCCACTTGTCCACTTGCTGTCCCAGCCTCGGTAGGAGAAACACAAACAGCAAAAAAACCCCAAAAAATAACTTCTCTTATTACTGAAAAAATTAAGAGCATTTGCCCCGTTTTTATCTCTTCATGTTTCCATTTCGGTCCTTTTCCCTCACTTCCTGTGTCTATTTTATCCTGTACATTCAGGATTGACAGGGTGTAACTGGGTCAATTAGGAAAGCAAGCAAAAATCTACTCAAGGGGGTTACCATTATAATTATTAGGTGCTGTCAAGTCGATATTGACTCCTGTTGGCAATGTGATTTGTGTTTCACCAGAATGAGCTATCTTCTTTTTGAGTCTTACGCCTTGGCCAAGGCAGATAGAGATAAAATCCCAACTGAGATTTTGCCTTTTCCACTCTATCAGAAAATGTCTTTTTATTTTTTTTACATTTTTGCTGTAGTTTGATTTTGAATTTGTTTTTTTAGTAAATCACAGAATACCTTCACAAACACAAAATGATCCTCTAATGCAGGGGTCAGCAACCTTTTACACACCGAGTGCCATTTTTGCAACCATCAGACAACCGAGTGCCATTGAACAATAGTGCACCATGGTATTAGCAAATTTCAGTTTTTGTACTCATAGTTGTACTGCTAATAATAAGTTAAACTCACTAATTATTTGAATGTGTTTATCTTGCCGTTAGCAGCACAACTGTAAGTGAAAACATTTTATAACTATTGCACACACAAAATATATTTACATGTACTAAAAAAGTAAACTGGACTTACAGTCCCCCCCCTGGATCCGCCACTGCTCTGTGCACTGTGCTCTGACTAATGATGGGCAGTATGGTGACAAAATCAGGCGGGGAACAGAAGATCCTTTCAGTCCGGCAGGCGGGTGAGCGATTCTCCTCCTTCGGTCCTGCGTGCTGCAGGTAAAGAATCCGCCAGGCAGGACCTCGAGCAGACCGTCGAGGGCCTCCTCAGTGCGGCTCCGCGCACGAACGTCAACTGGTCACGTCAGGGAGGTGGGTGGGACTTCAATCTGACAGCCGGCTCGAGCAAGCTCTCAAATGCAAAAAAATTAGTATGCGTGCCAGCCGATGTGGCCTCGCGTGCCAAGCCTGGCACGCGTGCCGGGGGTTGCCGACCCCTGCTCTAATGTAAATGGTTGATACTGTTAAGCCTGATATTTTTTAATTAGTTTTTTTTAAAGAATTTATAATGAAAGCATCATTTGTTTTCTCCTGATTATGTTATATGGGTTTAATTCACTCTTTAATCCTCTTGGCTTGCATATTAAATGATGTTAATGCGCATATACATTTGCATATCCTTTGTCACTTTGTTAACACGCTTATGTTTATAACCAAAAGGGAATAAAATCCATATATATATCATTTAATTGCATTTTTGTGTTTGTTTCCTGGCTGTTCTTTTATTCCTTACTTACTGTAGGTGAAGATTTATAACATGATGGAAAATTTTGCAGCAAACTAAAGCCAGCAACATATTCTACAATCTGACTGCCCCAGCTCCATAAAGTTTCCAGAAATCCTAAATGTTTTGCTACAGTTGTCACAGGAACTTTTGTGGGCCCAGCCAATATACAAATCTTAGTGGGGGACTCTCTTTGTTATTTTATTGAAATGAAAGACACAATAACTGATATGACTTATGTTATTGTCAACTATGACAGAAAGCCCAACATGGACACTGAAGACACATACGTTCATTTGGAACATACACCACAGGAACTATAGCTAAAGAGGATTCAGAAGGCCAAGGCTTAGGTTGAGGTTAGGGTAGGCAAGAGCAGGTACGGAGTTTAGCATTTTAAGGCTGAAGCTGTAGGTCCAAATGCCTTTGATTGAGCTGAAGCCAGTGTGGCAAAAATCAACATGGCCAGGGCAGAAGATGGAAGTGTGTCTGCTGGTGCCAGCCCAATTTTGACTCAGGATGGTGTGGATACCGGAGTGTCATCTGTTGTAGATGTGGTTGAGGTCATACTTTTGGGCACGGGCTTAAACTTGGGCCAAAATCCAGCATTTCTGTAGCTGGAAGCAAGATAGGCTTTGTTTTCCAGTCAGAGCATTTCTGATGTTCCCTATATCTGTAGGGCACATTCGATATGCTGACTCATCAAGATCAGATTTTAACATAAAAAAAATCTGAGAGAGCAGCAAGTGATGCAAAATTGCTCAGAACACTTTGGGAAGTTACTGTTAGCAATGATCTACAGAGATTATAGGACCAAAAAACAGCCTGAGCCAGGGATACTAAGATAGAAGAGTGGGGCTAGCAGTAAAGCTATGGATGCTGCCTGGGCAGCAGCCAAAGAAGATATAAGGTCCTTTTTTTCCCCGGAATCCTTTTGGGAATCCTAACTAACAAAAATAGCACTGAAAATCGTACTGGACTCTGAACATCTGAATTCATTAAATTCAGTCTAAATCTATTGTCATGTGAATTTCAGGATCAGCTCTATACAGCAGTCTGAGCAGACTGGGATTCACAATTTGATAGCAGAGTACTGCTAAAGACACTGCATAACTAATACATTCATTTGTAAGAAAAAACATGTTTGCTTTGATGTTTTGACTTCTAGTTTAATATATAAGCTCACCCAGTGTGAGGGAACTAATTGGAATTTCATGGAAAAATGAAAATACCCCATTTAATTGGGATCACCCTTTACAGTAACACACCACCACCTTGTGTAGCCCAAGAGTAAACAAAAACATCAAAAATGTTTAGTGGGAACAATTAAGTATGAGTGTTGCTGAATCAAACAGATTCAAGTTTGTCAGTGTGTTATGCTGGAACATCAAGCATGCTGGGACTGCTGATAAAACAATGGGGCATGTTAGAACATTTAGTTCTGTAAAGATATGGGAGATGCCATATGCTCTCTGCTGCTGACAGTCAAAGCTGTACAAAAAGAAGAGATGCAAGTGGAGCATAGGACTTGGACTAGAACATAGACAGGAAAAAAGCTATCCATTCCTGGTATCTGTTCTGAGCACATTTACAGAGACATGCTGCTGTGCAGAGAAATATATAGCATCTCTCATTCTATAACAGCTGCATGAGTCTGTGAGCTACAGTTCCCAGCTGAAACATAATAAGACTTGTAGTTCTGCACCAGTCATGTTGCAACAGCCATTCTGTGAGCAACTTGTGATAGTTGGTCAGTGAATTCTGCGCTCTACATATCTCCATTGATAGTAAGTGAGCTGAGCATCGGTATCTCCATATTTACAATCCTTAAAGTTTGTAAGACTGAGACCTCTGTGTGCCGTGACCAGCTAGTGAGGTCTGATAAATCACATCTGTACTAGTCTCCTCTACCACTGTGCTTCCACCGTAAGGGAGTCAGTGAACGTACTTTTAGTCCTTGAAATGTGTAATACTGAGACTTCCATGTGCTATGATCAGCAAGTGAGTTCTAATAACTCACCTCTGTGCTAATATTATTGAGCATCCTCCGTCAGGAAGCCAGTGAACATAGCTATGTCCACTATTTATGTACGACAAGGCTGTGGAGGTGCAACTTCCTTCCTGGGTATGCTGTAACTCCAGTGCCATGTGTTCCAATGGGGTCAAAAGAAGTCACTGATTTGTGTTGATTGAGAATGGGAGAGGTTCCATGTTTACTTACCTTCCACCTCATTTGCTGAGGAAACTTATCCTCAGAGTACAGGAGGCTAGTGACTTTCAGTGTGATGTGCATGTAGACACTAAGTGGCTGAAAACGGCTAGATAAGATCAACAGCACTAAGATGGAAAAAAAGATTAACAAAGGTGAAAACATTTTATGAAAAAAAAAGAAACAAAGGCAAAACATGGTCTGAAGTCAAATAAATACGATTAGGGTTTACATCTACTTTACCTAAAAATGAACCAAATATGAAGCTTGTCTCTGAATAAAATGAAATGTTCTAATTTGTTAGAGACCAGGCGGCACTCATTGGTCCCTCTTGCTGACCCCTATGTCCTTAATATGTCTTTTGACATAAGTGACATAAGAGTTGGGGGAATGTTCTATATGTAAAGCGCTGTGTAAATTGTCAGCGCTATATAAATACCTGTAAATAGCTGCAATCATTTTCAACAGGTCTTAGTTTCTGAAGACTTTAGATGGAGTTTTCTCCACTGTAGCGCGGCATATAGAGCCACAGGGTCAGAGGAAGGGCACATGCCCCTCCCTTTTGTTAGCTCATATAGAGCCGTATGGATTTATGGTTAAACAGAGGTAGTGGACAAATGATAAGCCTGACTTTCTTTTTAGAAATCTCAGCATGGTCAGCAATCAGCCTACATTTGCCTTCATTTGTAAAATGAACATTTTTACAGGCAGATGAAAATTATACAATACCGTTTTCACATTTATAAACATTAAAATAAAAAAGAGAATAAAATTAAAAGCCACATCATTATAATTTCCCCTTTAAATGTGCCCTTTTGTCACAGAAAAAAAGTCTCTTTTAGGGCAGTGGGCCCTAAGACATAATCAAGATATGAATAAAGTCCTTCACAGCCTTCATCATTTTCCATTATATTTACAAGACCATCTTTCAGGCTTCAGATACATTAGAACTTGTTTAATAAAGACTTCCATTATCGTATTTGATCAGCTGTGACTTACAGGATCCCCAGTGTAACTGTTTAATAAAATACAGAAAATCCATTGAAGCTTTTTTTCACAGACTAATGAAAGTCACATTATATAACTGATAAGAGATAATCCCCAGAAGCTCCATTCGCAGATTTATAAAATCTGATCATAATTGATTAGAGATATTTTTCCCCGTTTGCAGCGGCTTCCTTTGGCTGAGTCAGGCACAGGTATGAACAGGAGCTTCTACTTTTTCTTATTTGAAATACCATTTCCTTCATTTTCCATCATTTATGTCTTTGATTAAAGGATTTGAATATAAACATCCTTTTATTTATTGCAATGTGGCCTTAAAGCATATATAAACGTAATCGCTAAAATATATATGTTATGTTATGTTATGTTATGATATAAGCTTTAACATGTTAATAGAAATTTCCGAAATAATTTTCAACTTTTTTTAAATCTAAGGCTTAAAGCATATTTCGACTTTTGCATCCATATTTGAGAAAACCCCACTATATACAGTATTTGTTGTTTGTTTCCATTTACACAGCATAATGAAAACATTTTTTTTAAACATTTCTTACCTATAAAATGTCTTGTTGCAGCAGGCAACATGGCTAAATCTAGGTTTTTGTCAGCACCTTCACAGTGCTCTGTCCTAATAGAAAGATGTAGGACTTGATATTTGAGGGTTGTGTTCCTCTCATTAATGTCAATAACCTTTGAATGCAGAAGCCAGGGTTGTACTCCTTTTAACCCTTTGTTAGAACAGCCAGTGATTAAATCTGCTTAACAAATGATAATGAACAAACCCCTCACAACCCCTACTGACATTACAAAGAAGGACAAGCAAGTAGAAATGTTAGCCCTTAACAAGCCAAGAAACCCTAATCCAAATGAAAGTAATCTAATTGCAAGAAGCATTTTTTTTTGCTTTTTACTATGTGAATGGGAACATGTAACAAATACAGTATAAAATAGGTGTTATCACAATTTGGCTGCAAAAGTTGAAAAACACTTTCAAACAATCTACAGCTCTCATTAAAATATAACCTAGTGATCTTGCCATGAAGGTACCCCTTCAGACAGTTAGTGAGGTATTTGTAAACAATTCACAAAGTCATTCATCCTGTGAAATATATTCATTCTTTCCTCCATTCGCACAGAAAGAATGTGCATGCAATTTCCCAGGACAAATTACTCTGTGAATTGTTCATAAATACACCCCTTACTACTATAGGATGACAACATGTTTTCTTTGTCTCCCAATTGCTCTCCAATGTTGTCACCCTGTCACATGTTACAATGAAGAACAGGACCCTTTGCCTGCTTTTGTTGCTGATGGGTATTTAGATCTAAATGGTTGCAACCTGTGGCTTTTATGGGCTATGCAGAATCTCTGTTCCTTATTAAAACATATATAACCCCAATCATTAAAATCTAATATATGCTTTAAAGAGGAACTTTACCTATATCTTTAAAATAAAAACAAACACACCTTTAGAAATGTTTAATAATGAAAATTCTACAAACACATACTTCTAGATAATTGCCGGCTTTGTATTCTTTGCATACCGGATTTCTCTTTTCTTCCCCATTCTTCTGTCAGTGGCCACAGTGGCAGATTACTAGCTCTCCTATCACTTCCTGGATTTCTGGCAAATGTGACTAGACATGTGACTAGGACATGTGACCATGCACATCAGCACAGGGGAGAAAAATGGATTTCCCTGAGATCTCGTGAGATTACAGATGAGATTTCCCAGCAATGCTCTGCTGATGACAAAGTAATCCCAGTGTGCATTGTTTTGGAAAACTGATGTCATTTTGCCCTTTCAAAGCAGGAAGTCAATGCTCTGCAATAGTGATGGACTGAACACACCTGAGTTCGGTTCTAAATCGAACTTTCAAACATGTAAAAAAGTTCTAACTCGAACTTAGAACTTAATGAAAATCTATGGGACCAGAACTCGTAAACTCAAATGTCCCCATTTTGAAGGCTTATATGCAAGTTATTGGCAATATAAAAGTGTATAGGGATCCGGGTACTGCCCTGGGGGACATGTATCAATGAAAAAAAAAACACTTTTAAAATACACCGTTTCTAAAGGAGCAGTGATTTTAACATTGCTTAAAGTAAAACAATAAAAATGAAAAATTCCTTTAAATATCGTGTCTGTGGGGAGGGGCTCCCCTTAAACTGCCTGTAAAGTGGCAAATCTGTACGATGTATAGAACCTGCTGCAGCAAAAATGACATTTCAATTGCCGGTAATTGATTTTCCCTTAATCTTGTAAACAACTGCTTGGGGAGGCAGCCTGTATGAAGAGGCCACATTTTAGGACACTCAGAACAAGGTTAAGCTGGCGATACACCTTACAACCATCGCATGACTTTCGTTGTGCGATGGTTGTAAGGTAATTAAAACCTCGTACGATCTGCCCATCTTGGACAGGAAGATCATACTTGCGATCATCGCAAGCCCTACCCGCTAAGGGGAGGGCTTCCGATGATTCCAATGCTGTGCGGGCAGTGTGCGTCCGGCATTTGTCTTCCGAGCACGCCACTAACCCGCTTTTCAAGAGTGCTCGGAAGACAAAAGACGTGCGACCGTACAGTAGAAACGGTTGCATGCCTTCCATACACCTGCCGATTGTCGTACGGTTGCGGGATCACCTGCAATTATCGTACGATAATCGGCAGGTGTATGGGCACCTTTAGAGATTTTTTGGATAAATTCTGGTGTCTCTTTTGCAGACATTGGGTGAAAGTTACAACAGGTGCTTTAAAATTTGGCCTTTAGTGTTGGCGGTGCCTTCACACTGTAACCCCTCACAGTTACTCTTGATTGAATGGTCCCTACCGTAAAAAATTCAAATGATATGCACCTGTCACACACCTGTCTCCTTGTTGGCCTATCGGACATGATGTGGGGCTTATTATAAAGATATATTAGAATGCGAGATGGGAAATTGGTGCTTGGTGCACTATAAACTGTTGTACAATAGCTTATTATGAAAAAAAAACAAAAAATGTAAAAAGAAAAAAAAACGGGAACACCTGCGACGCAGAAGGGGGTCCTGTGAGGCTTCGAAACGTTGCATTCACATGTCATGCTAAAGGGATACAAATAAAGATGACATTCCGAAGCAGAATGGTGTACGGACAGCATATCTTCTAGATTGTATATTGTGGCGCCATCCACCAGTTGTTTCAGCACCCGTTGGATTCTGGGGTACATGAATACGGGGTGCGAAGAAGTTATTACAAAGGAACATAGGAAAGACACAATATGCAGTCAGTAACAGATGGGCAGTGAGGTACCAATGCAGGAGATAGGAGTAGAGTAAGGAATTCAAGCTGAAGTTGGTAACAGATGGGCAGAAAGGCAGTAAGCGTAGTGTAGTAGGCATGCTGAGGTCACAGGTAAGCAAAGGTCCAAGAGCAGGTTAGAAGGCAAGCCAGGTCATACACAAGAAGGCAATACAACAAGTCAGGCCACAGGTTAACAGGGACTAAATGCAGGCCACAGGTGGGCTGTGTGAACCCCTCTACAGGAGTATTCAAGAGGCTTAAAGGCTAAACTCCAGGCACAATACACATTTGAAATATATATATATATATATATATACATATATACATTATATATATATATATATATATATATAAATATTCCCACCAGATGTGTTGGGTCTGAGCTGGCAGTTTTTTTTCCCAGTGCAGCCCCAATGCAAGACAAGGCAATTTGGCTTGTCATGGATGGGCACAGTTCATACTACTGCCTTGCGGTAGACTGCGGGGGTGTGCATACAGTACTTTTTTTCAGCACATCAGGGTGGGACATAGTACAACCGCCTCTCATCACGTTGTGCCCATAGAACTTATTTAAATGTCACTATTAAAACAGTGCAATCTGCCAGGATTGGTGAATCAGCACTATGCTGGGCAACACACACTGTGCGATATAGCGCAGTGGCTGGTGTGAATGGGTCCTTATGCTAGACAGTTTACCTAGATTGGTAGGTTTTTACTTAATTGTTACTTACTGTAGTTGTCACTTAATTCTCTTTTCATGTAAAAATTAGAGCTCATCCCAGCCTACAGATTAGACAAGGAATCAATAGCAGCATGATGATGAGGCCATCCTCCTTCTCTGTCCTTCTGTAAGCATATTTAGTAAGGGAGATCGACTGCAATGTGCAAAGCACTAGAGTATGGATGGCTCAGTGTGCTGACGTTCCTTCTCTCAGTTTGAGTTGCATTATGTAGTAGATTATAGGAGGCTGATTTTAGTAGTATTCTGGTAGTGATATTTTGGTAGTTATATGTAAAATGCATTACACAGTTTTTTAATGAAAAAATATTCAAATTAAATTGTGTTTACCTTGAATTCAGATTTAAGCTGGAAATCCTTTTTACTATCCTAACCAAGAAAAATTAGTATTGATCAGATAATAATTAAGAAGAGACCTAATGGAGGGGTGGATAAAGACATATAGCTGTGAGTGTGGCAGGTCCTGGACACTATATTGGTTTCTCTTTTACTGCAAGGAAAAAAGATAAAACAGATATTTGGATATTTAAAGTGATTTCAACAGATCATATACTTTAGATTATAGATCTTTAGTAAAGCAGAACCATGGCCATTTTTTGGGATAGAGTGTGGTAGCCCTAACAATCTTGCTATAGTGTCTGGTACAGCAGTACCATCACCAAGAAGTTAATCTGTCAGGTTTTTATTGCTGTCTGGGCCCTTACAGGGAAGATTTACCCTCACTTCCTGTCCCAATGGGATTAGCAGTGGCGTATTTAAGGTATGGCACATATGGCACATACCCTGAGCGCCACTTGAAGGTTGCGAGGCACCGCTCCATGGGTCAGCGAAAGTTCGCTGACCCACAGAGACAGCTAACTTTGTTTATCTTGCCATCCCTCTCCCATACACATCTCCCCGCCCGGCTCTTAGCAACCAGGAACTGAGCAGGATGCTGGCCAGAGCATCCCAGGTTATTAAGAGTTGGGCTGGGAGATGTGTGTGGCAGTAATGAGGACCCCAGTTCCAATTAAAAAGTCTTGTATGGCTATGGCTAAATCAAACACGAAATATACAGTATATCTATGCATTTATGGTCTAGAGCTTAAAGATTCCTCCCATTTTCCAGTCCCCTCAGGCCTTCCCCAGATACATTTAAGAGTAATCAGATATCTGCTTTTTGCCCCTGGATCTTTCTAGCTTTTACAATAACCCACTAAGTGTTTAAGTTGTTTATATTTGGCCTAGCTGTTTATGAGGGGTCTCATAAAGCCCCAATGAATGTCTACCAAGCATAAGTCTACCCTTGCATTTTAGCACTTGTGTGTGTTTGCACCCCTGCATATATGCGAAGAACACACATATGTTACATTGAATACTCTGCTGGGATCTCTGCTACTTTTTTAGATACATTTGACAGACCAGGCTGGCTTGGAACTTTGCACAGCAGCACTTTATGTTTGCCTCTTTGTTCATGTAAAGAGAAACAAATTATGTTGGTTCTCTTCATAGGTGACTGACTGAATGGTCTTCAAGATGCAAAGAGATCTTTGATATATAAAAAGACAACCAAAAGGGTTAACTGCAGCGTTAAACAAACCCCAGTGACGATCGCTCTCAGTCTGCTGGCCTGAGATTGTTGTCCCGTGAGTTGGGAAATCTCTGTGCAGGATGAGGTTGAGCGTGGTATCACCATGTCCTTGTGATGGATTGGTAGGTTCGGAAATGAATATAGTCATGTGTTGGTGACATACAGTGGGTACGGACTGGCCGCATCCATCACAATGTGCATGTGGGCAGAACACCAGCCAGAGGATCCCAGGTTGCTAAGAGCTGGGTGGGAAGATTTGTATTGTCCTCACACATCTCCCCGCTCAGCTCTTTGCAGCCTGGGACACTCTGGCAGGAGTCCTGCCAGGCTCCTGGCAACCAGTGATGACACTGGTTGCTAGGAGCCAGGTGGGAAGCCAGGGGTGCAATTTTAATTTTTTGTTTACACCTCGGGAAGTAGTCATCAAACCTGGAAAGGAAAATCTCCCAAGCACAGACATGGACAGTAAAACCTCACATGGATTCTTACTCTATCCTAAACTAAATTAAAAAAAAGTTCCATTGTATTTGTGCATGGTACAATATAATATGCTGCTTTGGGCAAATGTTAGGATGTGTGTACATAGGAAACACTTATTTTATGTAGAACATCTACTGCAAATCAACAGTGAAAGTGTCTATATCAGACACAATGTCACATGATTAAACAGACCAATAAGCCGATACCTTGTATAGGAAGATTTGTATTGTTTACAGATATGTACAGAACGCATAAAATCAGTCAAGATGACAATTACCAGATAACGACATCAGTCTTCCAGTCACTGGATTGCTTCTGTATTAATCTGATTTGGGCAATGCATTGATGTAATGTTCATTAGCTGATCTGATTAGTTCAGTTCAGTTTATGGCTGATGGTACACACATTTTGCTTTTAGAAATGCATTGTCCAACAGTGCTGATTCCTGCAGTCAAAGTTGACAATGGCCAGAAGCACTTTTATCTTTCTGGAAAACCTTGTTTTATTTTTAAAGAGAACTTGTCATGAGGGAAAACATAGGCTGCCATTACTAACCTCCTTCTGAAAATCTTAGTACTCCTTCTGATCCTCTGGCTTCAATGCCACTGACCCAGAAAAGTATTCAGATCTGGATGACTTCACCATAGCTTCACTGGTCTCACACTTCTTCTGGTGAGTGATTCACAAAGTGTTCAAACTGGGCAATCAGTATGACAGCAAGGAGTCAGGAAAACTTTATTTATTTTCATTAACTTGTTTTCCTTTAAAATTAACTTTTACTATAACCATATAGGGCAAATAAACAGGTTCTCCTTAATGCAGACTTCACAAACCCATATTACCTTGCTTTGGCTCCCCTGCCGATCCATTCAGCTGCAGGGAGTGAAAGCAAAGCCCTATGTAAAGATACCCATGCACTGCTCAAATATTGGCTGAGTCCTGCTGACTTGGCTGGAACCCACCGAGCTGAGGGTGGCCCTGTCCACACCACTGCATGTCTTCTCTATTAAAAGTCAACTTTTCAGAAAAAATTGCATAAAAAAATGAAGTGCATCCACTTTATGGTTGGGGCTCTGTTTCATGCATCCAATGGTTCTATTAAGTGAAATTTGATCAGGAAATGCTGCCCTCTACCTGTTCAATTTCCTGTTAGGGAGACCGGTCACTTGAGCCGCTCAGCTGTTCACTGGGTAATGCCCTCCCCCCAGCCTTGCAAGGTGCGCCTATGTCATGTAGGGTGCTCTACAATCTCAACTTTCCGATATTGCAGGATGTAAAGGATTACAATATCTGCAGATGATGTCACTCAGACATCAGCATAGGATTTCTATGGACAGAAGAGAGGTACAAACAAAAAACGGAGGGCCGCAAAGGGGTAGGTTGACCTTCTCAAGAAAAACGTACACTTGCCCAGAGATGCAATTAAACTTTACCCTTAGGCTGAATACGGCATTTGATATTAAATTCTTAATAAAGGCTTACAATATACTGTATAATGCCTCTTGGTGTAAAAAGTAATTTCTACATTTCTACCTGAGTCAGCTGGTCCCTTCAGTCCTAACCCACTTTTCCAGTTTCGGGTTGGCTGCTTTCCCTTGCAGGGCCCCATGGACCACAGGGCCACTCTTGCATGCATGTTTCCACCCATGACTAGAGCAGAATGTCCTGTGCCAATATTAACTCACAGCCCCACATCAAGCCATTTCCCTGCTCTACTCCCTCCTCCCAGATAACTGATGGACAGCTGCTGAAGACTGCGCTGTTCCTTGCAACCCTGTACTCGCGCTCCATGACAGCAAATTCTCATATTATATCTTCTCATATTAACCCTTCACCTCACTTAACAGTTAAATCCTAAGGCTGGATTTATACTTAAGCATTATAAAAGATCTGGGCTTTAGTGTGCTCTTTTATGTACATATATTGTAGCTCATAATTAAAATGTGAATGCATTATAAATGCAGCAAAATGTATGCTGAAATACAGTACAACACAATACAGTGCAGCAAAATGTGGTATCATGCACATTAAATGAAAACAAACTAAAATACATCATTTTTGTAAAACAAGTCTAATACTTAACCTTTGACCTAACCCTAACTTCAGCCCTTACACTTATCCCTTAAAGCTCAACTCTAGGCTTGGGTTCCCCTCTTGTATTTCCCTCTTTTGGAGCAGTAAACACTTCCTTTAATTCCTACGTGATCGACATTGAGAGGTGCAATATTTTCTATCATTTCTTCTGGGTACAATTTGGACTGGAAGTAAAGAGGATATTTGTTGTCTGACCCCAGTTGGCAAGTTAGGGTGTCATAAAGGTTACTCTTCATATCTATCCTATCTATCTATCTATCTATCTATCTATCTATCTATCTATCTATCTATCTATCTATCTATCAATCGATCTATCTATCGCTTGTGCTTGGGTGGTGGTTGAATGAGGGTATTCAAAAAGGGTTCTAGCACAGGGGCACTTATAACCTCCAGCCCTGTGTACAGTGACATGAAAGGGAAGGTTGGCCAATTAGATGAGCAGGGGTATGAGGGTTTTGTGAAATCCTGACTACATACCATACTTTTTTTTGCCATAATGCAAATAGAAAAAACATTGAGTTTTGCTTCAGCAGTTATAACAAATCAGCTACGGCTGTGGATTAAAAGAAATATGTAATTTTAGCTACATCAAATTACAAAGTGGCTTGTATTGCAATTATAGGTAATATCGATTTTTAACAAACAGGGCTTACACTTTAATGGTAGTGTTGTCATTGCTGCCTGATAGGTCTTTTTTAGCCCGTCCTGCAGAACTATAATTTAATGCATTTTAGGTATGTCTGAACAAAACAAACTTAAAATGTTAAGCCTTTTACATGCTGTACATCCACCTATAAATCTTCTTTAAAACCAGTAAGGCTGTAATTGTATTCATTCACTTCCATAATTATTCCAGTGGTGAAGCATTCAGAATGTGTTTAGGCAACAGAGAGACGGAACAAAGAAGAGTCTTCTGGTGAAGTGCACTAATTTCCTGTGTAATGGTTTATCTCAGCATGTCATTTGCTGGCAAGATGTTTCATTACTATGATTATTTCATGAGTGTTTACAGATTTTCTTTCATTGACTTGCAATCCTGATTAGTGTTCGCTCTCTCTGGGAAGATTAGAATGACAACACAACAGGATCACAAAGGCTTTAGGGTGTAATTACATTATAACTTATATGAAAAGATCTGTTTCCAATCTTGCTTTTTTTAAATAGTTGTGTAGGCAACATTTTGAAACCTTCCTTTGAGATTGCTAAGGGTTGAGGAATACAAGTATTTTTCTCTCATTATTGCTTCTTTTGGGCAAGGTGGAGCGTGCAGATAGACATTGAAGTCTACGAAGAGAAATCAGTAACACAAGGCAAGGTTGAGCTGTGGGAGGCACAGAATATTCCTTATTCCCTTCTGGCGTTATATCAAGAGTATTCAATAACATACTCTGATGATTGGTGTCTGAAGGACAGTCTACATTGACCTCTGCAGTAAAGAGTGATTGATGAAGCACAAGTCAGTGTAATGGTACATTTTGGTGGGTACAAGGACACATCTTATGTTTCATTTGACAAGGATTGCAGTAATTTCATTTGCAACTAGAACCAGAATGGACAAATGTGTGTGGTTCTCCTGAGTCCCACAGTCCTACCCTACTGATATATATGCTCTGGAGTATCCTCACCTACTACGGAAATAATCACTCCCTTACCTGGATTATATTTTCATGTTTTCCACTTTTCAACAGTGACACTAGACATATTAGAAAAACCATGGAAACACTTAAGCTATAATTGTCTCAATGGTTTCTGTTCAACAGCTAGGAAGACCATGACATGGCATGGAAGAATAGCATGCAAATCCTGCTCCAGAAATGCATTAGCCCTGGAGGTGAATTATAAAATGGAAAATTGTATCATACTTAACATTAATTTTCCTTTCCTGGTGCCTTATCCATGGCAGCATGCAAACGATAAGCTTCACCCCAATCCCTACCCACAGGACCAGTACAAATCTATAAAAAAGAGAGAGAGAGACTCCCCCTGCATTCTTGTATTATCTCCCTGTATTCTGTCGACAAA
This sequence comes from Nanorana parkeri, assembly GCF_000935625.1. Classification (NCBI taxonomy): domain Eukaryota; kingdom Metazoa; phylum Chordata; class Amphibia; order Anura; family Dicroglossidae; genus Nanorana; species Nanorana parkeri. The sequence continues at coordinate 18,217 of NW_017306331.1, read as the reverse complement.
CAGGGTGGGAAGTATGCTGCCATGGATAGGCACCAGGAAAGGAAAATTACTGGTAAGTATGATACAATTTTCCGTTTTCCTGGTACCTTCAAGGCAGCATACGAACCATCACTGATTTAATCAGAAGTACCCTTTTATTAACCACTTGAAGACCAGGTGTTTATACTCCCTTCACAGTAATTTTCCTTTCCTGGTGCCTATCCATGGCAGCATACTTCCCACCCTGTTTGTCGATGCATAGTTACAAGAATGCATGGTCTCTCTCTCTTTTTTATAGATTTTTACTGGTCCTGTGGGTAGGGATAAAGGCACCAGGAAAGTTATATTTCAATGGTATATGGTGTCATGAACAATTTGTTTCCGGGACATAACGGTAAGTGTTTAGAGGCTGCTCAGATAGAGGTACCGTGGTGCATGTGTGTAGACCTGTCCTATTATTCAGGAGATTTGGTCTAAGATATACAGAAAACTTGCGGTCCTCATGGGCACCCACGTACCTCTCGACCCTCAGGAAGCACTACTTAATGTGAAACCACCCAGGCTCTCTTCTCTCCAATTTCAGCTTATACTTCATGCCATGAGCACTATTGCAAAAGCATGGCTCACTGATATTCTCTCAATTGCTGAAGTCAAAACACGAGTTGATTGGACATTTACTAACCAGAAATTGATGGCACGCCTGTCTTATATCATGCCCAAGTTTGAGCGGTTGTGGGAACTTTGGATATGATATTACCAGCCCCTTTCTTTTGATCGGGGTTTGGTTGTCCTCCGAGTAGTAGACGGGGGAGGAATTTTTATGTACATCACTTATAGGTTCCTAAACGAGACACTTAATTAATAAAAAAAAACTACTATTCGCCCCCCGGCGAACACCAGGACCCTGCACTGCCCCATATTGCAAGACCGGACCGCACTGAGACTGTGCGGCCCGGTACCATTTGATCTGCGGACCGGGGGTTGGGGACCACTGCTCTGGAGGACTCTGGATCCCTGGGGGTGTGTCATTGTTTCCTTTTCATTCTTTGCTAATTCTCTTTCCTACCTGGTTGTTATCAGTTTCCATTTCCAAACTTGTTTATCTCAAGTCCCTGCTTCTAATAAGTTTGGATTGTCATTGGACATGTAAATTTCATTTTGTTCCTAATGGATATTTGTACAAATCTCATTAAATTCGGACATTCGGATGCATTCGAATTTCCAAATTCTAACACGTCCGATTGTGAATGAATCTGAATACTTGTTTAACAAAACTTTGGATCTGTCTGAATTTTGTTTAAAACTAAACTTAATCGGACATGTGACTGTTCCCTGGCCAATTAGATTTTTTTTGGCTGTTGGGGGTTGCATTACAGACACAGTACTGTGACTTTGTTCTGAAATGAAAATTCGAACGGATCCGAAATTCTTATAACAAACTGAGTGAAATTTCGGATTCCAAATCCGAAAAATAGAAGAAATAAAAATCCGAATGGATCGGAAACAAAACAAATCTTTTTGCGGGGTTACATGTCTAATCATCTGGGTGTTTTGATAGGTCTTCCATGAGCGTACCAGCAATGTTTTCACATCATTGTATCACATTCTGTATCTATGAATCCTGTAGATAGCTTGTGATATGTTATAGTTTCCTCTGTGACTCGTGTATTCAACTCAATACTGTTCTTGTGTATTTTTTATCTTTACATTTAGCTTCCATTACTGTTTACGGTTTGTTGTTGGAGATTGTAAAACAAGTAGGGAAGTGGACCTGCTATCTAGTAAATCTGTTAATTCACTATGTATTGGCAAAGTACACTATTGGTTTCACACCAATGTACCCTAAAACCTTAAATACAAAAATATTGTAATGACTCAATGTAATCACTTAGCTCCCTTTTTCTTCAGGACTACAGGCGCCCTTTAATTCACCCAACTTGTTCTATTTTCCTCCGGTTACCTTAACAGGCATCAGTGGGTGCTTAATGTAGTGTTGAATTAATTGCCATGTTGTGTCAGCAGTAAAAGCAGTTGTGCATGGCACATAAACGGTGAAAGGTTGTCACAATCTGTGCAGATAACTTTGCAAACATAACACTGCAGCATAACCTATTTTTAGTTGATTGTAAATCTTTTGAGGCTGTCTATTCATGCAGAATTTTCCTGTTTCTTAATGAATATGCAATGTCCTTCTGGTTGAATGTGGATGAGTTTTTAGGACCAAGGCAACTTTTAAAAGGAACATTGAACAGATGGATTCATTTGTTCCCCGTTTAATGTACTGGTTTATACATATGTTTCTGCACTCTACTAACATTGGTTCTTGCCTGGAAATGTAATGAGGCTTTGGTATACTTAACATTTGTAGATATATACTGGGATGCATCTGATGTTTATTTAGATACAAAAATAAAAGAACCTTAACCTTCGCTGCCTGGATTCTGAACTAGATCCAAAGCTCCATTTTAAGAGAGACTTGTAATAATAAAATAAAAGATCCTTTATATTCCAAGCATTTTCCCTGTAATAACACAGGACATCACCCCCAACGAATTCTGCAAACATCAGGTTCCTACATTTTATTTTTGCCTGCCTTGGCCTTGGGGAGAGTTGCTAGGGTTATTTTAATAAATGCAAATAGGCTATTCACTTGGCAGGGGGTTTTATTCCCTGAGAATAGTGAATGAGATGGAGATTCACTTTGGAAAGAAAATAGAAACAACTGTATTTTTTCTTGCACATGATTAAATGATAAAAATAAACAGAGCTTCACCTCATTCACTAAACTAAAAGAAAATGTCCTTGAAAAGTGAACAGTCTATTTGCCTTTAGTAGATCAACCTCCTTATGTTTCGTGGTCTTACCCAATACCGGATTTCACAAGCTCCCCAGAATTCCTTTGCAAGTATCAACCTACTGAAAGTTGTGTGTTGAACAGGGCTAAGCACAATCACCTCACTACTTATCAGGATGATTGCCCACTTGGGCATTATAAGGCATGTCCATTGTTCCACCAGATGCGGGAGTTCCAGGTATTGCTTTGGAGCTGTGGGGAAGTGCAGAGTATGTATGTTTAGTCACCTTATAGTGCCTTCTTTGTAGCCAACCTGTTACTGTGCCTGCAGCTAAAAGGTCAGTGTTTTTAAAGCTCATTTACTGCTTGTTAAAGTGTATCTATGGTCAAAACCTACAAATAAATATGTATTTCTATATTGAATTTTCATACATTATATCCCACTCCTGATAACCATATCCATCTAGAAGTTTGTAAATGTACTTTTGCTAGATGCCCATAGGATGTACTTCCTCAATGCACTGGCACAATTTCACTCAGCTCTGTGAATATGCACTTCCTTGTGTCATAACTGTCACCAAGCCTGCCTTCTGAACTACAGCTCAACCTCTGAATAATGTAACATTATCATTGTTTGCTGGAAGCAATGCATGGTGGGATATGTAGTCTTGAGATATCAAGATTGCATCACATCAAGCAGCAGGGAAGGAGATGCAAAGCACACTGGGAATCCACAGAAATTGGTGAAAGTGATGGGCAGATGGAAGTCAGCAATCACTACATAAAAGGGATTTTTCCAAGTAAGCTTTGATTGCATTATCAAAAACAACTCTAGTATGTATTCCTATTACAATGCTGATGTGATAACAGGATAATATATGCTGGGACTTTGCAACTCCTTTAAGAATATATAAACAATGTCCATAGCCTGGCCACAGGTTTAATTTAAGGCCTCTTTTTACCTGATACCATATGCAGCAGGGCATCAAATGCCACCATGGCTTTTGGACACACAGACTTAGGTACGGCATGTGAACTAAATACCACATTCCTTTTGATATGGTCTTGCATAGTCACCTATGCGATTGTGTGTACTACACTATTCAGCATACACCGCGTTATACACTGTTGCCTGTCCAATAATTGGTGAGGGTTTGAAATTTGTAAGTACTCACTGACCTCTCTCCTCTGACTATCTGTGTATGAGGTATAAGTCCTTTCGTTTTCTCTCATGCCTCTTCTTAAGTCCATATCTACTTAGATCAGTATGCAGTATATGTAGGGGTAAAAGCCAAACCTTTTCTCTTTTGTTTCTGGTAGATTAGGAAAGAGTAAGAACCTTTGTTGGGTTTTTATAGCTTTTTATATCTTTGCTGGGGAAGTTCATCCTCTCTATTGGTCCTGGAGCAACACCAAAGATGAAATAATGTGAATATGTCTTGATTTATTGGCATGTTCATACCATGGTGACTGTGACCTAGGAGGAAGTGGTCCTATACAATTTAGTACATATTAAGAATATAATCTGTTTCCTATGTTCAGTTTGGTACTTTACATACCTTCTGTTTTCTATGTAATACATTGAAATGGTTATTAAACTCAGATTGCAACATTGTGTTGAAGAAAGCAACATGGCTTGGTGGGCAGCACAGTGGCTTAGTGATAAGCACTTTTGCCTTGCAGCACTGGGGTTCCCTGTTTGTATCCCGGTCAAGACCCTATCTGCAAGGAGTTTGCATGTTCTCCCTGTGCTTGCGTGGGTTTCCTCCAGGTACTCCGGTTTCCTCCCACTCTCCAAAGACATGCTGGAAGGTTAATTAGCTATTGTCTATGTGAGATAGGGACCTCAGGTTGTAAGCTCCTTGAGGGCAGGGACTGATGTGAATGTGTAGTATGTAAAGCTCCATGTTAATTGTTGGTGCTTTATAAATACCTGTAATAAATAAACTGACATATGTGTGATAGAGTATTTGGTACCGTTAAAGTCCCTATATTTCATATTTGGTATTGTAGCTAATTATTGGGATGATGGTACATATAAACAGAATTTAACCACTTTGGTCCATATAGTCTTTTAATACTCTTTAGGTTAAATATTTATCCTGGGGCCCAGGATAGAAAGTACAGCGAAATACAAAAGTTTACAGTTGCCACTGGGACAAAAACAAGTTTTTCCTATGACAGTACATGTTCTGGTGACATCTGTCTGAGAGGTGATTTCCACTTAAGATGGCCATACACTGACTGGCTTCCATCACTATCTGAACATTTCTCATCCAGCTCCTTTGATTTTCTAATCAAAAGATGTCGGACAGAATGGTGGGAACAGGGCCACTCATTGAATGAATTTTGTCCAGTTCATCAAGAACTGGTCGCAATTTGTACAATGTATGCCCAGCTTAACTTTGGAGAGATTTTTTCTTACTTCCTGTTGTGTTTCTAGGAAAGAAAATGACATATTTGCAGTCAGACACACACACATACATGCGCACACAAAGTTTTTTTGGAATGTTTTGCCTTTGGATATACTTTAACTTAGATATATTACTTACTCATGTTTGTCATATGCAGTAAGAGAACAGCACAAATGTAACCAGTAAATCAATAGACTTCTATATATATATTTTTTTTTAGAAATATCATTTTATCCATTTTTTTTCCTTCTTAGCAATTAGCACTTTTACAGCAATATGTTGTAATCATGCATAAATTAATAATCAATAGCGTAAATAGATCAGAAAAGCATTCTTTGAGTTGCATATTCATTCCATGAAGCACTTAGTGATCAAGAGACAGAAAAGAACAACAGACAAATGAGATCTTGTACATAGGCAGTCGTTATAAATTTCTAATTAACAAAATTTAGTAGATGCATTTAGGAAAAAGAAATGTTGATATGCACAAGTTCCCCTAATGTTCCAAGTAATTATCCCTTTAAAAAATATACAAAAAGAGCATTGCAGATCTTAAAAATGATATTTTGTGCTTTGACATTTGACATGCCAGCAGTTAATGAAGGACCTGGAGGGAAAGTTCATGTCTTCTGTACAGGACTGCAAAAGGTTTATTTTTATTGTGTGACATCTTTAGTTATAGCAAAAAAAAAAAAAAAAAAGCATTCAGTTTCGAGTAGTTGGAAGTCCAAAACACTGGTTCTTGCTGCTTGAATACCTGTCACACAAAAAAACATGATGGGAATTTAATGGTCGATTTTTAATTAATTAGATTTATTACTTTTTTGTAAAGGGATTTATTCTGCATGCATTGTGGAAACGTCATTTGCTAAATGTAGATTGTTCAGCTCAGGTTAATTCCTTTTTATCTTTACTTTTATGACCAAACTTGATCCTACATTTTATCCTACATTTGATCTTACAATTGATCCTACAACTGATCCTACATTTAATCCTATAGTGGATCCTACAATTGATCCTACATTTAATCCTATAGTGGATCCTACAATTGATCCTACATTTGATCCTATAGTTAATGCTACATTTGATCCTACAACTGATCCTACATTTGATCCTACATTTGATCCTTCATTTGCATTTGGTCCTACAACTGATCCTATATTTGATCCTATAGTTCATGCTACATTTGATCCTACATTTGATCCTACAACTGATCCTAAATGTAATCCTACAACTGGTCCTACAATTGATCTGCCCTAATCAAACCCAGCAGGGGTCGATGCTTACCTAGTCACATATGTGATGTTTTTTTTAGAAATTTGGGAATGTAATGAAGGTACAAGAAATTATAAAATCTATGCATGAAAAATTGAATGCATGTGATGTAGTAACAGTAGAATTACAAATATGCCATCCAAGACTATAGAAACAATGTTTTTATTATGAATACTTTAATTCTCAGCCTGTTGTTATCAAACAAAGCTTCACCTATAAAGCTTAAATCATACCTCAACCCTAGAACAAAAATTTAAAATATTTCAGCTTATCAGTCCTTAAAAGAGAACTATGGCCTAACCTTTTTTGGCCATTGTTCTCTTTAGGGTCACAGGAGGACATATACTAATGTCCTCCGGTGAGCCAAAAGCTATTGCCCACTATATGCTGAGAGTGCAGGGCCGCACTGCAGCCTGGACGGATCCTGACAGTATTGTCGAGATCCACCCCGCTGGCTGGTTGACATCTGGTTCTGTCTCTCTAGAAGCAGAGCCAGCTGTGCACACCCAATCTCCTGTCTGTTCCTCCAGACAGCACTGGAGGATTGGAGAGTGGAGGGGGGAATCCCTGTGGGGAGTAGCAACTGACAGTCACTGCTCTCTGCAGGGAGAGGATCAGGAAGTCAGCAATCGGCAGAATGTGTTAGCTGACTCCCTGATCTTTAGGTCGGCTTGAATTATGGGGATGAGTGTTTTTCACTCACCCCATAATTCTCCTTTAAACTGGCCATACACTGGTAGATTTTCTTATGGACGTTCATATAAAAATTCTCATCAGAACATTCGATTCTGATTCGATTCCAGCTTAATGAATGTTGCTGGAAACAATCCATAATTATTCTTAGAATTTAATTTGCTCGATAAAAAAATGTTCATCCTGCTCCTTTGATTTTCTTTTTTTGGCATTTTGACATCACTATTAGAAAATCGAACAATGTATGATGTATGGCCATTTTAGATGTAGTGGCTGCATTGTTTTTTTAGGCTTTTTCCCTTTATATTCAACTGATGATCCTTCGAATAACACACTTCCTGTCCTAGAATGACACCGCTTTCTCACTGTACTGTATCTATAGAAAAACTGCCTCTCTCCTCTCCCTCATAACATAGGAGAGAGGCGTTCTGTAGTCCTGAGTGGCAACTGGGAACAATTCCAACTGATAACAGTGGGATGAGGCAGAGTATACAGGAAGTTATCAGCTCACAACATTTCCAGCAGGATCAACAGAGGTTTTGCACTTATCAAACAAATATAACTAAACACGTTTTATGGTATATTTAACAGACCAAAATGGAGCAAATAAAAAAAGTTCATTGTTGGAGTTTACGCTGCAAAAAGACATCCCAATATAATAACATCCAGTATTGATAATTCAGTGTTAAAGCTGAGCTTCTGGCAGAAAAGCCACCATTTAATCCAATTACAAATTCACTTATTCACTTACATCAATCATGATATATATGTTTATACACAGCTGGCAAAATTACCTATTTTTATCTTTTGGTTGTGGATAAAGTAGGGGATGGTTAAACACCCCTGCCAGCCCTGTCAGTTTATTTTTTTGCTCTCCATGTTACATTGATGAGATTTCCCTACACTTCCTGTCCTAAAGATGCAATAGTAATAGTAATAGCAATAAGTGAGGAAAAATCATTACAAAAGGGTTTGGGAACTCCATTGCACTTCTCTCTGTTTATTTTATTTACAGGTCTAAAGCTGACCTTAATAAGTACGATTTGTCTAAATACAAGAGTCTTGTGTATTGTTTTATTTGGGTTGTTTTTGTATTTCCTCTAGAGTCCTCTAGATCTTTTGTATTTCCTCTAGTGGGTGGAGCCTGCTGGGTCCCTCCCTCAGCTCTGGTCTCTGCATATGCTTCATGCAATACAGTGATATCACTGCTGCTTTCACTACATTTTATGAACACATAGTGAATTGAAAATATTTGTGCCTGAATTTCAGCTTTAAACCTAAGATTGCAATGATATGCAATGCAATATTATTTTTTTTGGAAAAGGAAATAATTATTTTCATGGTTTAGTGTTTTAGAATGAAAAATCACCATTCAATAAACCTGTGTGCCTTGGAAAATAAACAGTTATTCAACACTGACAAAATTATCACAAGAAAGTTGACACCTTCCGGAGAGCAGATGACCTGATCTGTATGTACTTGATGACCCACTGACTGTTAATGATTTTTTACCGCTGACTTAATCAAAGAGCATTCAATGGAGGAAGATTCCTATTGTAAATCTCTGTGACATGTCACAAGTAAAATTAATTTCCTCTTACATTAGCTGTGTCTGAAGCCAGGCATAAGGCGCTTTTTCCATATGTCAACGGTTATGCTTTTTCATATGCTTCAAATTAAAACGTTAATGGAAATACTATGACATATAAACCATTTATCAAAGAATTGACTTTATTGTTTTTTTATGTAATATATGATGAGTATAAATCTTTGAGGAGCTTTTGGGACATCAAAACCCATTTTGTATTGTCACTGTCACCTTTGTATGTTATCGTATCTGCATGAATATTTTTCTATTTTTTCTGGATTTTTTCTATTTTCTAGGAAAATGTTAAAGGTTTATTAAACGCTCCGGTTTTTTTTTTTTGCATATATTTACTGCTAGCAAGCAGTAGATGTATGCAAAAACTTTTTTTTTTTTTAATTTTTAAAAGAGGTTACTACTTATCTGTGTATTCGCTGCGCACTCCTGTCCGAAAATCTGAAAAATCTCGGACGGCCGCAAAGGATCTTGGGGTGGGCGCATGCATAGTTCAGATTTTCAGCCGGGAGACGAGGAGAGACACAAGGTAAGTCTATGGACAGCATGCACCCGCATGCAGACACCGTGAGAAAGGAAGTGCCAGCAAGCACAGAGGAGTCAGCACTGGATCGGAGACCCGCAGCAGCGCTGGAGGGACAGCTAAAAACTACAGGAAAGAAGGAGAAGATCGGATTAAGAGGTATCATTTAAGGTAAGTGCTTACACTAACATTGGGGGAGGGGAAAAATATACTTTAATGTCACTTTAAAGCTGAACTCTGGGCATACATAGGACATATGTTATTGTAACTCTGTAATAATTAAATATAGGGCTGAAAGAAGCAGCCGAAAGAGCCAATCCGTTTATGTGCTGACAAGGAATATGCTGATAGGAAGAGAGAGCAGAGGGAAAAAGAGGTGAGCTCATCACTGTAGTGCTTCTCCTTTCTCTGTCCAATCACAAGCTGGGACAGGTCCAGGATGACCTGGGCTCATAGGACGTGTGTTGAATGATACTGGCCATCAGGCTGTGGACATCTAGTGGCAGAAAAAGGTACTGAGGGGAAAATCTGTAAATTTAAAGTGAATATTGCAGCAAAAGACTGGACTCTCTACTACAAAACTTGAGCTCTAACTCATCACTCCTAAATCAAGTGAAGTGAAAAAATGGAGAGAGTGGCTTTACAGGGAGAAAGGAAAGACAGGGAGGTAGAGATGAACAATTTGGAGAAAGATTCATATGCACACCGGGGGGGGGGTGTCTGGTATATAGACAAAGCGACTCTGTATTAAGCGATGAGCCACTGTGACATTAAATTGAATGATTTGTGACAGTACAATTGAATATAGCCACTTGGAAATTAAGGCCCATTGAAGTAATATCCATTCTAACTTTTAGTTGACTTATGTCATTATTCCTTTTATAATGTGTTTTCTTGCACATGCAATGCAAAGCAACAGGTTCATTTAACTGCTACCTTGTCTGTGATTTGGACAGGGCCACAGGGCTGAGGACTCTCTCCCTGCTCCCTTGTGGCAGCACTGGGTGTCCAACTGTCCAATCACCAGCCATGTCACATGTGAAGAAAGGAATTGAGTCACATCTTTTCCATTCTCAGGAGTTCTACTGTAGGTATTTTTCATCTTTTCCAAGGGACAAATAGAGTTAGTGGGTGAGTTTTTCTGGAATTCCTTATGAAAATTGCCTGGTGTGCAAGTGTGTCTAAGTGCCTTTAGTCTCATAGTTATAAATCTGCAGTGTGAGAACTTAGGCACTAATGCCCCTGACTGCCCCCAACTGCTAGATTTTGGGTGAGATTTGGTGATTTCAATACTGTACTGCTCACTCTTTTCCTTGCTGGAGGGTCTAACAAAACTCTGCCTTTACCAAGATGGCTGCCTCCGTACAGAGACAGTGCAGAACAAAGCATGGTATGTTAGTAATGGGGAACGTTCAGCTGCAGGGAGACCACAGGCAATATTGGTAGCTAGCGATTTCTCCTCTGCCTGGCATGACACAGCTTCTAGAGTTCCAGAGTACTCCAGCATAAGGGCCTTTCCAGATGGGCGGTTACTGGCATTTCCGCAAAACATGGCAATGCACCTGCTCTATTTGCGGTGTGTTGTGGTGCCATTGGAGTGCCATTCATTGTGAATGGCACCCCAATGCATTGTACAGTAGAACACAATGCACTGGAAAGGACAACAACTCATATATGTCTGGTGTGGTGCTCTGTGTTGCCTAAACAAAGTCATGTAGAATTTTTCATCTGTTGTGGTACGGTATTTTTCCGTGTATAAGACGCTACTTTTTCATTAAAATGTTTACCTAAAAATAGAGGGGCATCTTATACACGGGGCCCGAGAGGAGAACCGCGGTTGCGAAACTCCCGAAAGTGCCGATACCACTGGAAACTACCGTAGCCTCACGAGTGAAACTTCGGATTGCAGAGACAAGATAAGTTTTCCTCCAATCATAAATCTTTTGTACCTGACGTCAGCTGTTGCTGGGGAGAGTGGCTCTGTAACCCGCTCTCCCGAGCGCCGGCTGACGTCAGGTACAAAAGATTTATGATTGGAGGAAAACTTTTATCTTGTCTCTGTAATCCGATCATAAATCTTTTGTACCTGACGTCAGCCGACGCTCGGGAGAGCGTGTAGCCAGTGCCGGAGCTGTAATGTCGGAGCATAACGTGATTGAGGTAAGTGTGATGCATTATTCCATTTAAAATATTAATTTCGGAATTTTGGGTAAGAAAAGTTGGGGGCGTCTTATACATAGGGGCGTCCTATAGACGGAAAAATACGGTACATTGGCAGCCCATTCATAATGTATGATGCAGGGATGCGCGATTCCTATGGCCCAATGCCCAGGACATGCAGTTCTATGAGTGGGGTAGGATTTTTTTTCTCTCCCCCTCCCTTCCCCTTCCCTCTCTGTCTCTCTCTCCTCCTCTGTCTGTCTCCCCTCTCTCTCCCCAGGTCTCAGTACCAGATGGTGTGCGGGGTTCCCTTGGCAGAGAATGCGATCTACCTGGGTTTAGTCACTCAAGATCTTCCTGGACTTCAGTGAGCATGTGATGGCAGCTCCAGGGGCTGGCAGGGCTCCTCCCGGGGCCATGGCAGCAAGGAGCGAGGGAACCAACAGGTGCCACCCGCACAATGTGCCTGGGGTCAGCTCTTACCAGAGGTGGTGAGTGTTGTATATCATGTGCTAGTTGTGTGGCAGTCACTGCACCCCCCGCCCAACATCTGCCATCCTTGGTAGGGTTTCTGGGTTTTCTGAAGGCCCCCTCTACTGACAGGTCCTGCCAAGCTCTATCTGGGGGGATGTCAGCAGTTGGCTATGGTAAGTCTTTTTACTGGGGTTCAAAGATACCACTCGAAGTGTCAGTCAATCAAGACATGTGACTAGCACAGGTTTGCTAAGAGCTAACTACTTTCACTGTGCCAAGATGAATGGTCTGGCAAACTGAGGATAAAAAATGTGGGGGTGTATGAGGATGGGGGGCTCCCCATGGCACGATGCTTCATTCATGAGACTTTTGATGCACTAGCCATAGATCGGACGATGGCACATAGGCACGATCTGCATGGCGTGCAAATGGACAGGTGCCCTGGCCAAACACAATCTTGGCTGGAAGGCAATTCTGCTGGCAGCCCTCGCCAGTCTCAACGGCTGCGGTAATTCCCATTTTGGTTATTATTTTTAATTTTTTGCATCAGGACAAGTAGATTGTCATGAGGGACAAGTAGATTTGGGCCCCTGGTTTAGTCCCTTGGGCAAGTAGTTTTTTAAAGATTTCCACACCCTTGATGACGCAACATGTGTTACCATGCGTGCATTAAAGCACACTGCAACGGAACACTTAATTTCCCCTGTAGGAACAAAGCACAAGTTTGCCGGAAGGCATGCCAGTTTTTAATCCTCATCTCTTGCTGAGGTTCACTCAATACAACTTATCAACATGAAATGTATTCTCCCAAGCTGTCAATTCTATTTAAACAACTTCAAATTCTTAGTATCATTCTGCATTTTTATAGTTCCAACATAATTCACAGAACTGTATCCTACAATGAAATAAAAAATAAAATAAACAAAATAAATCAAATAAGCAATCCAATACACACTGGAATATTCATGAAGTGTTTTGTAACGCTTATCTCAATGTTCTCAGCCCTTTCCTGTGGTTATTATTTTCTTACTTCATAAATTCATATTCAAACTGCAGCCTGACAGACATCCATATCCTTGAGATATCTGGATGCGACGTAGTGATATGTGGCTGGGAAATAGTGTGCAATTTCTGGCCAAATATATAATTTCTGGCCTATAAATATATACTGCATCTAGGGTTTAACATTTACTATGGGCCATAGGTCTCAGCTAAATAGATGATTCATATTTTTCTGAGAAATTCTGTTTAGATAAGACCCATTGCATGTTTGAGATAAGAGACATGCCTTCTTTCAAGTGTATCTCAACCCAAACTTCTTTTTTTCTTCTCGCTTTTGGTAAAATGGTGAAGGCTTAGAACTTGTGCCCATTTTTTTTATTGCGGTCTGTACACTGCTGGGAAGATTTACTCTTTCTATGTATGCTGGGGGCCATTGTCACTAGGAATGAAAGTGACGTAAAATCCAAAATATTGAGTTGGCATCAGAACAGGAATATAGGGGGTTTCTTCTAATAATGACACTTCTCTACTTCCTCAATTGGATAGACTGTCCCTGATTTGGAATAAAATCCCTCTGTCCCTCTTTCCTCCTTAGTTGTCCCTCTTTCTGGTCTGAAGGACATCTATGAAATTAAACATCTACCATGTTTCCCCGAAAATAAGACTGTCTTATATTTTTTGGGCTAAAAAAAACACACTAGGTCTTATTTTCGGGGTAGGTCTTATTTTTGTATGTACAACAATCCACACTTATTCATGTAGAAAAGTCTACATGTATTCATGAAAAAAAATATGTTAATCAGGGGAACCGTACCTTTCCAAGAGCAATTTGCTAACCAATTGCTGGCCAGAATGAGCAAAGCTCACTTTCACTATCGATTCCTCACAGGCGGAGTGCATTTGGTATCACTCGGCCTGTGACAGGAGCCGGCGCTATAGAGGAGGCATCAGCTTATGCGGCTCTGCTCCCTCCGGTGCCGCCTCGCTTCCTCTAAAGCTGGCTTCGTCGGCACCGCTGATTCTCCTGCCTCTCCCGCGGCTCTTCAAGTTCCCCCTTATGCCACCACCGACCCTGGGAATAGTCACAACTGTGATGGACTAAACCATCACTAGGGCTGCTGGAGAAGCCTGAGGGCTAGTTTCCTTCCTACGGACTATGGACCCAGAACTATGGAGTCACCCCTCGGACCTCTTGGGGTTACATGGAACCATTCTACTAGGATACATGTGGAGTGGATATACTGCATGTCTCCCCCGACATTACAGACACACACATCACTGTGTTCATTATAGGTAGCAGGCTGGCTGGAGTGACCATTGTTTACAATGATGGGATTAAGCTCCTCTCTGATTAAGGACATTCATCCCACAGAGTGTCTGGGCTTAAAAGACTTCTAATGCGGCACCTAGCTGTCTGGGGGAGGGGACACACTGAACTCTAATCTGATCCTGTCAGGTATAAACTCTGTGTGCTTCCTTCAATAAAGCAGATCTTGGTTTCCACCTCAACATTGGTGTTGTCTAATGATTGAGTGGTTAAGCGTTCTGTCCTAAGATATTGGTTCTGTCCAATAATTAGGTAGGTTTGGGCTGAGGACACTGGGATTCGGGTTCCAGCGGAAAGGAAGCTGTTTTCTGACGGAGGTACCCAGTCAGGGTACCAGGCGGTCCGTCACAACAACTAGGTCTTATTTTCGGGGTAGGTCTTATTTTTGGGGAAACAGGGTATGTACATCTATGAAAAAACTATTCTGGGTTTAATCAATCATTTTTGGCATATAAAGTCTTAATGGTCCGCATATCTAGGGTCATGTCAGGGGTGTGTCCATTGTCTAAATACATTGTGCTGGAAGGTGTCCCTCTTTCCCAACCCAGAATGTTGGGAGGTATGACATAGAGCAAAAAAAAAAAAAAACGTACAGGGTTTTCACCTAATCTATCTGAAAAAAGTTATACAGTACTTCAAAGCGAAATATGGGATTTTGCTAGCTTGTTTTGTAGAGGTGAATTCAAGGACTGTCTCCTTATTTTGCCTTCACTATTTAGTAAATCGATGACCTGGAAAAAGCATAGACCTTTCAGATTTCGCTGGCTTCATACTTGCTCTAGGTCAATGGCGCAATGCTCATTAAATAGTGAAGTCAGGAGGATTCAAAGCCTAAAAAACCTGCATAAGAAGGGGACACCCCTTTTTAGACATACACAGGACAATTATTCACAGGGATCTACCTTTCACAAGAAATAAAAACTCTAATTGGATTGCTGTTTTATTAAATTCTATCAAAGTAGAGTAGTTGCTATGGGTTGCTGCACTTTGCATAATGCTCTTAGCCTTATCTGTAGGGAACCACATTGGTTTTTAGTCAGTTTTGCTTTATTTCTAAAAGTTTATATGTTTTTAAACTCATTTTTTCTCCACTATTTCTATAAAATAATGAATGCATATAGGCTACACCTATGGCCCTTTGGGGTTGACTTACTAAAGACAAATAGGCTGTTCACTTTGCAAGGGGATTAAAAAAAGCTTTAAATAATCCAATCAGTAGGATGGGCCCAGGATGGATGGGTTAATTCATACAATACACTTAACGTGCTTCACCAATCTTATCTTGGTGGAATTGTCCTTTAACACTTCTGTAAAACCTTTTTGTGTTTTGTTTTATATTCATATAGATAAATGTTGAAATGCATAGCTGTGTTCAATTAGCTGTAACGTTAAACTACATAAAATTTCAGATGATAATTATGCTTCTCTTAATTATCATACAGAAGTATATTTTTGCTTTTAAATGAAAAAAAAAACTTACAAAGAAAGTTTTCCTTTCATGGGAAATGATAAAGCATTGCTCCCTTGGGTTTCATTTCAGCAGCTGCACTGGAAATTATTATTCCTGGAAAAATTAATTACAGAGCTGAGTTATAAGATAGAGATTGTGCTGACATGAACTGTACTTAGTGGATGTGACAAACAAGTCAGACGCAGTTTGAAAATCTTTTGTAGGAAGCAGTAAAATAATAATCCAGATAGAACTGCTGGCTGAACTCATTATTATTTATGGTTTGTTTTAATAGTAATTAAATGTGTTGAGTGTACACCTGTGCTTAAAATAAAACTGTCACTAATGTGGACAATTCATGCCGATAAAATTAGAAAAGACCCTGAGGTGTTGGTAGGCAAAGTTATATTTAAATTAGTGCGTGGAAACTCAAACAAAGCCTATGTGTTCATCTCTTACACATCAACAGCAAATCAATGACTGGCTATTGATAGTACTGGCTAATTACTTCAAGTCTGCAGATAATAATGACATGTAGGTTCAGAAAGTTTGAGTTATCTTTTATCCCTTTACAGCTTCCATCCCACTTCGTGAGATGGGAAAGAGGGAGGCATTATAGCATGAAGTTTGTAGGCAATGGACGCTCCCGTATAACGCCTAACACAGAACATGAGGATCAATGTGCAAAAAATGATTGCTTTCACCCAAAATGTTCTCCATCACTACTTTTACTTTCTTTTGACATTTTTTTTATACTAATAGAATAACTTAGAGGTTAGATAAAAGGTTTAGTGCAGTAAAACATGTTCTTTTAAGCAATTAACTTTTTTATATAGCTCTACACTTCAGGCCAAAAAGAGGGACAACTGGGGAAGAAAGAGGGACAGAGGATTTTGTTCCAAAACAGGGACAGTCCCTCCCACACTTGGGAGCTATGCAGCTTAGTTTGTTTACCAATGTATACATTTCAAATGGTGGCTTTGGCAAGTTGGTTTTGTTTGAAAATAACATGGAATTCCCAATAGTTCTCCTAATGTTCACGGGAGGACATATACTAACCTCCTCCTGTGACCCAAAGCTCAGTATATCGCGAGCTACAGCTCGCGGAATGCTGAGACCGCCGCAGCCAGGACGGATCCCAACATTACTGTTGAGATCCACCCAGCTGCGTGAGTGACAGCTGGCTCTGTCTATCTAGAGGCAGAGCCAGCTGTACCCGCTCCCTCCCCCGTCTGTTCCGCCAGTCAGCGCTGGAGGATTGGAGCAGTGGGGATCCCTGCAGGGAGCCGTGAGTGAGTCACGTCTCTCTGCAGAGAGATGATCGAGAAGTGAGCGAGCGATGGTATGTGTTCGCTCACTTCCCGGTCTATTGAGCCCACATGTGAAAGTTTAATTGTCATGCGGCGGCTGGAACTATGAGGTTGAGTGAAAATCACTCACCTCATAGTTCTCCAGATACAGGCATGAATTATTACCCATTTTGGGGATTCTGACCAGTGCAATCTACTGACTGTATATAGAAGCAGAAGGGTCAGATCATAGCATAACTGGGTAGGTGGTTGATCAAACTGGTTTCTGAAGTTTCTGCCTCAAATTATATTATCACTTTATCTTATCATAGGGAAATGTCTCCTGTGATGTGGTCTTAACCCATCTGATCGTTCTCTGCGCCTGCTCTTTTCTGAAATGGCATCAGAGGTAATACTTAGAATGCCATCTCCCACTTGCTTTTACACCAGCACTTTTTCTGTGTTTGATATGGTGATTACACCTGTCGGGAAGGTAGTAGCAGATGGCTGGGAGTCAAAGGAAATGGTAAAAATGCCATCTCATACCACCCTTAGAAAGTGCTACATAGATCCCTTTTCTGGCCACTGTCCTGGACAAGTAGCAAGGCAGATACCATCTAGTGCCATAGGTGGCCTGGAAGGTTGCACTATGGGTATTATAATTTATCCTCAGCTATACTGTATACATACTGTAAACTGATAACCCCAATAACTGCATCTGCATGAATATTATTATAAGAAGAAGAAAATGTGCAGAATTCTGAGGGCCTCACACAGCCAAGATCCTGGGGTAAGAGTGACATGTTGGAATTTGAAAACATTGAAATGTGGTGGAAACACTATAATGCTGCAATGTAATGCTTTTAAGATGAAATATATATAATCCGCACTTTATGGAATAAGTATAATTTAAAAGGAGAATTAAATAATATAAAATATTATTAAAATATGAAAATATGAAAATATTAATATAAAGTATAAAATATAAAAGCTGCTGCGCTCGGGACCCTGGGGTCAAAATGTATGTAGATTGCACACCCATCTACATATATAATGCTTTTAAGACGCTCTTGGCTGCTCAACAATATTTTTATTTTGGCAACAGGTAAGGTATAGGGTGTTCTGACATGAGAAGGTTTCATTTCTACCTCTAAAACTTGGGCAATATTTTAAGAAAAAGAATACCTCTTGAGAAACTTAACCCACAACACATTTTCGTTTAACAGTCACTTCTACC
>NW_017306330.1:2849957-2858972 GCF_000935625.1 Nanorana parkeri | reverse complement strand
TGTCATTCGTATGGCCCAATGGAGGCCACGTCTTCGTGGCCACTTCCTAGTTGTAGGGGCAGGATTTGGCAACACTGAGGAAGTGCAGCAAACAGCAAGGTGATAGCAGGTGCCCTAATGTAGAAATCAGACTTTAGGGTTGCTACAAAAGGAATCTATTACTTTGCCCATCCCTGGCAATACCTGGGACTTTCAGTACGGTGAGCATATGACCTTCTCCCCTTGCCCCCAGGATGCAGTGCTTAGGCCGGAGTGGTCTATTGCCATGCCTGAACACTGTCAATACCTAAATAGGTCATCTTTAGAGTAGAGCGGGGAAAGTAAATACTAATGCTAATCTAATAATGCAGACCAGTGGTGCTTGGAAATGACAGCAATAGATGTTGCCGCGCAATGCCAACATGGAAAGACAAGAGGTCACCAGGACTCCTGCAACGGTCTTCACATTTATTGATAAAACATCACATTTGTCATAAAAGGCTGATGTTTCTGGGCCTAACAAGGTCCCTTCCTCAGGGTGACAGTGACAGACAAGTATTGCAAAGCACAGAAAGACCTCCACCGCACCTTTCACATCAAAGTTCCACTGCTTGCGTGCGTTGCATATGCCGGCCTGAGAGCCGTCCATTCTCTACATCAAATGCAACCAAGAAAAACAGCCGCACACTACCAATCCTGACCCCGCACTTCTTTATTTGTAAAATCCAGTCAGCTCCAAACCTATGATGCCTGCCTGCTGGTTGCTCACACTAACACGTTTTACCCAATCAAGCTTAGTCACAGAGGCTCTACAACTAAGCCTGGTTGGGTGAAATGCGTTAGACGTGAGCAACCAGCAGGCAGCCATCATAAGTTCGGAGCTGAGTGGATTTTACAAATAAAGAAGCGATGGGGGACTATTGACAGGGTGCTGTTTTTTTGGATTACATAGTGGCAATCAACATGCAGAGCGGACAGACATTTAAACCTAACAGTAACCCATAGAAACCAAGTGTTCCCCTCTCCAATGACATCACAATTCCACCAAAAACATAGAATACACTCTATGCTATGGGTTGCTATAGGTTACCATTTGGTTTAAATGTCTGTCCACCTTGCAAGTTGATCATCACTATGTCGCCTTTAAGAATGGACCCTGTGATGCCCTGGAATGTCGGCTTCATCTGACAAATGTGATGTTTTATTAAAGGAGAACTATGAGGTGAGTGCTTTTCACTCACCTCATAGTTCTAGCTGACCTGTGACAATGAGACTGTCACAGGTCGGCTCAGTAGATCGGGAGGTGAGCGAACACATACCGGGTTCGCTCACCTCTCGATCTTGTCACGACTCTCTGCCGTGACTGGGGAGGGGCTGGATTCCCCCCTCCCCGCCAGCGCTGACTGGCGGATCGGACGGGGGAGGGGGCGGGTACAGCTGGCTCTGCCTCTAGATAGGCAGAGCCAGCTGTCAGTCACGCAGCTGGGTGAATTCCGGCATAATTGTCGGGATCCGCTTCAGCTGCGGCGTCTCAGTATACCGCGAGCAATAGGCGCGTATTATGATCTGTATGAAGAGCGCTGCTGTGTGTTGTGTAGCGACAGCGTGGTGCATTGTTACAACGCATCCCAGTGTTTACTTTTCTAACTTTATTGCAATGTCACAAAATGACACTTCCTTCAACTCATGCAGGACAGAGCGTTGCATTGAGCTGCAGTACTTTGGCATGCTTCTTATTTTGTTCATTTTTTAGGTCCGCATGTGTGGTGTGACCAGGGCACGGAGAGAACAATTGTTTCCTATGTGTCCTTTCACATTGATCAATGCACTGGGTGTGAAGGAGCCCTAGCATTGCACAGCACGGCTTTTGTCACCCTCGCTTGTCTCCTGACTCCCTCCTCAGGAGTCTGTATGGGGGATACAGAAGCCCCGAGCTGCTCCCCCTCTAACTGACAACACAGCAGAGAGGACAGGACAGCCCCTGCCTTCGACCGAGGGGCGTGGTTTCCTAGCACAACTTTTTAGAAAGGGCGGGATTATATCAATCGCATGCCAGTTCGACCACGCCCCCACCCCTACAGTCAGAGAGAACGGGGAGGAGTGTGACCGTTGCTGTTTTCTTTTTTCACCACCCACAGCCAATGGCATACGTGTAGTGGGCGGTCCTTGTCCTGTGACGTTGTCAGAACACAGTAGCGGCGCAGTGCCCCGAAGAAAAACGCTGCTCGGGACGCGACGTCTGCAGCCATTCAGCCCTTTGCTCTGCGTCTGCTGTGTGCGCTGAGCGCCGTCTGCTGCGCCTCTCTAGCGCTGGCCCGCCACTACCTAAAGGACCTGCTGCTGTGGGTGGAGAGCCTGGACAGTGTGGTCGGGGTGCTGCTCTTCATCGTGGGCTTCATTCTGGTCTCCCTGCCTTGCGTGTGGGGCTACATCGTCCTGAACGTGGCTGCTGGCTACCTGTATGGCCTGGTGCTGGGCATCGGACTGGTCATCGTCGGGGTGCTCATCGGCACCTTCATCGCCCACCTGCTGTGCAAGAAGCTGCTCACCCACTGGGTCCTGGCCAAGATCGAGAGCAACCAGAGACTGGGAGCCGTTATCCGGGTGGTGGAGGGGGGCGGCGGACTCAAGGTGGTCGCTCTGGCCAGGCTGACCCCCATCCCGTTCGGGCTGCAGAACGCGGTCTTCTCGGTAAGACCATTGGGTATCCACGGGGGGGCTGTATGTGGGGTGACTCTTCTAGCCGTTTCGGCTTTCTTCCCTTATGATTGTGTGGACTTGGGCCAATTACCGCCCTCGTATATATTTAGATGGCAGGATGGCGATAACTCACCTTATTCTGTAAGTTAGAAAGGCTCATGATGGTTGTTACAGAACTTTGACCAACTTTGGATCGCAATCACGACCAAGAGGATCTAAGAGGCTGGTCACCATGACTGGCGGAGTTTACACTTGAAAGTTGGTTGAGATTGCAGGAAAATTGCTGTGTGTGTGGCTATTCTTAAGCTGGCCAAACAGCAATTTTCAGGTGATACCAACTGCTTCCAATCAACGTGTGATAGAATAATGAATCAAAAAATAATGTGGCATAGCTAGAATAGTAGACACCCAGAGGGATGACAATTGCGGTCCCTATCTTTGTTGGTCAGTTGAACAGTGTTTCCTGACATTGGCAGTTGATGTAGCAGTCTCCTACATTGTTAGCGGTCGTCGGGAGGGGGGGCCTCCTGATGTTAGCGGTCGTCGGGAGGGGGGGCCTCCTGATGTTAGCGGTCGCCGGGAGGGGGGCCTCCTGATGTTAGCGGGAGAAGGGCTAAAACATTCATGTTCGTGGTTACTGAGAGACGAAAGTGTTCAGTGCCGGAGGAACCCTAGAGTTCATCAGAACTCTGGTCAGGAAAATCTGTATTGGCCCATAGGACAATTGTGGCCGGGAGCTTGACTTGATCTGGTACAAGTCTGGTCTTTTTTTTGCAATTTAAAGCTGGTTGAAGTTTTCTTACAAATTCCTGTGTGGATGGTCAGTGTTTTGGGTTAATGATGGAACAAATAGACCTCAAAAGGCTCTTATTAATGCAAAATGTTGAATCCTAGCTTCACTCAGAAACATTAGGATTTAACAAATCCACCAACTTGGGTATGAAGTACAGCAGTGCGAGTGCTGAAACCAGAGAAGTGTTCCTCTATTGCAGGTGCATCTGGAAGAAATGTTTTCTGTTTATTGATTTCCCCCCAACATATGGAATCTGTAGGAGACATTTCATGTAGCCCACAACATCCAGTCAGCGTTCTTCGTTTACTGACCTGACAGTGTGACGATGATGATTTAGTCAACAAGCAATGTTTACCTTTAGCAGGCTTTTCATACATCCAACCCATATGGTGGCCATACCTGTAAACAGCTGATCTGTAAAGGATTTGTTTGTTGATCATTGAGGACAAGAAAGAAAAAGGTCAATTTGGCCTAATTCTATTGGATTTCTTCTACAGTTTTGATACATGTTTGATTGAATTGCTCTTTGACTGCAATACATTGTTATTAAATCAATTTGTATTGAATGATCCTAGTGTGACCTGCGGGGCCAGCATTGGAGAATATGCTGTGTCTGCAAAGCAGGAGAACTCCAGGATAGAGGATCTCTAGAAGGAGATGATGTGGCTCAGCCTGATCTCCATGCTCCTGATCTAGGGATCTTCAGCTGCAGAATGTGGGTCCTGGCATGCTGCCATAGTGTGCACGCTGAGCTGCTGCTGTCTGAATGTTAGGGAATCCCCACAGACGCCAAATTACTCATTATGACCGGCAGAGATTGGGGTACAGCCAGAGGAAGTATGTTGTGACACCTGAGGCTGAAGGTTTATCTGTTTATCTTTCCTCACCCCAGTCCAGAAAGTTTATAATTCTGGGGTACTATAAAAATAAACCTGTGCTTGGAGGAATATACAGGCTGCTATTGCTGGCCTCTTTCTGCAAATAGTGGTCACACCGGTTCTCTGATTTGACTACTTTCAAGTCTACTACTATTGTTTATAGCCATGTTGCTGTGTTTGCAGAGAGTACTAAAATTGGGAGGCTAATAGACATGGGATTAGACATTGTAACATTACAGGAGGACCTGGATAAAATTAGGGGAGGGGGCAACTATGTAGGCAGATGAGGTTTAATGTTGGAAAATGTAAAGTAATGCATATTGGGTTAAAGACAGCCAAGCAGAATACACATTAATGGGAACTCCACTAGGGGAGTCAGAAATGGAAAAAGATTTGGGGATCATAGTTGATCACACATTGATTATCAGCATGCAATGTGCAGGCCGCAGCTAACAAAGCGAGCAGAGTGCAGCCTTGTATTAAAAAGGGAATGTACTCTAGAGACAAAGCAATCATTTTGCCACTTTATAGATCACTGGTTCGGCCTCATCTGGAGTATGTGGTCCAGTTTTGGTCACCAATCCACAGAAAGGATGTCCTGGAGCTGGATAGAGTCCAGAGAAGAGCAACTAAGCTAATTAAGGGGCAGGAGGATCAGAGCCATGAGACAAAGTTGCAAAATGTAAACTTGTTCACACTGGAAGTGAGGGGATATGATTCTGATGTACAAAATGTTTAGTGGTGATGGTAACATCTGCAATAAACTTTTTTTCTGTAAACTCCCTAACAAGGACTAGAGGCCACCAACTAAAACTGGTGGACAAAAGATTTAACCACAAAGGGCGTAGGGGCTTCTTCTCAGTCAGAGTGGTTACATTTCAGAACTCTCCGCTACAAGCAGTGGTATCAGAAGAGAACATTGAATCATTCAAAATTCAATTAGATACCATCCTGAAGGACCGTAATACACAGGGGTACAGGTACTCTTAACTACTAGCTCACACAGGGACTAATTTACATACGCATGCACAACTCGCAGAGGTTGAACTTGATGGACCTGTGTCTTTTTTTCAACCTCCCATACTATGTAAATCAACATGCTGCAAAAGGTGTTCATCACACTTTTAGAGGATTGGCATGACAGCCCTTTTTGTTTTTTAAAGGAGATTATTGCAATGGCTGCCTTCACTTTTCTCTCAGCTTGTAATATGGCAGTGGTAGGTCTCACTATAGTAGGGGTAGGCAACCTTGGCCCTCCGGCTGTTGTGGAACTACAGGTCCCGTGGGGCATTGCTAGACTGACAACCACAGGTGTGACTCGCAGAGGCATTATGGGATTTGTAGTTTGGTCACACCTGAAGTGCCGAGGTAGCCTACCCTTACACTATTGCATCATTTGGATTGCCTAGCTGTGTTCAGTGTATAGGTTGAGGAAGCAAAGTCTTGTTGCTCTTAACACTTTGTAGTGTGGTACTGAAAAGCACGTTGGTGTATTTCACCAAGTCTCATTGTCGAATTAGTCTGTTAATTATGATCCACTTAGTATCCCATGTGTTTTAGATCTTCACTAATGGAGTGTAAGCCAAGTGACTTCAGTATATTCAGTAATTATTAACACAGGCTTATATAATGTTGGGGGGTTTTATGTCATTTTCAGGCCTAAAATGTGGAATATAACATGGGTGCAAAAATTGAAAAAAGGGCCTCAGTCATGAAGGGGTTAAGGATGCTTTGTAGTTTCTGCTATTGTGACTCCACATACATGGAATCTAGGGTAACATGCTTCGCTAGAAACATTACTTGAGGATAGAGGTATGTGCTAATTACACACATGCTAATTGCCTGTTATGTCCCTCTCACTAGTTGTAGGAGTACCGAACCCTGGATGGAGCAGAAGATGCTGGTCCTGTGTACGTAGTACAATATTAATCTGCACATACAATGCACAAACCTCTTCTGTTGTCACACAAATTGCTTGTAATGATCACTTTTCCCTTCTACCGGTGTGTCAAGTTGCATTAAAGTGACACTAAACTCAGGAGTAAAACCTTAAAAATGCATTCATGTACCTTTTAAAAAGGAACTATGGGGTAACCTTTTTATCTCATAGTTCTTTTTAGGGTCACAGGGGGACATACACTAAAGTAATCCCGTGACCCAAAACTCAGTATATAGCGAGTTATTACATGCCATATACTGAGAGCGCCGCAGCTGGGACGGATCCTGACAATGCTGTCGAGATCCACCCAGCTGATTGATTGACAGCTGGCTATGCTGATCTAGTGGCAGAGCAAGCTGTGCCCGCCCCCTCCCCCGTCCGTTCCACCAGTCAGCGATAGAGGAGAGGGGGGAATCCCTGCGGGGGCCGACGGTCACTGCTCTCTGCAGGCAGATGATCAGAAAGTGAGTGAGCGACGGTATGCGTTTGCTCACTTCTCGATCTATAGAGCTGATGTGTGACGGCTGGAACTATGAGGATGAGTGGAAATCACTCGCCTCATAGTTCTCCATTACCAAAAATGTATCTTAATTGTGTATCACTCGGCTGTAGGTCCTCAAATCATCTCTGAATTGGTACTGACACTGTCCTTCCTTCTGGAGGGTGGCTACTTTTGTTCCCCATGGTCCCTGTGTGTGTTGTGGCGTAGCCACCACTTGTCATTAGTAAACATTTCTAAAGGTGTGTTTGTTTTAAAGATATGGGTAATGTTCCTCTTTAAGTAATGCACATTACCTCGTGGCATGATGGGTGTGCGTCAATGCACCACAGTGGGGTGAATGAGCCCTAATTGATAAACCTGAGCTGGGTGTTTATGAAACAGTGTAGCAAATAAGTCTTATGACCTTAGAAATAGCAATGTAAACATGAATTAGCTGTTCTCATTTGTCATAAAGTAGTTAACTGACCGATATGGGTGCTGCTAAATTGTGGGCATCAGGACTTTTATGGAGGGGATCAATCCCAATGGTTGCATTTTTTCCATACATGTCTTTCTTTAGAGAAACATGGAGTCTGCATTGTCTGACTACATCTTCCAGATGCTACGTACTCATCTGTGTGCTGATCCTCATGCTGCAGGCCTTGGATTTACTGACCCAGAACAAGTATGTAGATGAGGACTGTTTTGGGTTTCAGATTTTGCGTACCGTATATACTCGAGTATAAGCCGTCCCGAATATAAGCCGAGGTACCTAATTTTACCACAAAAAACTGGGAAAAAATATTGACTCGAGTATAAGCCGAGGGTGGGAAATGAGGCAGCTACTGGTAAATGTACAAAATGAAGATAGATACCAATAAAATTGCATGAATATTTATTTAAAAGAAAAACAATAACCTAGCTCTGTAAGTGGAAAAGGGGGTACAGGGCTACATATCATGTACTACGGATCATTTAACCCATTCATATTAGCAGAGGATAATTGTAAATCTATTGTTCAGTGCATTCTATATGTAGTATATAGTACATGTACATATAGAGTGCCTGCAACAATACATTTACAATGATCCTCTGCTAACATGAATGGGTTAAATGATCCATAGTACAGGGCTGCATACAGATAATTTAATCCATTCATGTTAGTATAATTGTAAATGTATTGTCTGCCCTGCCCTGTGTATTGTCTGTATTAGCAGTATATACTCTACAATATTTGGTGCGGGTATACACTGGGGGCTTCAGCTGCCATTTTGATGTGCAGAGCTTCTGGTGTGTCCCTGTACCATTTAAGGGCCCATTCACACCACATCCAGATCATCTCCTGACCAGACTGTTTCCGGACCCAAAATGCATCCTTAATGTATCCCTTTGCTATTTCTGGCCTCTGTTCACACCAGCGCAGTCTGTTCCAGACCAGAAAAATACTGCATGTCTTATTTTGTCTGGTCTGGAATTCACTGGAACTGAGGGCAGGTTCACACCATTTTCCGGAGCCGATCTGGTCTGGAACCTGCCCTTAAGGAGGTTGGGCCACCTTCTGGCTGAAATACTGCAACAATTTGTATGTACGAAAGGAGACTGGGCAAGGCTGTGGAGGAACTTTCAGTCGATCATTGCACTACTTCCTGAGGGAGTTGCACATGTAAGACTGCTACTTGCCTACACTGCCTAAATCTGACACATGTCCATGCTGATTATGATTCTGGGACTCTTCGATTTAGTCTTCATCACCATGTTTGAAAAACAAGTCATTACATGGTAGCGAACAGATTGTTGCGTAGACACCTGTCTTCCCAAAGTGTCTCCGACAATTATATGTCCTGTATATGATATTCTCAACCAATGTACTGGTATACAATTCATACGGGGATTAAGCCGGAGACATTCCATTACACAAATGATGGATATCTGTGACTGCTCTCCCATTCTGGAGATCATAACGATTCCCACTTAGTCATCATACACAATATACTTTCAAGAGAATTGCCAACATTATCATGGGAAATACGTGTGGAGGCCGTCTGTATGAGTGGATGGTGTGAATGAATGACAACATTGTCAAATGATTTGTAACTGGTGTTTTTTGGGGGTAAGGTGCAATATGTTCATTTCATATGACAAGTACCGTATTTTTTAACTTTTTTGGTATTGATAAATCATTTCACAGAAAGTTACTGTTCAGATCCTTTTTTATAACTTCCGCAGGCTGATCCTCCTACAGGCA
>NW_017306330.1:2849229-2849906 GCF_000935625.1 Nanorana parkeri | reverse complement strand
GTTAAATGCTTGTTAAGTCTAGAAGAAGAGGAATTGGCTGTAATACCCAATTCCCCAGCAGCCATTGCTCTTTTCTTCGACAGGTGAGGTCAGTAGTCCTGCATTGTATGCGATGGCAAGGGTCTGTCTACAATCCAGAGCGTCGGAGAGAAAAGGGAAGTGGTTTCAGGGACCAGTTGTACAATGTGGTAGATGCCTGTCGGAGTGAGCAATAAGGTAAGTATTACTCCTGCCTTTTTTTTTTCTCGTTCAACCCGCAGCTGAAGGGAAAAAAAATAGAGCAGCTTCCTCTGAGTGTGAGTGTGTCGATTCAGGAATCCCCAATGTTTGCGACGGCCGCTCTCAGAATAACGTGGTTGTATGAAGATTTTCTGACTGGCTACTTCGAACAGTTGATCGAGGGATGCCGCCTGAAAAGGTGCCGACAGACTGAAGCTGCAAGTTTCAGTCTGTTCCTCAAGAAGCGGCCGAAAATCAGTGTATGGGCAACTTAACTTTAATCTAGGAGAGCATCTTTACTGTGTAAAGCCCTTCCATGCGCATCTTACTTTAAAGGCTATGAATCGATGAGTGTGTTTTGCCATTTGTTTAACTTGTTGCATTTGGTGCGGGGATACACTGGGGGCTTCAGCTGCAATTTTGATGTGCAGAGCTTCTGGTGTGTCCCTGTACCATTT
>NW_017306330.1:2824465-2847817 GCF_000935625.1 Nanorana parkeri | reverse complement strand
CCAGAAAAATACTGCATGTCTTATTTTGTCTGGTCTGGAATTCACTGGAACTGAGGGCAGGTTCACACCATTTTCCGGAGCCGATCTGGTCTGGAACCTGCCCTTAAGGAGGTTGGGCCACCTTCTGGCTGAAATACTGCAACAATTTGTATGTACGAAAGGAGACTGGGCAAGGCTGTGGAGGAACTTTCAGTCGATCATTGCACTACTTCCTGAGGGAGTTGCACATGTAAGACTGCTACTTGCCTACACTGCCTAAATCTGACACATGTCCATGCTGATTATGATTCTGGGACTCTTCGATTTAGTCTTCATCACCATGTTTGAAAAACAAGTCATTACATGGTAGCGAACAGATTGTTGCGTAGACACCTGTCTTCCCAAAGTGTCTCCGACAATTATATGTCCTCTATATGATATTCTCAACCAATGTACTGGTATACAATTCATACGGGGATTAAGCCGGAGACATTCCATTACACAAATGATGGATATCTGTGACTGCTCTCCCATTCTGGAGATCATAACGATTCCCACTTAGTCATCATACACAATATACTTTCAAGAGAATTGCCAACATTATCATGGGAAATACGTGTGGAGGCCGTCTGTATGAGTGGATGGTGTGAATGAATGACAACATTGTCAAATGATTTGTAACTGGTGTTTTTTGGGGGTAAGGTGCAATATGTTCATTTCATATGACAAGTACCGTATTTTTTAACTTTTTTGGTATTGATAAATCATTTCACAGAAAGTTACTGTTCAGATCCTTTTTTATAACTTCCGCAGGCTGATCCTCCTACAGGCACAGTCATTAATTTTTCTTATTACCTCCTGGCATACCTGCACCCAATTCATCCTTTGCTTAATATGTTCCAAGATGGAGGCTGTCATAGATTAGAGTTGGGGCCACACTACACAGAGGAGCCTTGACGAGGCAGTGTGACTCCCACATATTTTGCAAAAGTTGTGCAACTAAAACCTCTGTTTTTAACCCTAAAAGTCACAGTGTGATTGGTCTGCAGGCTGGCTGGTGAGTGAGCTGGCACATCGTTTTTGTAAAGCCCTTCCATGTGCTCCTCCCTAGTTATAAATTGATTACTGTAGTGCGTTTGCCATTTGTTTCACTCTATGCTATTAGATTTTTTTTCTACGGTGCCAACTGTTGGGTCATTGCGACTTTCCATTACTCTCATCCGGTCACAGGCTGAAGGTTGTGAAGAACCTACAAGATTCTAACATGCAGGCTGTATTAAATTGTAATATCCTGAACTGACTTTGCTGTGTAAACAATAATTATAAACTATAACAATGTGTTCTACTGCGTGAGTCATGCTGGGGGATATTTGGTATAGCATCTGAGACATGTCACTCCTTGTCCGGAGGCCTTCATAGTCCACCGTCTGACAGCAGATTGACGTCTCCATTCACATGCTTCTTTTCTGCTTTGATCACCAGCCACAGGACTTGCATCTTCCCCTGGTTGATAGAGGAAAAGTATTAATATGAAGTATAGGGATGTGATGGAACCTGGTGTGAATTCAGTCTGTCTAATAATGCTCTGCACACACAATTTTATAGGCGGCTCAAGCTTCTGTCAATGTAATTAGTTCAAATGACACTTGTAATCTGCTTTGACTGCTTTCTTGTTACCTATCACCACATTCTATGAGCTGCTGTCTAAACAAGGAATGTGAGCAGCTCCCTCGTCACAATAAATTCACAAGCGCATGGAAATGCTCCTGTTATGTTATTTTCATGGTCTTTGTACGGCTCTCGCGTCTGGCCTGTCGGTGGTGTTAGTGGAGGGTAGCTTTGTGTTTGTGTTACGCTGGATAGATCATCAAGGCTCCGAGCTAAGCCATCCATAACCTAATGGGGTTTACACCACCAGGGCTTTCAATTCCCTTTCTGCCTTTTTTTTAATTACAGTATATCATTGCTTTAAAATATTTGTTGTATATAAAATCTATCTCTCTATAAAAGTTTTGTTACATTTTATTTTCATGTCTCACCTGTTAACGTTATTTACATTACAAGTGAAAAGTACTATTAAACTCCCAATGATAATCACGGGCTGAATCACGGCGGGAAACCGTGCGATCCGCCAGGCACGACTGTGGTGCCATTGGAACATAATGGCACCCACAGCACGATCGGTGCACACCTGGGCGACTCCTGACTGTCGCCTAGGTGTACACCAGCCTTAAAAGCTGCTAATTGGATGCTGAATGCACTGACAAATTTTGTTTTTATTTGATAATAAATGGGGCTCAGGTACGCACTGGTGCATTGTAGGGGACTGGTAAGGGTCTAGGTGACCCTTTTACAGTGTTCTAGTTCAGTATAAGTACACTAGAAATGTTTAGATGGCTGGATTATCAACAGATTGTATTGTATATATTTCTGGTAAAAGGGCAGAATACAAATGGTAGTATGTGGGTTCTGTTCACTGATGGGCATGGGCAGACCTACAACCACTTTTTCCTTTCTGCCCCTTCTCAATCCATATGTGTATCTGTCAGCCAGGGAACATTCATTGGTATGCATCGGACGGTTGCTGAAATCTGCCATGTGATCATCCTTTGTATGGTGTGTGTGTGTATATGTACACACTTTGTATATATATATATATATATATATATATATATATATATATATATATACACTGGAAACTTAAATTTCAAGAATGATGGTGGCAGATAACTGCTGACATTCATGGCATGATCAGTCACCCAGATCCTCTTGTTGGTGATGTCATAGAAAATGCTGCATGATTCTTCAGGAAGCAGTGGCTCTGGAGATTAGTGTAATAGCAGTTGATGACCCTTGCTAATTCATTTCTACTGTCAGGTAAACTCATTTTCCTTACTGGCATCTCCTGATGTTTACCATCATATGATGAAATGGGCTGCTTCAGACCTTTTACGTTTTTTTTTTTTTTGTCCATCGGAGTTCTTCATATCTCTTGTATTGGGGCTACCCCTGCATTGCAAGGGTTAAGTGCTCGTTTTTTGTCTAGGTTCGAAAAAAGAAAAACCTACTCTCCTGATCCAGAGCCAGCCAGATCTTAGACTGGTCCCTAAAGCCTCTTAACTTCCCCTCCACAGAACCCCCTCTTTCTGCAGCGCTGTAACGTTTGTGAGTCTGAGTTTTTATTTAATTGCAAGCCTTGTAAGTACCTGGTTTTGAGTTGGTATCAGCCTCTTGCAGTTAATGTACAGCAGAGCTTAGGAGCAAGGGGAAAGCAGCACAAGAAGCCTATGGGGCGTGTTGCAGTACAAGAATGAAGCTGATAGTAGGTAGGAGTAACGGAGAGATCAGCTCTTTAGTCTGCTGCTTCTGTTTTCACTGTCCAGCATGGGGGTAGAGAGGAAACCTTCAAGTGAAACTGCAACAGAGAAAGATTGGGTCCCCTTCCGTGTCTAGACTGGACTACCTGTGGCAGAGCTGTGTATCAGAAATACAATCTCCTGGGGTGATGGCGCTTGGCCTTGTCATGGGATTTTGGCTAAGCTGAGGCTCTCAAGTCTCGCATGAGAATGTGCTCCAGGACTGTGAATGCGGTGTCACTTTGTTCTGACCACAATGCTTACACTTTGTCTTTTAAATACTTTATCTTTTGGACATCAGAAATCTGAAGGATTAGTACAGTTGTGTATCATGTTAGTTAGGCTAAATTGTTACTTTTAAACTTTTTAAGTTGCCTGCAAAATAAGAGAAAAATATATCCTCCAATGTGGACACTTGTTCTGGTGACAACTGTGGGCAAAGAATTTCCCCTCGTGGCAGAGATTTCATCTAGCTTCCTGTTGTTGTGTGTCTCGGATAGGATATCTCCTCAATGGGACATAGCTTGAAGGGGAGAAAAAAAAAACTGACTAGTCATTTCTTTTAGTTTTGGATAGAGTAGGGTATTAAAACCAGAGATACATTGAATGATACCCATTATTAGATAAAGTACTAAAGGTTCCTGTATTACAGTCTAAACATATCCTAAATCCAGTTACTTTGTGAAGCACACACATTATAAAGTAAACGGAAAACATGCTTTACCTTCCCTGACTGTCATTGCCTCCATTTGTGTCTACCATGCTCCCCCTCCCAGACACTGCAGCTCACCCACCGTAGGAGGGTTTCAGCAGCACAGCAATGCTGTCAATCCAAAAAGCAGAGGGCAGAACTTGGTGTGGCCAGAAGCTGATTGACAAGCTGCAGACTTATGAATCTGCAGTGCTGATGCACGCTGCCTGCAATATTTTTCCTCCCATGTAGTACAAGCGGGGTCAGCCCACATGAAAGTGGCCACTCTGCTGTGGATTCAGGAGCAGTTCGGCATTGTTGCCACACCATAACAGGAAGCGACATTTGGTGGGCTTCACTGGCAGACTCAATAGGTATTTGTGGGACTTTGCAGGGGGTCTGAGGCCTCATTTACACAAGGCTTTGTATGTCAAGCTGCAATATCCATAGTGCTCTGGTAGTGTGTGCAATATGGCATGCTGAACACATGCAAAGCACTTCTCTGCAGAGCACTATGTCACCGAGCACCCCTTTCCCCCTGAAGAAGGTACTTTAGTGCTGAGACATGTAGCGTGTTGGTTTGCGGGAGTACTTTCTGTTGCATTTTTGGAAATGGTGGTTCTCCTTATTAATATTTGCCACTTAAGACATCAGAGAAAACGGAGGATGAGCTAGAGAGAAACTGCTAATTATGTAAAAGAATAAAGAAATTGGACGTAAGTAGATGTGTCATTCTGAAAAGAGAGGAAGTGTCAGATATAGATCAGTCCTGGGCATTTTACAGCCCACAGGCTGTATACTGCCCTTTGCTTGTCCCCTCTCTGACCTGTGCTCGGCTATAGCTGACTGACATTGAATGCGCTGAACTCCAAGGACGGTGCGTCCACTGCAAGCCATAGCGCACCGTACGTTGGTGCCGCGCAGTACTAGCAACCAGTCACTTCAAATGTGTTACGTTCCTCCAGCATTACAGCAGTACTGACGAGTATATTCTCCCATCCTCTCCTGCTGCTCCATCTCCACAACAGTCCTAGTTTCTTACGTGGCCCCTTGAGAAAATGAATTGCCCACCTCTGATCTAGATGCAGCATTAGAAAAGTTTTATATTATGACGGGTAGGCAATTAAAGGAGAACTTTGAGATGAGTGATTTTCACTCATCCTCATAGTTAGAGCCGACGTGTGACATTGAAATTGTCACAGGTCGGCTCTATTGACCAGGAAGCGAGTGAACACATACCGTCGCTCGCTCACTTCCCCATCACCACTGCAGTCACCACTCCCCGCAAGGATTCCCTCCTTCCCCGCTCTGATCCAGCGCTGACTTGAGGAACGGGCGGGGGAGGGGGTGGGCACAGCTGGCTCTGCCTCTAGATAGGTAGAGCCCCCTGTCAATCAGCCAGCTGTGTCGATCTCGACAGTATTGTCGGGATCTGTTCTGGCTGAGGTGCACCGAGTAAAGCATGCTATATGCTGAGCTTTGGGTCATGGGAGGAGGTTACTTATGTCCTCCCGTGACCCATAGAGAACTATGGGATAAAAAGGTTATCCTCCATAGTTCTGTTTTTAATTTTCTCAAGGGGCCACATGAGAAATTGAGACTGTTGTGGGGAGCCAAACCATTTGGCACCCCAAATGCACCTCCCGGCCGCACTGCGATTGACCACACCGCAATGTGTGGTACTGCAATAGCGTATGGTGGAGTTAAAAAGTTGCGTATGCAACACACCTGCTGTACTGTAATGATATGGCATAGGTGTTAACAGGCCCTGAATGAAGCCTTATTGTCTCCACATAGTATGTGGCACACCTTTTCTTTTTTCTCAATAGGCCAGAGACGGGAGCTGCAGTAGAAGACGGAAGAAGATTCTCTTCCATCCTCCTGTGATGCTGGGGGTGGGAACACATTTGATGTCATTGGTTGCTAGGACCACCCAGCAGCAGTCCTAGCAACCAATGATTGCAGAGGAGGACGACCCCTGGCATCATTGGTTGTAAGGACTCCAGCGGTCCTAGCAACCAATTGTTCAAGAGGACCGTGGTCCCAGACACACATGGATCTCCGACCTATGCTGGCCTATGGCTTGCAGTGGATGTACCGACCTTGAAGGCCGGTGCATCCACTGTCCGCTGGCCATAATCAGGCACAGGTTGGCTATGCATGAAGATGAATAGAGCGAGAGAGAGAGAGATGGTGACAGCTATGGATATTGGATAGATGGAGACTGAGACTACATATTTGTAGGCGCTAATGCTAAAAGGAAGATTGAGGTCGATGGAGACTGCCGTTTCCCAGTAGGTTACACAAATAGTGGGCAGATGTAATAGGAGGATATTGTAAATAAAGGAAAAATGTTTTTAAACAATATAATAAAACTGACATTTTAATTGTGTTGGGGTAAGATGAGCGGGTAATTAAGCACATCAATTTCACCAAATTGAGACAGAATATAGCAGCCGGATGCACTAAGTAATAGTTGCAGTCGGTCTGCAGATGAACTCTGTTCCCTGAGTTGCAGGATTTCTATGTTTGGAGTTTACTGTTAACATAAAGCAGTCCTGTACCCAGTCACTACTGAACGTTGTATGCTATGATCCCTTTTCTTTTATATTTGCAGAATACGATTCTCTGAAGTGTGACACTCACTTCAGATATCCTTCAGCTGTGACCTATTTATAAGCACACACCTAAAGCCCATGTAAAGTCCTGGAAAACTTGTTTGTTTCTTCTCCGATATCTCTTCCTTTTTAAAGAGCTATTTAGTTGTTCTGGGCACAGGACGATCGTGCGCACAGCTCCTTGTAGAATATTTTTGGTTGGTTGCAGCACGCTACTGCCTATTGCTTATTGCCCCCTTATAGGACTCTTCAACCAAGACTTGAAGAACTCGGGGTAGAAATTGTAATAACTCTTGCAGTGGGGCAACCTCCTGCCCTGCAAGAGTTAACTGCTAATTTTTTGCCTAGGGTCCAAAAAAATATTTATACTCGCCCAGTCCTCATTGTCGGCAGCGCTCTTTCCAGCCTCTCTCCTCTGCTTCAGCCATGTTATGTCCTTCAGTATTCTCAGGTCCTAAACGCTGTATTGGACGGAATGACTTGAGGATTCCTAGACCGCTGCAAAGGGGAGAGATGCTCTAGGGTCAGGTCTTAAGAGCTGAACAGCTCAGAGGTTTAGGGGAGTATACATTTTTTGGGGGGCCCTAGGCAACACCGAGCAGTGCACCGCTTGCAATCCGGGGGTAGCTACACTCAAAGGGTTAATAACATTTCTACCCAGAGTTGTCCTTTAAGCTAGCCATGCATGCATAGATTTCTCCCATTCAGCCTTGTGGCTGAACAAGGCAAATCTAAACAAGTCCCCCTATCCACACTAAGCAATGTGGACGGAGGAATCTTCCCTGCCAGCTACTGTATTCAGAGACCTGGCACCCTGCAGCTGTCTGAATTTTCGAATACTCTTTGTCCATTTTTCGCCCTGCGCCTTCGGTTTTTAAGCTAAGTTTGTCAAGCTTGGTGGTGCTGACATAGCCTCCAATGGCTTTAATTTTGGCTGATTCAGAAGGAAACAGCCAAAATTCAAGCCATGTATGGCCAGCATTAGTGGCAGATTTGGGCTGCTGCCTATTTTGTTCTTCATGAATTTGCATTCTTTTACTTCATCTCCTTCAATCAAATTAATACATTTTCCTTTTATATGTGTAATCTGCTTATTACCATGAGTTACAATTAAGTCGGGTTACATTAGCTCTAATCCTGCAATCCTGGATTTGCATAGTATCGGTTTCCAACATAATTGCTAAGATGTGCGCATTGCCGGTTATCATACCTGTAATGTGTTTGTGGTTTTTTTTTTTTTTTTTTTTGTCGGTCCGGAATTTTTTTTTTTTTTTTTTTTTTTTCTGTCCGTCCGAGAATTTGATCTTTGTGCTGTTTATGCCATCCTTAGAATTTCTAATAAGACAAAGAGCAATGTGCAGTTACTCAGAGCCAACTGATAGCAACTGGTTTCATCTTTCCCAGGTATATCTGTTGTGCACTGAGGTCTGATCAGTTGAGTAGAATGACTGAACTTCATCTAATTGCCTCTTGCAGGGCTCTATAAATATAATTCACTAGTGGCACATACCTGCAATAAATTAGACCTGTAACCATGCTATAAATCGCTAAATATTGACATATTCTAAACAGTCAGTAATAAACTTTAAAGTCCATTTCCACATTTGAAAGTGATTAGCATTTATTGTGGCAATGTAGAGGTGCAGTGATGTGTATATGTGTGTACATTTACATGACTCGCATAGCAGGTTTTCGTCTTTTTAAAAAAAATGTATATTAACGTTTTATTGGGCCTGGCTTTTAAGACTTAAAAATGTTCTCCCCAGGAAATTCAGTCTGGGGTCGTATTGTAAAGCAGACTGTAAACGGCTGCCCCCAATTCCTGTGATTCTGTGTAACACTATCACTAAACACCAGCTCTGCCTTTGAACACAATACACTGTCCAGGAGGGGAGGGTTGTCACTGAAAAGTAATGAATGGGGGGGGGGTGGAGAGCTCAGTTGTAATTTACACATATTGCTTGCGGAGCGTAGAGGCGGCCATCTCCATGATGTTATGAAGAGGAAAGCTAACAAAAAACATACGTTTCTGTGTTCATATACAGCAGCTGCATATGCCTGCTTCATGTACATTCGGTGTACAGTGCTGGCTTATGTGGTTTTAAAAATACCTCCACAAAAGGTGGAAATGAGCTTCAAAACATGCCATCACTGACCTCAGTAGCTATAGCCATCAGAGTAGCTATAGCAGAGTAACATTTCCTGCAAATGAACATAGAAACAGAGGGAAAATGTGTATAATATTGAGGAAACTCCTCAATTACAGGTCCCTGGATGACCAAACAAAGTAACTAGAAACCCCAGCTGATACTGAAACCTACCATGCATAGGCTACACAACAAGCGAATGTGTACTTTGCCTGGAGCAGGCCAGTAATGGGATACAAGAACCTGAGCTATCTTTAAAAACAAGTTCAGCAACATCAACCTTCTTTGTGTCCCCACGGATTTCCTTTGTTGCAAGTATTTCCAGGTTTGCCCCAATCTGAAGAAACGAGCAGACGCTTGGGGGTATTTGCATTGAGAAACATCAGGTATAGGTTTCACCCAACACAGGTTCCCGTGAAGCTGATCTGGGATGTTATTTATAAATGTTATTAGATTTTTGTGACCATTTTAATATAATTCTATAAAATCAGCAGTCGGTTTCTTGTTTAACTCCTTTTTAAAGTGTATTTCCACTTTCGCAGCCAAATTAAGGTAAGACTTATGGTATATTTGTTACATGTTCCCATTCACATAGCATAAGCTAAAAAATCTTGGAGTTTAAATCGCTTTTATTTAGGTTAGGACTTCTTGAGGGTTAACATTTCTCTTTCTTTGTAACCTTGGAAAGGGTTGTGAGGGGTTGTTAACCCTGTCTGTACTGGGCTGGCTCATTTCATTAAAATTGGTGAAGTAGATTTGAACACTGCCTGTCCTAACAAAGGGTTACAAATCCTGGCTTCTGCACTGTATGTTAATGAGAGAAACACAATCCTCGAATGCTAGTCCTAAGTCCTTTCTAGAAGCACAAATGACTGTTCTTGTGTGCGGGAAAACTGCATTCAGCCATGTTGCCTTCTGCAACAAAACAGCTAAAAGGTGAGAAATATATAGATTTTTTTTAAATTACTTTTTTGTTTTGCTGTGTGAATGGGAACACACCACAAACATACACATACACACATATATATATATATATATACAGGGCTTGAAAAATTTGGCGGTGTCTCACCAGTCAGTCAAAAATTTCACCAGTCAGCATGATCTGACTATAGCCTTGCAATATATGTTAAAAAATTTTGGGGACAGATAGAGCTTTGTTTTGTGACCCCACTTTTAAATCAAGATTGACTTCAACACTGGAAAATATTTAAAGTGACATTAAACACTCAGATTTTTTAACATAAACCAATACTGTAATGTGTGCCTTACTCTAATCCATGGTAGTTTCCCTTCTCTTTGCTGCTCTTCCTTTTAAATCCGTATATCTTCTCATGCTGTGGGAGAACTTCCCTTTGCAGCTGAGTGCCTCTTCCTGTAGTGCTGGCTCAGGTTGCAAACCTACACACAGACACACAGATGTATCCATTTCAGAGAAAAGGCAGTCTGCTGCAAAACAGAAGTTCTGCCCAGCATGGGAAGAGATACGGATTTAAAAGGAAGAGCAGCAAAGGGAAGGGAAACTACCATGGATTACAGTAAGGCACACATTACAGTATTGGTTTATGTTAAAAAATCTGAGGATTTAATGTCACTTTAATGACTACTTTCTTTGCCTGTGTCATATAAATTGAGAAAATGTGTTCAAAACTGACTTTACTGAACCGTTTTCCTG
The DNA here is from genome assembly GCF_000935625.1 of Nanorana parkeri. Classification (NCBI taxonomy): domain Eukaryota; kingdom Metazoa; phylum Chordata; class Amphibia; order Anura; family Dicroglossidae; genus Nanorana; species Nanorana parkeri. The sequence goes on along the minus strand of NW_017306330.1, from coordinate 2,837,354 downwards.
TTTAGAAAGAGAAAATATTCTATAAGAGTTGTAACTGTTACTCCTAAATGCCTACTGGGTCAGCCTAAATTATTGACAAGAAATAACGAAGGAGCATTTATCAGGTCTGATGAACATACAACTGAAATAGAAGTACTGGGCTGATAAGGTGTCTGCAGGAGACAAGATGAAGCTGTATTTTTTATGAGACGGTGTCTGGAGGAGAGCAGAATAAGAACATTGCCATGGACTATCTGCCAACTGTGAGAAATTGAGCCCAGCTACGCAGAAGAGTCTTGATCACTCTGTAGTGTGAGATTAGCCTCTTGTTCACAGTTGCCTCCTTTACAACACATGGACTGATGGCCATAAACAAGATCTTAAAGCTGAAATATAAGCAGATGTATATATGTGTATATATAATGTATTTAATTATATTTTTTAAATCACACCAGAGCAAACTGAAGTCACTGACCTTACAATACTGCTACTTGGAATGCAGTTTTGACCTTGCACTCAAGTGCCCGGGCTTGTACCTAGGCATCCATACATAGGCTTCATGTTACTCTTCCCATGTAGAGCTAGTATTATTGTGGTTGCAGGCCTTTTTATTAGCTACACTCTTCAGCGCATAGGAAATATCTGCTGTATAAGATGCATCATGCCACTAAAGGGAGTAATTAAAGCTTATTTTACATTTTGTAAAAGCGATGTCGCCTGGTCAATTCTACAGTGCGATTTACGTATGCCTAGTTGCTTTCATATCTAAAGCAGGTTACAATGATGGGCCTCTCTGAAGCCCCAAGGGTTAGGAAGGCACTTGGGTTAGAGGTTTGGTACGGTACAGGGGGATTTGATTTAAATCAAGTCAACTCGAGTTAATTTTTAAAGAGCAACTGTCATCTCTGTCCCGCGGCGGCGGCTCCTCCTCTGACCCGCTGTTGACTCACCGACTGTCCCATTCACTTTAATGGGACGGCTGGTGATGCGGCAGTGGCACAACAAAGTGAGGGACGTGGTGGGCAGCAGGTGAGTGGATTTGCAAAACAATGGGATAAAGGAATATTCCTGAACTTTGTTTCATGATTTGTCTCATGGTTACTTACTGTGAAATTGTGTGAATGCATCAATGCAGTGCATGTTATCTCAGCTTGCAGAGCTTGGATTCATTGAATGAGTTTACCAAAAATGTAAATATTGCAGAATATACAGCCTCATGCTACAAAACTAAGCTCCATTTCATGCTGAATAAACTAAATTAGTAATGTATCTTAAATGAAAAACCATCGTTAGATTTTTACTGCAAAAGCATTTCATTAAAATAAATTTGACAAAAAGCAAAATCCGATTTTAAATCAAAAAATTTGTAATTTTTTTGAAAAAAAATCTTATTTTTTTCTTTAAATCCTCCCTGGTTTGGTACTTTTCTGCACCTGCCATCTTGTGCTCCTTTCAGGCTGATTACATTAACCTAGAATTGTGCAGTATTGGGCATTTCCTAAGGCCGAGATCAGAGTCCTAAAATGCCAGGTAAGCAGGAAATCATGGATTCTTTGTCACTTTTTCTGCAAGTGACAGTGAAAACAGGATAAAAAAAGAAAAGGCTAGTTGCACTCCTTACCGGTATGACCCCGTGATCGGGGAGGGGTGCTCGGAATGACTGCGGATGGCGCCGCCAAATACAGATAATTGCAGAAACGTCACCAGCACACCAAATCCTTATAGGATCAAAGTTCTCAATTATAGTGAAAACAGGATGTCTCGATAAGGTGGACCTGTCAACATTGTGTGTGGGATGCAGAACCTCACGCTCACTGCCCGCCCACATCCAGGGTCGGCACAGGGATGTGGGGAGAAGTCGTCGGGAGGGAATTACGCCTCCGACATGCCCGAGGACTACAAAACCCAGCAATAGTACATTATACAGCGCAGAATACCGCCAGCTATAATGTACTATTGCTGGGATTTGTTGTATTCCTCTATAGCCGGTGCCATTCTGCATTCATTGCTGTATAATTTTACACTTTCCATTTCACTATATTGCACACCACAAATTTATTTATTTTTTTCAACTTTACCGCTCCAAGCTTGCTCCTGTGATGGACTACAATCTCAATACAAACTAGTAGTCCATCACTGGAGCCATTTTTTTTATCCCGATTTTAACCTTAGCTGCAGCTCTATCTGGAACACAGCCCGGCCGGCTCAGGTTTTTTGGGCGCGGGAGGGGGCATGGCGGTGCATTGAACTCAAAGGCGCCGCGGCCCCCACGGTGCAATTACCGGCACCCAAACGCGTGGCACATTCGTGCCAGCGTTCCAGTACAGTGTGATCAGCAAAAAATGCTGCAAACACTATTTTTCGCAGATCGCACTGGACCATAACTGAGCTGGCCGGGTTGCGTTCCAGTGCCTTCCAGAGACCGAACGCACTTCTGATGATGTTGCATAGTATTTGGGGTTGAATAAAGACATACGTCCACCAAGTCCAACCCATATAGGTCCACTCATTCTTAGGAATACTTGTATCCCTGAATATTATGATGCCACGGTGTGACAGGGCCTTAAGCCCTCGTTCACACCTGAACGTTTTGTAGCGCGTTCTACGCTCGACTAACGCTCTACAGAACGCTCAAAAATATAAATCCCATTGTATTGAATGGTCTCGTTCCCACCTTGGCGTATTTCCGCCCGTCCCTAACGCGCTACAAAACGGCCCACGCCTGAAAAGGTACAGGTACTACTTTGGGCCGTTTTGTTGCGCGTTTCCATTGGGATACAGCCAAGTAGCCTTCGGAAACGCGTGACGGTCGCGTGACTTTTTTACCGCGAATATGCAATACGCCTAGGTGTGAACGAGACCTTAGGGTAGAGGCTGGGTCAAAAGGAATTGAGAGATGGTCATACTGTGCAAGCACGTCTAATGGCTTACTAATGCATGTCTAGGTCAGCTTTGTTTTGTCACCATAATGGGAAAAAGAAATATGCCATGTCTGTATTATCTTTGTTTTTTTTTATATATATATATATATTTTACTCACACTTTCTGTATAGAGCTGGTGGGAAAGATGATCACTGTATGGTAGCAGAACAAAATGTCAAGCTCCATTACATTGGCTAAATATCAAAAGAAATTCACAACTTCTGTGGTCATGAAACGGAAGGGGAAGCTTGCTGCTAATGAAGTTAGATATTAATTACAACAACATATTTTTTTTTTCCATGGCTGGACGTAGGTTTAGAATTACCAGCTAGTCATTCAGTTCTATAGTCTTTGTTTTCATAAGCAATCATAAGGAATGTAAAAAGCACAAGCAAGCACTAATTACACATACAATTCTGTCAGTATTTGTGTTGTGCGAATGTTTAATTCTGGATGCCATCGTTGCCTGAAATTATGCCCTAAAGAAGCTACGACACTTTCTTCGTATGATCTTATCTAGAAATGGCTTCAGAAAAATCTATATAATTATAGTCTCTCACGTCTGTCATAAATGATAGTGGATTGGAAACTCCGACAATCCAGAAATAGCCGCAATTAGCATGCATAATTATCTGTTTCAGAGTAATCAGAATCTTTGGCTGTCCATTGTTTGTGGTACCCTAGAGCCTTTATACTATATCTGGGTGTTTAACATCTAGAAGTCAATCGAAAAGCAGAAGTTTGCAATAATGTAAAGAACTGTTGAGCTAAATATAACAAGCACATTTATATTCTTTGTTGCAATCGGACTCTAGTTAATATGCAGTCTAGTACCCAATACATTGGAAATGTTGTGCCGGTGCTTACATCATACAACCTGACTCGCAAAGCAAAATAAGAGAAACTCTTGGTGCATAATGGGAAGCTCAGCACTTTAACCCCTGTTGTTGCTGGGACCATTTTTTTTCCCCCCATACATGTTAAAATACACATTTTAAGCCTAAAGATTAGTTAAAACACCAACACATTATGAAAGCAGAGACCCTGTAGAATAAAACGGTTACAGTTGCAACTTTTTATATCGCATAAGTAACATTTTCAATAAAACAAAGTCCTCTATAGTCGGTGCCATTCTGCATTCATTGCTGTATAATTTTACACTTTCCATTTCACTATATTGCACGCCACACTATTTGTTTTCTTTTTTACTTCCACCGCTCCAAGCGTGCTCCTGTGAGGGAGTGCAATCTCAATACAAACTAGTAGTCCCATCACTGGAGCCATTTAAATACTTTTTTGCCCCACTGTATATCACGTCTGCACTAATTCCACTTTTAAAGCTAACACATTGAGGCTCTTCAATTTGGCCCATTTCACTTTAGACATCTGCAGTGCAATATTCTGCCATCATGGGACAGGTCCAGTGGTGTAACAACCGGTGGGGTAGCCGGTGCGACTGCCCCGGTAGTAGAGTTGGGTGGGGGCGCCGGGGCCGGGCAGTGACGAGCAAGACACGGCGAATGAAAGGCTGCAGAGGTGTGGAATCCCGGGCGGTAAGTTGATTTCTACATTTAGGCCTGCTTTGCACAAGTAGGACTAAATGTAGTGTGGGGGAAGCCGATTGTTTACTACCTCTCTCCATGCTGGTTCCGTCCTCCCCCTTGCCGCTGAGTCTTTCCTCACTGGCGGCTGATGCAGGGAGCAGAGCGGCAAGGTTGGAAGTAACCCTGCCGCTACGTGTAAACCGTGAGAGGGGAGAGCAGTCTTTCCCTCTCACCTGTCGCAGGAGTTCCAGCACAGCGCTTTGCTAGGACTCCTGTATTGCAGGTGACAGGGTCAATAAAGAGAACCTGTAACCTCCAAATGCTATCACACAGGGGCTTGTTAGATTGATACCAAATAATTAAATAAAAATGGGGAACAAAATGTGATTAAAAAGTAAAAAATATCATGGCCCACTTGCCATGATAACCAGTTGATTGGCAGGCTCCTTCCCTACAGGGCTCCCCTGCACAGAAGAACAGGAGCCTGCCAATCAGCTTGTTACTATTCCCTGGGTGATATTTGGGGGGCGTACAGGGACAATGAGCGTATGCTAGGACTTGTAGTTCAATTACCATATGTCCCAGCATGCTCTCATTGTACCTGTACACCCCCACATATCAAAATTCTGTTCTGGTTTTCCCCGACGCCTGTTACCCTGGTTGCACCACTGGACAGGTTAATCCTGTCTGTCTCGAAGACATTTGTGTTTCTCTAATTTGTAAATGCATTCCTGAACAATGCAGTCCATATATTTTAGTGTGTTTTGAGCCATTTGAGAGTGGGAGCGATTAGAACCCTGCCAGGTTTTTTTACTGCTACCCAGGACCTCTGACTTGACAGGCATTCTAATCTTTTTGTCTTGAAATGAGTGGGGAAGGATCTAAACTCTTCAAGTCAGAGGTCCTGGATAGCAGTAACAAAAACCTAACATGGGTTCTAATCCTTCCCCCACAATATCCAAAATTAAAGAAAAAGATATTAATAGACGGATTGCACTGTTGGCCCATTAAATTCACATCACATGAGAAATGCATTCACATGAAGATGAACTGTGACCACAATAAGTGCCCCCAGATGGAAGCCCTTTCCTTGGGTTCATCGGCTGTCCATTATCTGCTGGTTGTTTTTTCTGCTCCAGCATTCCAAAGGAATTGCTGGAGATATTTCAAATATGAAATGTAATAAGACTTGTGGTGTTTTTCAAATGATTTAAATTACTGTGTGTTAGCAGCAGTGCCACATTGGTTTCTGGCAGTGTATTTTATCTTAAATTTCACAGTGACGTGCTGCATGCTTCTGAAATCGGATTCAAACAATGAAGAGAACAAAGCCAGAATCATGGTTGTGTTTTCCTCTATGTTCTTAAAGGGCATCTGTTGCATAAAAAAATAGGTAGAGATTTCTCTTGCTTGTCCATTGAGGGACACAGTTATTTAGAAACAGGTTATACGGTCGCCTAGAGGAGGTTATGAAAATGGCAAACAGAAAAATTGTAAGCCAGCTCCCAAATAAATCCTCCTTTACCCAGCATGCCTTCGTTTTCCTGCTAGTGCCCTTGCAGGTTGCATGCCTTTCATAATTTTTTCATAGTCTTTCAACTTGTGGTATCTTTTGTGACTTTAATTAAGATTCATCTCTACAACACTGCTTAAGCCAGTCTTATAACAGCAGGTATCTGGATTGGCGCGCTCCTCGGCACTAGCTTTGGAGGTAGAACCTGGTAGAACCTGGACCCTGCTGGGCTGGATATGTGGGGCTAGCCCGGAATGTGACCTTTGGGCACGAGGTTCTGCATTGTAGCACTTTCCAGACCTTCGTTTACTGTTAGCCACAGATCACTTTGCAGGTCATATGTCATGGCAGGGTCCCAGGTGTGACCTCGTCTCCAAAGACTTGCTTAGTTTGTAAGGTCGGACTGAAGCCCCAGGGGCTACCTCCCTATTGCACTGTTGGGCGGCGTTTCAAATCTCTTTCACTGCTGGTCTACCACAGCAACCATTAAGGCCGTGGGATAGAGTGTTGACATCTGTTGGGTGGAGTGCTCCTCGCTCTTTCCTGTCATTCAGCCCAGAGAATGCACCATCCCACTGCTGCTCTTGCTCCTTGCTCCTAAAGGACCAAATAGACCACTGGTCTGTTCCCACTGCCCACCTAGAGTGACTTGAATCGCCTCCAGTCACTAAAAACCCTCATCAGTACCATCTTCCTGGTTTTGTTAGTACTTGAAGCCTTGCTTCACATTGTGCCTAGTTGCATGACTGCTGTGCATACACAACACGTCTTTGATTAGACACATGCAGGCTGAACCCACTGCAACAGGTAACATCAGCCCATGCTCCCTTTTGGGTTTTGGGGGTGTTTCCTGTTATCCTTGGAAGTAACCTATGCCCCCATATTCCAGAAACTTTTTCCAAATTTTATTGGATTGCCCTTATTGCAGTCTAACTCGGCTTCTTTGTGTGCAGCTGAGTGCACTCATATTGTGGTAGATTTTAGTTTGGAAGACCAGTCAGCTGCCTGTGGTCATGTGCAGTTAGGTCCAACACGGCTTGGCCTGCTATGCTCCTGGTGAGCATCAATAAGCTTAAGGTGTCTAAATGCATTGGATGGTGGCTGCATGTATCCAGCTGCCAAATGAAATTTTGCCAGAAGCAACCTATACAATTAAAAAAAAAAAGTTTACTCCTGGTAAGCTTGTGTGGTTGTGCCTGTGGACAGGGGAGGGGGATTGTGTCAAGAGCTGGGTGTCCTGGAGAATGAGGTATCGGGGCAGTCCTGGGGACTATGTTTTACTGGGTCTGACAGGAAGTCAAAAAGTACATGGATTTCAATCATTTGCTACACAAAATGAAACATTTTTGGCTTTAGTTTACCTTGCGGTGGGTATTCCTGTGCTTTTTTTTTTTAAGGCTTGTGACCGGCATTCAGTGCGAACGTTCATGTTTATTGACAGTTAATTTTTCTAAGCATTCGCTCCACAGTCAGATCTAGCCACCTTCTTTATCTTACTGAGCACATTTACTTGTCACCCAGTGGGCTGTAATGTCACGCAAAATGCTAGATATTGATGGTGTTTATCTGATGCAGTCTGCTGCCGTTCTTTAACTTTCACATATAACAAATATATTTTACTTTTCAGATTACAGATTTGTCATTGCCCAACTACCTGGCAGCATCTTCAGTTGGCCTCTTTCCAACCCAGCTTCTTAATTCCTATTTGGGAACAACTTTACGTACAATGGAAGATGTCATCGCTGAACAAAGTGTTAGCGGATACTTCATATTCAGTTTGCAGGTAATGTTCATACAAGTTACGGTTGCTAGAAGAAAATATCACATGCTTTTTTTGGATCACAGTTTAACTTGGATATTTTTTTCTTCTCTGCTGTAAATGTTTTAATTCTCTCCGTGAAATACCTAAACCCAAGAACAAACGTAGAAATACCTTGCCGCACTCCTTTCCCGGAAGCCCCAAATTAAATAAGAGGGGGTGCTCGCAGTGACCACGGATGGCGCCGCCAAACAGTACAAAATAAACGGATGTCACCAGCACACCAATAGTGTTTGAAGTCCAAAGTGTTCGTTTATTGGAAAATCATGTCACTAGAACTATCATTCTAGTCACCAGAACTAGTTCTGGTGACATGATGTTCCAATAAACGAACACTTTGGGCTTAAACACTATTGGTGTGCTGGTGACATCCGTTTATTTTATACCTAAACCCAAAAAAACGATGTTATATTTTTCAGCTTACCAGTCTATAGAAAAGGTGCCTGCATTAGTTTTTGTTTTTTTCTTTCCCTGTATTGTCAATTGGTAATCCTGCAAAGGACACACTTCCTGTCCCTGAGTGGCTACATTTACTGCGGGGATACAATTACTGTATTCTCTATGGAGGGAGCCATGGATGCCACCCAGGCTGGACTTCAAACATGCCTTCCTTTGGTTCCTCACCATTAATTTGAGGCTGATGGGATTAGAACAGCTTTTCTCTTTAGTCACGTCAATCTTCAAAAGTAAGCGAAATCTCAGGGTACCTCAGTCTAAAATGTCATAGGTTTTAAGGGGGATCCCACACAAAAAAGTGGGTTTCCCCCTTCATATCAAAGTTCCCCATGAAATCAAGATTTCCCCCTTCCCCTTCACATCAGTCACCCTTTGCATCAGAAGCCCCACGTTCATATCAGAGTCCTCCGTCCCCTTTTTACATCGGGAGTCCCCTTCACATCAGTTTTCATTCCCCTCTTCACATCACTGTCCCACTACCACAAAATTTTGAGGCACCCCTGAAGAGGCTTGGATGCATACCAGTGTGCCACAACAACCTGGTTGAGAGAGGCTGGATTAGAAGTTTATGAAAATAAGATAAGTTAGTTTGTGCTCTCTGTTAAGGTCATGAGAAGTGAGAGGACTCAGCATGGCAAGATCAACAGGTATTTTCATTTTCCTGAAAATATTTTTTAGCAGAAAACTAATGCAGTCATGACCTCCTAAGGACTAGTAAGCTGCAATATATTTTGGAGCCAAATTACAGTAAGGAGAATTATGGGGAGTGTGAAATCCACTCATCCCCAGAATTAGAACCGACATGTGACACTGAAGCTGTTGTGATCGAAAACTGAGCGATTGCATACCGCTGATCACTCAGTTCCCGATCATCTCCCTGCAGAGAGCGGTGGCAGTCAGTCACTGCTCCCCGCAGGGATTCCCTCCCCTCTCCACTCCTCATGCCCTGACTGGAAGGGGGGGGCGGGGAAGAGGACAAAGCTGTCAATCAGTGGCTGGGTGGATGCAAATAATATCATCTGGATCTGTTCCGACTGCAGCATGGCTCTGCGCTATAAGCATATAGTGGGCAATAGCCCATTTTATGCTCAGTTTTGGGTCACAGGAGGACATTAGTATGTGTCTCTGCAGTATATGCACATTTCTTCTTTTATCCCCTTAAAGAGCCTGCAATTACAGGAAAATACCTGTTGATGTGCCAAAAATGGACACTGTGCCCAATTTCCTATTGTGGACCTATAGCATATCATCTATTTTTTATTTTATTTTTTATTCCTGCACTAACATTTTTAAAGACTGGTGTCAGCTCTGCTCAGTTGTCTTTTTGTAAAACTATTAAATCCCTCCTGCTGTCCTCATCTCGAAAACAGAGCGTTATTGTTCTGTAGACCAAAATAAGGACTGGGAGGACTCTGAGATAAAACAGGACGGCGCTGAATTTCTGCCATTGCCACACTTAACAGGTATTTTATTTTGTTATTCTGCTTATCGCTGAAGTATAACAAAGCGGTTACAATGGTATATTTAACAGACCAAAAAGGAGCTCATGGTTAGGATTTACATAACTTTAATTGTCATACGTTCTGGAATTTAGTCCTAGAAGTATATTTCCCGTTTTGCAGTTAATTTAAGAATCCTCCACTGTATGTGGATCATCCAGACAAAGGCATGATTCATACATGATAAAACTTCCAGCATTTTTCAGGGCTAGGCTTGTGTTTTTATATTTACAAACCACTCTGTTAAGTACCTCATTTGTATACAGAACAGACATGCAAGATAAGGTCCTTATGTTTTTTGAATAGTGGAGCCCTTTTTGGCAACAAGCCTATATTGCTATGGTGGCTCAATGCATCTGTCGGGAAGCATAGCAAGGTTTAAATATTTATTCATTTGCTTGGTATATGTTATGTTGTCAGTGACTTCATATAGAGCAATATCCTGGATAAATTACAATTAAGTTTTTTTTTTTTTTTCTTCAAGTTTGTGTCTTTATGTTAAAGCCCAATTGAATTTGCATTTTAAATGAGCTAAATAAATTCCAGAAGCATCAAAACATACAGTGTACCAAGTCTAACAGGGTTATTCACAAAAGGTGAAGAGTTCGGAGAAGGCAGGAGAAGTGAACAATCTACGACAACATAGCTGAACTGGAATAATTCTCCAGATCAGCTGTTTTGGCCTAGATTGTTCACTTCTGCCTTCTCCGAACTCTTCACCCTTTTGTGAGTAACCCTGTTACTTAATTTTCCTTTAGAAAGTAGCCACATCCTGACAATCCTTAGTGGTTTGGCATGCCCCCTGTAGAATTAGAGCTTGAGTTCACCATTGATGAGGGAACTTGAGATTTCTAATTGTAGAGCTCTAGGTCTGATTCTGCATAGGGCCCACTGCTTCCACACAAAATGTCCTCTATAGCATGTTGTCCAGGGGCAGGCTTTTCTATGCTAAAGGATATGAGCTGCAAGGCTTTGAAATCCTTTTGTTTGATGCACATATAATGTATTTAGTTGGACTATAAACTTAGACTTTAAAGTATTTTGCACTTCCTGCCTCATTTTAATTAGGTCTTTTCTAATACACAGATTGTGATCAGCATAGCTCTTATGTTTTACGTGGTCCATCGAGCGCAAGTGGAGTTGAACGCAGCTATCATGGCTTGTGAAATGGAACTGAAGACTTCTTTGAAGGACAGCCAACTGAATGGCGGCAGCACGGTATTTTGCGGCAAAAGGACCTTATTGTCCATGGGAGGAATTAACATTGTATGAGTGTTCAAGCCATGCAGCCTTCTTTCATTGCCAAGATCTATTTCTCTTTCCCTTCACTGAAGGAAGACATTTTCTGCACAACTTTCAAATGAACCTTCAGTGGTTTTTTCCTTTTGAGGATATCGGCCAGGATCTCCAAATTGGAAGCATTCATCAGTCGTCACATTCTGTGTATGTCATGGCATAAACAATGCACTTTTCTGCGCAGCTCTTACAAACACGTCATGGCAAATGTATTTATTACTGGACAATAAACTATTTCTTATGAAATAGCGAAAAGGAACTTGTATAAAATAAATTATATTTGTAATTTGCCTTTTTAGCATTTTGCTTTTGCAGTATTGTTCAAGGACCTTTCTAGCTAAAATACAAGTTGGTCCATTTAAAAGAAATAGAATTCACTTGGTAAGCAATAGCAGCTTTTGTTGCTGAAAATTAAAATGTCCACTGCATATGTTAAATATGAAAAGAATGTAAATGACCTTTGGAGGGGTTGTCCACTATTTACTAAAGATGGACACTGAGTTTGGACTTCAGTGTGGAGAAAAGTTGATTTTATAGACTCGGACCTCCTATGATCTCTTCTACCTATATTGCTTGTGTGTAGTTAGGTTTTTATTCACTATGGAAATGCAAGGTTTTGTAACCCACTACAACTTTACAAATAGGTTGGTCTCTGTATTCCAAAGCTCCGTAGTGGTTGTTTTGGAGAACTACACCTCATTGTTCTTTTCCCCTGCACATGACAAGAGTAAGAAGCTATTGAATTAATCTTTCCCCCAATTTGCTACAGTGAGTTCATTTTTAAAAACATGTGGACAACCCGTTTAAGTTCTTTCAGCATTTAAAAATTGTTCCTAGTAGTCGTTCATATGCACCAACTTTTATCTTGGGCTTAAGCTTGGTCTTTTTTTGAGTTGCCTAGCTATTGTTTGATAGGAACAGGACCATTTTTCTTGTCCAATGAAAACAATTCAAGCATACCCCTACAAAGTGCTCTTAATCCAGCTGATATAAGCAGCTGGTCTTTTGGTTTGTTGTGGGTTAAAGCCATGTTTTATCTCCAGGGCCAGAATTACAGTATAGTGATAGGCTTGTATACACATTGGGCAAGGCCAATGTACAGATGCTTGAAGTTTGAGGAGCCTTGATAAGTGAGGGAGAAGATTGTTTAAAATGACACTTAACTTGGGAATTAAATTTTAAAAATGCATTCAAGTACCTTTTTTAAAGGAGAACTATGAGGTGAGTGCTTTTCACTCACCTCATAGTTCTAGCTGACCTGTGACAATGAGACAGATCGGCTCAGTAAATCGGGAGGTCAGCGACCACATACCGGCGTTCGCTCACCTCTTGATCCTGTCACGGCTCTCTGCCGTGACAGGGGAGGGGCTGGATTCCCCCCGCCCTGCTCCGATCCGCCAGCGCTGACTGGCGGATCGGACGGGGGGGGGGGGGATACAGCTGGCTCTGCCTCTAGATAGGCAGAGCCAGCTGTCACTCACGCAGCTGGGCGGATCCAGACATAATTGTCGGGATCCGCTTCAGCTGCGGCATCTCAGTATACTGCGAGTTGTAGCTCGCGGTATACTGGGCTTAGGGTGACGGGAGGACGCTAGTTTGTGTCCTCACGTTACCCTAAGGAGAACTATGGGGAAAAGCCTTAACCCCATAGTTCTACTATTAACAAAAATGTATCTAATTTGTGTATCACTCATCCTGTAGATCCTCAAATCATCTCTGAATTGGTGCTGACACTGTCCTTCCTTCTGGAGGGTGGCTACTTTTGTTCCCCATGGTTCCTGTGTGTGTTGTAAAGTAGCCGACGCTCCAAGTTCACTCCTGTGATGGACTACAATGTCACATTTAGTTTTCTAATTTGTAT
>NW_017306330.1:2790307-2824341 GCF_000935625.1 Nanorana parkeri | reverse complement strand
TTTTTTTTTTTTTTCTTCAAGTTTGTGTCTTTATGTTAAAGCCCAATTGAATTTGCATTTTAAATGAGCTAAATAAATTCCAGAAGCATCAAAACATACAGTGTACCAAGTCTAACAGGGTTATTCACAAAAGGTGAAGAGTTCGGAGAAGGCAGGAGAAGTGAACAATCTACGACAACATAGCTGAACTGGAATAATTCTCCAGATCAGCTGTTTTGGCCTAGATTGTTCACTTCTGCCTTCTCCGAACTCTTCACCCTTTTGTGAGTAACCCTGTTACTTAATTTTCCTTTAGAAAGTAGCCACATCCTGACAATCCTTAGTGGTTTGGCATGCCCCCTGTAGAATTAGAGCTTGAGTTCACCATTGATGAGGGAACTTGAGATTTCTAATTGTAGAGCTCTAGGTCTGATTCTGCATAGGGCCCACTGCTTCCACACAAAATGTCCTCTATAGCATGTTGTCCAGGGGCAGGCTTTTCTATGCTAAAGGATATGAGCTGCAAGGCTTTGAAATCCTTTTGTTTGATGCACATATAATGTATTTAGTTGGACTATAAACTTAGACTTTAAAGTATTTTGCACTTCCTGCCTCATTTTAATTAGGTCTTTTCTAATACACAGATTGTGATCAGCATAGCTCTTATGTTTTACGTGGTCCATCGAGCGCAAGTGGAGTTGAACGCAGCTATCATGGCTTGTGAAATGGAACTGAAGACTTCTTTGAAGGACAGCCAACTGAATGGCGGCAGCACGGTATTTTGCGGCAAAAGGACCTTATTGTCCATGGGAGGAATTAACATTGTATGAGTGTTCAAGCCATGCAGCCTTCTTTCATTGCCAAGATCTATTTCTCTTTCCCTTCACTGAAGGAAGACATTTTCTGCACAACTTTCAAATGAACCTTCAGTGGTTTTTTCCTTTTGAGGATATCGGCCAGGATCTCCAAATTGGAAGCATTCATCAGTCGTCACATTCTGTGTATGTCATGGCATAAACAATGCACTTTTCTGCGCAGCTCTTACAAACACGTCATGGCAAATGTATTTATTACTGGACAATAAACTATTTCTTATGAAATAGCGAAAAGGAACTTGTATAAAATAAATTATATTTGTAATTTGCCTTTTTAGCATTTTGCTTTTGCAGTATTGTTCAAGGACCTTTCTAGCTAAAATACAAGTTGGTCCATTTAAAAGAAATAGAATTCACTTGGTAAGCAATAGCAGCTTTTGTTGCTGAAAATTAAAATGTCCACTGCATATGTTAAATATGAAAAGAATGTAAATGACCTTTGGAGGGGTTGTCCACTATTTACTAAAGATGGACACTGAGTTTGGACTTCAGTGTGGAGAAAAGTTGATTTTATAGACTCGGACCTCCTATGATCTCTTCTACCTATATTGCTTGTGTGTAGTTTAGGTTTTTATTCACTATGGAAATGCAAGGTTTTGTAACCCACTACAACTTTACAAATAGGTTGGTCTCTGTATTCCAAAGCTCCGTAGTGGTTGTTTTGGAGAACTACACCTCATTGTTCTTTTCCCCTGCACATGACAAGAGTAAGAAGCTATTGAATTAATCTTTCCCCCAATTTGCTACAGTGAGTTCATTTTTAAAAACATGTGGACAACCCGTTTAAGTTCTTTCAGCATTTAAAAATTGTTCCTAGTAGTCGTTCATATGCACCAACTTTTATCTTGGGCTTAAGCTTGGTCTTTTTTTGAGTTGCCTAGCTATTGTTTGATAGGAACAGGACCATTTTTCTTGTCCAATGAAAACAATTCAAGCATACCCCTACAAAGTGCTCTTAATCCAGCTGATATAAGCAGCTGGTCTTTTGGTTTGTTGTGGGTTAAAGCCATGTTTTATCTCCAGGGCCAGAATTACAGTATAGTGATAGGCTTGTATACACATTGGGCAAGGCCAATGTACAGATGCTTGAAGTTTGAGGAGCCTGGATAAGTGAGGGAGAAGATTGTTTAAAATGACACTTAACTTGGGAATTAAATTTTAAAAATGCATTCAAGTACCTTTTTTAAAGGAGAACTATGAGGTGAGTGCTTTTCACTCACCTCATAGTTCTAGCTGACCTGTGACAATGAGACAGATCGGCTCAGTAAATCGGGAGGTCAGCGACCACATACCGGCGTTCGCTCACCTCTTGATCCTGTCACGGCTCTCTGCCGTGACAGGGGAGGGGCTGGATTCCCCCCGCCCTGCTCCGATCCGCCAGCGCTGACTGGCGGATCGGACGGGGGAGGGGCGGATACAGCTGGCTCTGCCTCTAGATAGGCAGAGCCAGCTGTCACTCACGCAGCTGGGCGGATCCAGACATAATTGTCGGGATCCGCTTCAGCTGCGGCATCTCAGTATACTGCGAGTTGTACGAGTTGTAGCTCGCGGTATACTGGGCTTAGGGTGACGGGAGGACGCTAGTTTGTGTCCTCACGTTACCCTAAGGAGAACTATGGGGAAAAGCCTTAACCCCATAGTTCTACTATTAACAAAAATGTATCTAATTTGTGTATCACTCATCCTGTAGATCCTCAAATCATCTCTGAATTGGTGCTGACACTGTCCTTCCTTCTGGAGGGTGGCTACTTTTGTTCCCCATGGTTCCTGTGTGTGTTGTAAAGTAGCCGACGCTCCAAGTTCACTCCTGTGATGGACTACAATGTCACATTTAGTTTTCTAATTTGTATTGAGATTGTAGTGTATCATGGGAGCGAGTTTGGAGCGGTGGCTACTTTACAACACACACGGGGACCATGGGGAACAAAAGTAGACACCCTCCAGAAGGAAGGACAGTGTCGCCACCAATTTCAGAGATGATTTGAGGATCTACAGCCGAGTGATACGCAAATAAGATACATTTTTGTTAATGGGGTACGTCAATATATTTTTAAGATTTAACTCCTGAGTTTAGTGTCCCTTTTTAGTGACATCCATTGGATCAGCATTGCTAAAAATACTTAACACAATAGTGTCCTCAATCCTGTAATTCTGGCCTGATGACATTTTAGATTGACAAAAAAAAAAACATTGTGTCTTGATGTAACATGAGTTTAGAAGCACTACATTTTTAAATATATGGTACATGGCGATGTGTTTTGTGTCTCTTTCATGATTAGTTTGTAGGTGTATCTGTAAATAATATATAGCTTACATGTTCACAAGGTACAGCTACAAAATGTGTATAAAAATTCACGGAGAAGTTCAGATCTCCAGATTCCAAATGCTGGACTGTTTGCAGCAAGTTCTCGAGTGGCCTTCAACTTTTTATTCTTATTTATTTTATGTTCATTTGTAATATAAGCTTTAAAAAAAAAAAAAAACATAAAAACTGCCTTTGCTTGGCTTTTGTGTTTTTAGAGTGAATTGTTGCTTCTACTTCAGGAATGCTGGAGTAGTGTGCATGGGAATTCTTTAGGATCCAGTGACACTTCTGTGGCACATGGGTGTTAATTTTAATAGTCAGTCTATAAATGTATTATTTCGGTTATGTATGGTCTGTTTTCCAGTGTGCAGAATCGTCAACTTGCTGGTTTTATCTCTTACATTCAAGTGACAAACTCTCTGTCAGCAAACTGCTCCGTTTGTGATGGGAGAGTTTTATTGTTTTTGTTTTTTTTGTCACATCCTTTGAGTAAAATGCAGGTAGGTTCCCACAAAAAGACCAAAACTTACTTGCATGGCTGTGTGGACCTGTTGAATAAAGCTCGGAGGTCTCACTATCTCATTCCCACAAGCTATAGATGTTTCAACCTGTTAATATGTACCAAAAAATGAAATAACCGTTTTTGAAACTGTGTGCGTTGACAATTTGTTTTTGTTTTTAATCTTGCAGAACAATTTGTATCAAGGGGATTGGTGTTTGCACACTATACTGTATGAAGTTTATATTGTTTCTAGGCAATTAACGATTACAATAAACTATTTTGCAACATAGTCTACCAAACACAAAAGGTGTTGCCCATGTTTACTGGGCTTTTTCCACATAAAGCATTTGGTTTGAGGCATAGCAATAAAATTACAAATTGATTCTTTATAAAATGTCCTAACCACTGAAGTTCCCAATTAAAAAATAGCACTCTGAGCTGAAACAAATTAAACTTTCAATTTGCAGAATCCTATTGAACTTTATTAAAGGGTATTTTTAAAAAGTGTAGATATCATCAGGCATTAAGCTCTCAACATGTCCTTGCAGTGACTAAAGTCACCTGGAGCAGTAATTAGCTTGAATATTCACGATAACGAAGTGGAGAGCACTTAACTGCTTTGCATATATGGCTACCAGGTGTCCATTAAGATCCACAGATGATCCTTTTCTCATTTGTTGCATATACAGGTTTTGCCTTGTTCTGTCTGTCCAAGTTAACATACCTCCACTTTCTTCATGCACAACTTCTGCTTTGGAGGAAACTCTATTCTCCTCTGATGCTGTTAAAACTTCCATGTGAAAAACTAGATTTTTTTTCTGCCTAGAAATGTAGGTGAGAATACACCTACATTTCTCCTGTTTAACTGTCTGAGGCTCCAGGTGCAACCACTCATTTTCCCAAATCTCTAGGTAGCGGAGTGCGCACCCTGTATATGTCACACGCACATAATGTAATTGGGACATTGCAGGCTCCAACCGCTGTCAATCACTTGCTTGAAGGTGGGACGAGGAAGGTGCAGATCTTTGTTTTCTATGCACACAAGCAGGGTATGGAGAGACGTACGGTACTTAGTGCCAGCGGGGAGCGTGCGCGTAAAGGTGGCTCCACAGGACTCTGTAGGGAGATGGAGCCACCTGAATACAGGAATGTGTGAAGAGGGCATTTTCACAGAGGGAATGGAGAGCAACTACAGACTTGGACAGAGACATCAATCATGGTGAGTGCTGAGCTCTGCAGCACTACATGATTTTTAGTTGTGAGGGTTCAATAACACTTTAAGGGCTTTACATAACCATTTGCTATATGTAGAAAGGGGCTGGAGACCATAGACAACACCATCATGTTTGGTAGTAATTTTTTATTTTTTTATGGGGATTTCAGGCTGTATCCCTTCACACCTGGTTCATAACAATTGTGCCAGAGGTCAGTGATGGAAGTGTGATCTTTTAGATTATGGCTTCCCCTAGTGTGTGTGGGTAGGAAGTGAGCTTCTGCGATCATACAAATTGGCGGTTTCCCTGATCTTGTGATAAGTTAAGCTGGCCATACACTGCTCTTATTTTTGAAAGAACTGGACAGACAATGATGTGTGTTTTTGTCTGTGTTTGGATATCAGCCAAGATGTATAGTTAATGCCCTATGTTTAAATTACCTTTGCATATAATCTGCAGCAGGGGTGGACAAAGTAATATGGAGTTCAGTAGCCAGCAGCGGTTGATGGTTTTGTTTTTTTTCCCCAAGGCGTGTTGGCAACTTGGGTCCTGGGATTTATCCAGCCGTGATCTGCAGCCAGCCAATCTTTCATTTTATTTTTACATCTTATTTCTTTTGACCCAGTGACATCATCAATGGGTCTCTGTTCTCCTCTGTGCAATGCAGGTAGATAATGACTGGTGGGAGAGGCCAGCAGGGTGCTGTACATGGATTTCTAAAACCCCACAGCACCCTGCTTCAGTGCTTTTCATAAGAGACTTCAGACCTGATGCAAGCAGTTGGCTGGCTCTGGTGATAGGTTATGCAAATATCATAAGGCCATGATGGGTGGAAGTCAGTCTGCAGGATTGGGAGCTTTTAGGCAGGCTTCATTTACATACAGACCATCAACATCTAGTGCTCAGCTTCCATTATTAAAATAACTGAAATCCAGTAAATGAAAAGGGCAGCACAGGGACTTGGCAGGAAAGCATAAATGATGCTGGATGCCGCCACCCCCACCAATCCCTTACAGGAAACGAGGTGGGCTCTATCTGACTTGCTGCAGCTTCTAATGAACACTGTGAGAAGCTTGCAGTGAAATCAGACTGAGCGTTTTCAGTACCGAAGAGGAGCTGGTACAACTGTGCAAGATTGAAGGTACAGCGTTCAGCTCTGGAAAAAAAACAAAAAAAACTTGTCAGATAAACACATTTTCAAATAAAACACCTTTAAAAAATGGCGTTAGCCAGGACAGTTAATTTTCTAAACAGTTTTCACTAGCTATTCTGCTTTCTGGGGGCTTGCTCTTACCTTTGAAATAACTATTGTGTTAAAGAATATATATTACACTTGTGTATGGAATGCTTGCATAGACCAATCATTTCTTAGGTCTGCAGTTTATTTTAATAAACCTCCCTCCGTACACTGGAACCTCCCAGAGCCAGTAGATGTGCAGGCAATAAGAGTAACATAGAATATGTAGATTACCCCCACCCCATATTATCACATTTGCCTGGACAGTGGTGCTGTGCTTTAATTTTCTACGTTGCTGTACCGTGTGTCTGTTCCTTTTTTTCTTTGCACAGTTTTGAAAGAAAGTATGTTAAACCTGTATTCCAAGTTGGTTGAATCGTCTCCTTTTACTCAGGACTCTTAAAATGTGAATTTTTATTTTTATTTATTACAATTGATTTCTGGAGCATTAAACTATAATTTAGCTGACGGTACGAC
This sequence comes from Nanorana parkeri, assembly GCF_000935625.1. Classification (NCBI taxonomy): domain Eukaryota; kingdom Metazoa; phylum Chordata; class Amphibia; order Anura; family Dicroglossidae; genus Nanorana; species Nanorana parkeri. The sequence goes on along the minus strand of NW_017306330.1, from coordinate 2,817,752 downwards.
TAATGGATCCATGAAATTTGATCATTCTTTCCTCTTATTGGAACTAGCGGTTATAATTGTAAATGTCAAACAATTGGAGCCATGCGCACATGGTTGTGTATAGTCTCATTTGAGGCTGCAGACGTTGATGAGTTTATATACTGACAGCAAGACTGGACAAAATAATCACTTCCATGTTTACAGGCTTATTTAAAGGGAAGCTGGAGTCTTTTAATGTATTTTTGTTTTGTATTATATGCATGTAAAAGTGATTGGTTTGATGTAAATAATCTTAGCAATGTATGTTAATATTTTAAAAACCTTGTTTCCATGTATAGTTTATAATTATATATGTACTTGGGGACAACCGTATTTGCTCATCACATATACAGGTTCCAATGGTTGTGCCTTACAGGTTCTCCTTTTTTTTTTTTTTCCCTTTTCAGTTCATGCATTTGGTCTGATACACTGAACACTGTGTGCCCTCTAATGGCTAATCAAGACATTGATATATGTAGTGCAGTAGCTGAAATATAAAACAGGATGTAGAATGTGAAAGTCACATAAGCGATTACCTTCACGCAAACGTTTGCTTTGCCAATGGTTTAATGCCCCCCTCTCCAGTAGCATATTCACTGCATGGCCAGACATTGTGGGCATCTGGCTATTACATCTATATAAGCATGTTAGTCATCTCTCACTCAAGACCTATAATTGCTATGGAGTAGGCCCTCCTTTTGCGCTTATCACAGCCTCTGGGAAGGATGTCCAGAAGATTTTGTAGTGTCTATGGCTACTTGTGTCCATTCAGCCGAAAGAAGATTTGTGAGATCAGATACTGATATTGGACAAGAAGCCCTGGCTCAGTTGCATTCTAATTCATCCCAAAGGTGTTCAGCAGGGTTGAGGTCAGGGCTCTGTGCTGGCCACTTGAGTTCCTCCTCAACAAACCTGTCAAACCATGTCTTTATGGGTCTAGCTTTGTGCACAAAGCCACAGTCATGTAAGGTTGAAAACGCACAATTGTCGAAATTGTTTTTGATGCAACATTGTTTCACTGGACATTAACGCATTTCAACCATCTGGTGTAGTTGTGATGTCACCACAAACTTTTGTCAATGTAGTGTACTTGCTAGGGTCGGACTGAAGTAAATACCTGGTACATCCTGATATGGAGGAGCATGTGACTTACTCCCCGTGTTAGTGCTTTGCGATTGGCCCGGTGCTGTCACAGGGAGACAGTGTCCTTAGCCCTGTGAAGGCTCCAACAGGAGTAACGTGGAGCTTATACAGGACTTTCTTTCCTTGCTCTTGTTCAACAGAGAGGCTGGAAAGCAAAATAAATGGGAAGCTGGGGATTACTGGTGGCCAATATCAAAACAAATTTGGGTACTTACACTAGATGCACTTAAAATACATTTCATTATCTTGAATGCATAACTACATCAATTGGGCTTTTTACTGCTCTATTTTAAGATATCCACCTGCTGTTTAACTTTCAACTCTTAGACTCTACGAAGCCATACATAAACATCTACTGAAAGGCACATTCGATGTGCTGTGATTCTATGCAGGATCACGCCATGCATTTGTAAAATATATGAAAATTAAATATGCAACTTTTGTAGTACATATATAAGTAAAAGCTATATAAAATGTTTATAAATGTTAACAAACGTTGAATATTGAGAGTGCACTTGCAGCATCTTTATGGTGTATACCCCTCATGGTTTACGTGTCAGAACAGTAGTGGCTGGGTACTCTTTGTTAGTGCTTTTTTGAAGGCACTTATGTAAAATAAAAGAGATTGCACATATGCCCCACTCATTTCAAGTATTTTCAGTCAGTCAATGTTTGCAATGGGGTCAGTCCTCTCTTTTTATTGGTGGAAACTTCTGGCTTCTTTTGTTTGGATAGTCCTATAAAGAAAGATCTTGCCACAGTTCTTGTTCATGCTGAAGATTCTGGTTTCAGCATCTAGCAAAAATAAAATATTAGTTTTGGGCTGACTGACTTGTCTCACAGATGTACTTCAAAATGCAGGCATTAATGTGGGGTGCCATGTGTTTTTAGCCATATTGCTTGTTAGAAAGCCCCAACTCAACTTTCCTGAATGGCAACATTCACTAAAAATATAGGATGCAGGACACTACAGAGCAGCTTGTCATTTGGAATGGGTCCTATTGTAAACCATGTGTGTTCTCATGTCTGTATTTTGCTGCATTTTTCAGTGTTTGCCGGGTGTGAGTGAGCCCTAAAGCAAGACAGCTCTGTAGGATCTTTGTTGAGAGCGATGCTTTCAGGCAAGGTCCAGTAACTCTGCATCCAGTCAGTTTTTAGCTGATGGAAGTTAGGTTGTTTCTAAGATTTCCTACTACAGATTTCTCTTATTGTGTTACTAAACGGGTAAGTGTTTATTGTACCTGGTAACAGTGACATGTGACAGTAATTGCCCCAGTCATTCAACCTAACAAGCTAATATGGTACAATGGGAATTGAAGAAAATAGTCTACATAAGTTGCTCCATTGCTTTTGCCTTTGGATGGTAAATATGGATACTCTGTGGCTTATCACTGTGGGTCAGTATTGGAACACAAAGATCAAACAGCACCAAGTCACCCAGTATTTTTTTAGAAATTGGTCTTCGCTTAGGCTGTGTTCTTTAGCTTTCTAGGTTTGGAAAATTAAAGTTTGACTGTCACATTGTGACCGTTGAAGAGGAGGGCCAGATAAAAATTTTAGCAATTTGGTGCCCAATCCACTTTCTCGTGATCAGCTCTGTGCTCTCCTAGTAATCAATGTCTCATTATACACTGTGAAGACAGTCATGCAGCTCCTGTACTGCTTCATTATGTGCCTACTGGAGCAAGGGGCTGTTGTAAAATCATGAGGCTTGTCTCCTGCCTTTCCTACAGGATACCACCTGAGACAAGATTCTTACCCTGCCTTATAGAAATAACTGCTGCATTCAAGCCAAGTGTCCTGATTATGCACATTGCTACGAAGGTGCTTGTTCTACAGCTTCAGAGGTTCTCGGTTTATATGTGGAGCAATTACTGGTAAATAGTTACTAATGCCTATTTGGATAAGCAATTCATTTCACTTTAATTTTGTACTATTCAGTTATTTTTTTAAATAGGTTGACTGTATTTGTCCAATCTAGTTGGACAGTAAAAGTAGGGTTGGACTACCTGTGGTTCAGCAGAAGCTATTCAACTTGAAGTTCCAAGGGGGCAAGTCCTGAAACTTGCAGTTGCTAAAATTTGGAAGGCCTCAGGTTGCTCCACCTTGTTATCAAATATATACGTCATTAACATGACACCTCATATATTGTGCTATAAAGGTTTTGTGGAAAAGGTCGATCTACCCAAAACTAAAATCTTAGTTGTGTGGCTAATGGGTCACCATCTCATAAGGAATAGTGTCTCTGTGATACCTATCAAAGCCAAACCTCTTTTACCATTTGCATGGAATCTTGCTCTCCCTTTTTTAGATTTTCCTTTTTTTCATTATGGAGTATGTAGTAGAGACATTGAGACAGTAGATCTGACAGCCATTATAGGCAGCTCACAATAAAAGAGGCCCTGAGGGAGAGAACCCAACATCCACCAATAACTGAAGTGCTAGTTTTGGATAGACTAACCATTTAAAATAAGAATACTGATGAGAGGTGAGTTTGACATATGCTGATGTATTTTTAACCCATGCTTGTATGCTAAAGTCCATTTATGGGAAATGTTTTCTAGTTTGGAGTAGTTTGCCCCTGCTTGCAACTTGTGCAATTAAAATGGACTTTAGTTCAAAAGATGTATTTTCAACCATAGTTTTATATAATAAAAAAATGGTAGTTCTCTAAATAAAAATTATTGAAATGATTTGAGTGTTTTAGACTGCATATTTTATCCAGCAAAGGATTTTCTTGATACACACTCCTATTTTATTATTCAAGGTTTTGAAAATTGTCACAAACATGGATGTCTCAAAGTGATTCATATGATCAAACCAGGTCTTGTTTGTGTGTGTGCTGGAGGAAGAAAACAGGCAGTTGGAATGGAGAAAGGTCAATGTGAGGTTGCCTTTCTAAATCTAACAAGTTTGCTTTGAAGGGCTGGACTTAGTGGGTAGTAGGGGCCAAGGCCAAACTGCACTTTTTGTTTTAATATGTTTTTACTAAAGTGAACTGTAAGTTTATGTATTTTTTCACAGTTTGTTGAGTTTTAATTGCCTGAGCTAGTGGTGGGATTACTGTGAAGCTGAGCATAACCAACAATGTTTGTTATACCAACGTTGACGCATATTGGCTTAATGGTTAGCTCTCAGTGCTGGAGTCTTGGGTTCAGTTTGACAAAACCTCAATCAATAGGATTTTTCTATTTTTTGCATGGGTTAACCTATGAACATATCAGTAGGCTAATTGGGATCTCGGCAAACTGGTCCTTAAGTAATAATCTGTATGACTATGAATAATTCCCAGAGGCAGATGCATGATGGGATATGTGGTCTCACCACAGCTGGAGTGCAGAGGTTGCCTAACCCTGGTATAAGGGGAATGGGAACAATAATATACCCTCATCTACGCCCAGATTATTTTAAACACAACTGTCTTGTAATACAGAACCCATTTTCATGCCCTTATTGTATTGACACTTATATAATACATCAATTAGATGATAATCATCATACAGTGAATGACATGTCAGACTCTGGTTGCTTTTTCTGTAATGCATCGTATGTGCCTGCAACCGTGTTTCTTGATTTTTAATAGCGGAGCTTGTCAAGTGCAATTTTTGTACTGCATGTTGCCCAAACTGGAAAAGTTAAAATGGATCTTTCAGTAACTTTACATGTCTGCATGAATAAATTCCTGACCACAGTAGCTCGCGGTATACTGAGCTTAGGGTGACGGGAGGACGCTAGTTTGTGTCCTCCCGTTACCCTAAGGAGAACTATGGGGAAAAGACTTAGTGACATTAAACCCTCATATTTTTTAACATAACCCAATACTGTAATGTGTGCCTACTGTAATCCATGGTTGTTTCCCTTCTCTTTGCTGCTCTTCCTTTTAAATCTTCTCATGCTGGGGGAGAACTTCCCTTGGCAGCTGAGTGCCACTTCCTGTAGTGCTGGCTCAGGTTGTGAACCTGCACACAGACACCATGTATCCATTTCAGAGACAAGGCAGTCTGCTGCAAAACAGAAGTTCTGCCCAGCATGAGAAGAGATACGGATTTAAAAGGAAGAGCAGCAAAGAGAAGGGAAACAATCATGGATTACAGTAAGGCACACATTACAGTATTGGTTTATGTTAAAAAATCTGAGGGTTTAATGTCACTTTAACCCCATAGTTCTCCTTTTAAAGCCCTACCATCAAAAAGCAGTCTTTGAGCTCAAGTCAATGATTTTGCCTAAGCTAAGTTGATAACACTTTAATGCAGGGAGAAGGAAGCATTTCCTCAGTCTCCCCTTCCCTAGTGATCAGACTGCAACACTGTAACTTTGTAGCAAGTCACAAGGTAGGATGCTGCAGAAGGGAGCTGATCGGCGTCAGAGATTTGTAAACAAAGCCATGAACCGCACTGGCACCTGTCCAGGAAGTAGATGTTGATCTTGGATGATGCCTGAGCAAGAATGGCTCTGTCCTTTTTGATGAGAAAAGCAGATGAATACTGCCAAATGCAGTACTATAATCTCTATGGGGAGATTACAAATACCTGTGTTTCTATTAGACAATATTTACCATGCATGTAAGAGTTAAGCTCTGTATACATGGTTAGAATTTCATTTGAGGAATTTGGTTTCAGAACATTCATTGGACTTTCTAATAGGTAATGAGGTCAAATTGATGAATGTTGCATATGGGGCTGCATAGCTGCAGACCGGTCAGGGTGCCCATGCTGATCTGTGCCTACAATGGGCAGACAAGTATCAGAACTGGATCTTGGAGCAATGGAAAAAGGTGGCCTGGTGTGATGAATAATGTTTTCTTTTACATCATGTGGATGGCTGGGTGTGGGAATAGATGGCACCAGGATGCACTATGGGAAGAAGGCAAGCTGATGGAGGCAATGTGATGCTTTGGGCAATGTTCGGCTGGGAAACCGTGCATCCTGCCATTCAATTGGATATTATTTTGACACATACCGCCTACCTTAACATTGTTGCTGACCAAGTACACCCCTTCATAGAAATGCTATTGCTTGATGGCAGTGGCCTCTTTTAGCAAGATAATGCACCCTGCAAAAATGGTTTAAGAACAGTTTGAGGAACACAATGAAGAGTTTGAGGTGTTGACTTGGCCTTCAAATTCTCCAGATCTCAATCAAATAGAGGATCTGTGGGATGTGCTGGAAAAACAAGTCCGATTACATGGAGGCCTCACCTCACAACTTACAGGACATAAATGATCTACTACTGACAGCTTGGGGCCAGATACCACAGCATCCCTTCAGAGGTGGTCCAATGGAGTATATGCCTCAATAGGTCAGGGCTGTTTTCACAACAAAATGCAGACCTTAATATTAGGCAAGTAGTCAAAATGTTATGGCTGATCTGTGTGTGTGTGTGTGTGTGTGTGTGTTCTCCCTTCACTTTTTTCAGTTGTGTTGTGTTGCAACTTGATACAGTTGTTTGAACAAAAAAACATTTCTCATTAATCTACACTCAGTACTCTATAATGACAAAGTGAAAACAGAATTTTACAAATGTCTTTGAATTTATTAAAAAGAAAAAAATGAAATATCACGTTCTTAAGTAAAATACCCTTTACTCAATATTTTGTTGAAGCACCTTTGGCAGCAATTACTGCCTCAAGTCTTTTTGGGTATGACGCGACAAGCTTGTAGAAACATCTCAGCAACGATCGAGAAATGGGAGGCACCGGAGCTAAAATTTCAACTGTTGTTGCAAAGGGTCTGAATACTTATGCCAATGTGATTTCAGTTTTTCCTTTTTAATAAATTCACAGACATTTCTAAAATTCTCTTTTCACTTTCATTATGGGGTACTGAGTGTAGATTAATGAGGGGAAAAAAAGAATTTTAAACAACTGTAGTATCAGGCTGCAACATAACAGAATTGAAAAAAAGTGAAGGGGGTCTGAGTACTTTCTGACTGCAGTAATGTCGGGATCCGTCTCGGCTGCAACGGTCTCCGTATACTGCGAGCTGTAGCTTGCGGTATACTGAGCTTTGGGTTCTCCTGTGACCCTGAGGAGAACTATGGGGAAAAACACCCCCTATAGTTCTGCTTTAATTAAAACATGTCCTCCATATGTACATAGGATTTGGCAGGATTTTCTATGTGAAGTGATTTGTTAATGTTTAAAAGAATTGTGAGACACTAGACAAACTGCACGTTACTCTGATAATACTGCCCCAACATGTCGTAACACAGAAGGGTCCTCGCTTACCATTCTTTTGTAAACTGCAAGGACTCTATTGTTGAAGTACTTGCAATAAGGTAATGGCTTCCGCAGAGAGTCGCTGTATTTAATAGTTACCAGATTTCTCCAGCAGTTGATTGAATGAGAGGTCCAGCAATAAAAAGTCCAAGGTGAGAATATTCTAGGGTCTGTGTTATGATTGCACTCCCACGCATGGTTGCCAGGAGATATGTTGCGGTGTCATTCAAATGAATGGCGATGTAATACATCTAGCACACGGTACCTCACACCAGGTATGATGTGCTATATAGGGTTGCCACCTGTCCAGGATTCACCCGGACAGTCCGGGTTTTCAATGCTGTGTCTGAGTTTCATGGCAGCAGAAACCCGGACGCAAGATGTCAGGCAGACAGGGGCAACCATAATTAAGATAGGGGCTACTGGCCCCCCCACTGAAAAGTCTTAACTGTGATATTTACATATGCATGGGTGGTGCTATTTACATATGAATAAGCTACGACTTCTCCCCAAAAAATGTCAGTGCGTCGCTGTTTGGGTTTCGCTTGAAGAAAAGGTGGCAACCCTAGTGCTATAGCGTGTGCTCAATTCACCGTAAAGTGCGCAAAGGGTCCATTCACACCCGAAGGTTTGCGACAGAATTCCTCTACTCATTGTGCTCAAGGGTAACCCGGGTCTTTTACAATCCTAGGAATACCCTTGGTGCAGAACTTGTTTTAGGCCTATATGCTTTATTGAGAGTGACTACTAGTATTCACGCTGATAAAAGAAAGCGTAAGCTGCTTTGTGTCATTCACCTGAGATGTGAATTAAAATTATTTTATGAATGTGGCACTCTGACATCACTAGAACATTATCTCCTCCCCCACCTGGCTACAGGTCGGATGACAATCTGCAGTGATGTAATCCTATCACACTGCTCATTCTCACTGGCTCCTTCCCATCTGATACCTGACCTTTGCTTGTTACTGATTACATCTCCTGTCTGTGGCCCTGAACATGACAGTTACATTATGTGTCACAGGTAGAAGGTCAAGGTAAGTAATAGACATGTGCACTGCCAAAAAATTTGTTTAGTTTCGTTTCGTTTTAAATTCGGATTTGTGTTATTTCGTTTTTCGGGATTCGGGTGTGAAAGTCAATTCGGATTCGGACGAAATTCGGTAGCGTTAGGTCGAACGTTCGTTTCGTTTTCTGTTCGTTTTCTGTTCTTATTCGTTTCTTATTCGTTTCGTTCGTTCGTGACATTCGAGGGGGGAAAAATATTTTTCTCCTTCTCTAATGTCACTTTGCTCCAACGAACGAAACGAATAAGAAACGAATACGAAACGAACGTTCAAACTACCGCTACCGAATTTCGGAAATGGAAATTCGGATTAGTTTGCATTCGTTATGTCTGTAATTCGGATACATCCGAATTTCCGAAAATTCGTCCGAATTTCGATTCGGAACGAAACTAATCGCACATGTCTAGTAAGTAACAGATACCAGAAACTAGAGTTGTAACCATGATAGCTGCACAAGATTCCAATGAGCAAGCGTGCACCAAAAGAAACATTTTCCTTCTGTACTAAACTTGCATTTTATCAGCTGGTGCTATAAGAGAAGACATAATGAGATATAGTGTAGGGCAGAGGTAGCCAAACGTCGGTCCTCCAGCTGTGGTGCAACCACAAATCTCATCATGCATCTGCCTCTCGGAGCCTTGCCTGTGGCTGTCAGAGTCTTGCCTTATGGAAGTGCCAACATTTGGCTACACCTGGTGTAGGGATTTATCAAGTAAGAAATCCAAGTGGGAGCTACCAGGATCAATGACACTCAGGTGATCTCCCAGAAGAAGTAAGTTGGATTGGTGGCCACTTACAGTACAACAACTATATACTAAAGTGTATCTAAAGTCATTTTGTTGTTGTTTTGAATGAAGTTGTGAGGGGTTAGAACCCCTGTCCAATTTTATTGCCATCTAGGTCCCCTCTATCGAAATTTGCTTTCTTTATCCAGCTGACCACTGTCGCCAGGTCTGAAAGTCTAACAAATCCAAAATTTAGAGGTGTCACTAATACAGGAATAGAGGGAAATTATTCCAATGTGGTCATAGGTTCTGGTATCAACTGCCTAAAATAAAGTTTCCCTCACTTTGGAAAGCTTTTGTGTCACTTTCTGTTGTATCTACATACCAGAAAGTGAAGGGAAATCTCTTGCATGAGATACAAATAGCTTAACCATGCTCTGCCAAAAATAGAAAAAAAAAGGTTTTGGTTTAGGTATACCTTAATTTAGATTTTTCTACAAGTACCTTGTATTACTGCCACTGAGATATATAACAGATTAAATGCCAACCGACACTATTGGGTCCACAAAAAAAGTTGCATTATGTAAAGCCCACTTGTCAAGAACCTACCATAGGCGGTGTGCTTTGCTATCTGTTGTGCACAGTTCCGTCACTCCCACAGACCCCCTCCCGCACTACCCCCCCAGAACACTGCTCTAAGCTCTTATTCACTGAGTAGTGCTGTTAATTGGATTGGTGTTTTGGGGGGGGAGGGAGGGTGGTGGAACGTGATGAACTATTACAGAGGCTGGTCATGGCTGTCTGTGAAAGAACTATGGTCCGGCTGTCCTAGGTGCTGACAGCAGGATTTAAAACAAGAAAAAAAAGAGACGCGAGCCCCATGCGTTACAGTAATAAATAGCAAACGCTCATTTGGGCTTTTATTGTGCACTATTACAAAATAATGATGCTCTCCGTCTTGCAGCAGTTCTGCGTATTATAGATATAGCAGCATATACAGTCATAAGTGTAATTCCACAAGAGTATTGGCCTTGATTCATTAAATATCCATAAAAAGAGTAGCTTTCATACTAGTAATTATCAGCCAACTTTGCATGCTCATTAACACTTAAATACATAAATACATAAAAGCAGTGTGGGGAAAAAAATTGCAAGAAGTGCTAATAATTATCTGAGTTACGGTTAGTTTTAGAGCGGACCTGAACACAAAAAAATGAACATTTTCTATTGTTAAGGGAAACATCTAGAAATGTTAATTGCACCTTATCAGTGCCCTGAAAAAATGTACCTTTTTAAGTTTTTAATTTCACCTAACAAATAGTGACATTTCTCACTTGTGAGTATGCGCTGTGATGCTCTCTGTTCTTGCTGGAGAGGAAGCTGTACCTGAAGAGCTGCAGTGCAAGAATATTCCTGCTTCTGTCTCATCCATTCTGTGGATCCATGCTTCCTCCTCCTTCTCTACTACTTTTTTTTTATTTATTTTTTCAAGCTTAATACAATAGATGTCAGAAGATACCAAACTGTTCACAATCAAGAGCCATGGCACAACAAAAACAGATAGAAGAGAATACATAGGCAAATAAAACATTCAAATGATCATGACAAAAAAAGAAAGAAATGGTCATAGGTTAGCAATGGGTGAGCAAGTAAAAGTATACAGGAGACAGGTCTGGGTATAAAATGGCCAACCCAGACATGGTTGAAGCCAGCAATCCTACACCCAAAAGGGAGAGAAGCAGAAAGTGTAAGAAGGAAAAGCAGAGAGCATGAGAAAATGGACAATCAGTCCATTAAGGGAGGACATATACAGAACCTAGGCCCAGCAGCGGTCGAGCAAACAAGCGGAAGTGTGTGTGTGTGTGGGTGGGGGGGGGGGTTATGCTGTCATCAAGGAAAAAAATTCCTGAGAGGAAAGAAAATCAAACCAGTAGAACCAGGTTTTATGATCTCTACTACTTTTTAACTACTTCACAAATGCCCCCCACACCCCCAGCCATGGTTTTGGGGTCCCCCACTTGTCTGGGGGACCCAGGACTATGGAAATGCACCCAGGATGGAGAGCAGGAGCTCTGTGAACAGTGAGTCAGGAAGCGCTGTACTCACAGCTCTTCCTGCTTACAGCTGTCGCAAAGTGGGCTGAAGTGCCGGTTACACAGGTGATCGAGCACAATCTTGTGCTTGATACCCTGTATTAGAGGCCAGGGGAGACATCAGGGGTGTTAAACTCCTGATTTCCCCATAAAGAGAACCTGTCACCATCAAACGTAGGGGGCTTGCTATCCCCTGTGTGATACCAATAAATGTAAGTGAAAATAAAATTAAAGTGACAAAAAAGGAAAAAAATAGTAAACTAAATAGAAATAAAAAAAAATTAAAACCAACCCGCCACTCCCGCCAACTGCATGTGAATGAAAATGCATTCGTAGGGCATGCATCTATACGTAAATGATGATTGATTGCACAACACGCGTTAGGTATCGTGAACGTCGGAGTGAGAGCAATAATTCTAGGACCATAATTTGCCGCTAGCTCTAAACTGATGAGCAGTAATAGCTTTTAAAGCATCTCCTATGGACAATTTTGAATACCATAGTTTTTTGCCATTGCACAGACGCACAAAATTTTAACACTTGACATGTTTGGTATCTATTTACTCGATGTGACCTCATCTTTTATATTTTACCAAAAAAAAGCTATTATATTGTGTTTTGTGTGGACTAAAACTCATTTAAGTGTTTTTTTTTCCTAAAAATATCAATTTGATAAACATTTGCGCAAAAATCGTGCGACATAAAAAGCTACCATGTTTTTAGTCTACAGGGCCTCTCTATATATATTTTTATGGGGTTTTAAAGACATTTTATAAACAGAATGTAGTAGGTGTGTGCAAAAAGTACACATTTACTCTGGTACTAAGCTGGTTAATATTTCCCCACAAGTTATCATATCACTAGTTATCTGGGGGCAACTCTGACATGAGGCAACAAACCCCTGTCTCTACCATGATGGCTGCCATCGCTCAAAGACAAAGGGCAGCAATGGAAAACCATCAGCTGCAAGGAGACCACAGGCAATACTGGTGTCTATTGCCTGCCTTTTTTAAGCCAAGCTTCCACAGTTTAAGTCCTGTTTATTCAAGCACTGAATGACTTAGACATTATCCAGTGCTCATCATGTCATTTGTAAAGGTTAGCTCTGAATATGTGTGCTTTTTCTAGCTGGTATCTCTATTACTACAGCACTGTGAGCATAAAGCTTCATTCTACAGTGATCAGAATTTTGTTGGCAGAACGTTAAAAGAGTTGGTTGGAGAAAACATTTAACAGATTGAAGGTTTGCTCTTCATGTTTCTAGTTATTCTTTAGCACTCTGTTAGGACTTTCTGTATGGCAATAGTATACCATGCATAATCTTATCATGATTCCAATGTGTCAGACAATTTGTAAAAGTCTTGTGTTTGCTCAATGAATGTTGGTTCAGACTATTTGTAAGAGTTCTGGTCTTCTTATATGAGCAGGAGATTTACCCAGAAAGGAAAGGTGACATTACCCTGACATTTTGTCTGCTGCTGGTGCATGATCTTTGGAAGATAAGTATGTTTTTTTAGAGTGATGTCTAGCTAGGTGACAGTTGGGTGGTAAACAGTATCACTTCCTTCATTGCAGACAGCACTAGATCTATTTGGCTTTTTACAGTAGCTGGAAGGTCCAACTTGTCATGTACGTGTATAACCATTTATCTGTAAGGAAATTCCCTTAATCCTACTTTTATTATACTGGTGCTGACAGCAGAGAAAAGTCCTAAAGCAAGTACCAGGGACAGCGCATCAGCACTGTGCCTGGGTACACACACCAGCAGTTGTGCATTGTAGTACATCTGCTGGTCTGAATGCAGCCTAAATGGCAGACCGCAATACAGACAGACATGGACATAAGTGACCGTTCTGTTTGGACCATGATTTAGACCCCTGCTCGGAGAAAAATTAACTTTACTCACAAGATCTCTTTGAATTTTAATTCAGTACCTCTGGTCTAGGGTATCGAGAAAACCTGTTTTTACTTACCTGATCCCCGCTCTCATGACAGTCGGGTGTTCACCTCATCTCCTCTATGCTCCAGCTTGTGGACTGTCCCTTGATGTCCTCACATATAATGCAGAGCTATGGGCCCTGCATTGCATGTTTCTAAAAAAGATGTTTGCATTCTTTGAGCTTTTCAATGAATATGGCTTGCTGCTGAGGACATCCTGATGTCTACATAAAGATATTCCCCTTATGAAGACTAGACTTGTCTTTCATCAGTATAGTATTTTTCTATACTAAGTTTTATAGCTTTGGTCTAGAAAGGAAAAACTGAGCAAACACAAGCACATTTTTCTGGCCGATGTAACTAGCTCACTCTTGCACAGCCAGTCTGTGTATGTCATTTTCTTTCTCTTCTCAGTTTGGCTTCCTTTCACAAACATTCGAAGGCTTTATTTACATACAAACCACAGGCTTCACAGTGTCCACATTCCTTCTTCCTTTAATCTTTCTTTGATAGATCGTGTTTGCAGACTCTCAGGATGGTGCTACATGTTCCTCGCTGATTTATTTTTCACAGCATATAGCAATACTTTTTCTACCATCATTTATGAAAGAAGAACTGTGCCTACATGTTTCCAGTGACAGGGGGCTAGGCAAGACGGTAGCAAATATTAAAGGGAATCGATCAATGAAATCATAATCAGCCACCATTGGTACAATTATACAGGTTCATATTTTTCTTTGTTCCTTTAAATAATCCATTTGACTATATACTTTCCAAAACTGTTTGCTAAGTGAAAAGGGGCGGTGGGGGGTCTGCCTTCAATATCAACCCCTGAGCAATTACAGCACCAAAATAAGAAAAGCTGCACTGTCTGCAGGACATTCCATAGTATCAAAGGAATGTAGAGCTGAGGTGCAGAAACTAAGCAACCATCCTACAGCACACCGCTCAAATCGATATAAAGCAGAGGTCTGCAATGCAATTTCTAAAGGGGCCCCAAGAGAAACTGGGACTGCCGTGGAGGGCTGAATGCTGAGGTTGGGGAACACATTTGAGGTCACTGGTTTCTAGGAGCACCCAGCAGTCCTAGCAACCAATGACTGCAGAGGAGGTGGACACCTGACCTCATTGGTTGCTAGGATGGCAGCTGTCTTAGCAACCAAGACAGCTGCGATCGGTCGGCAATCGGTATGTGTCCGGACCATGGGCCGGACAGGGACAGCCAAAAGGCTGGATAAAATGCTCAGGTCTGATATAGACTTTGCTGCAGAATGGCTCCCAGGTAGCATTTCTAAGAAACACCCCTTACTGGCTACAGTACAGAACTGAGAGACAAGATCATGAATAAAGACAAGCAAGAGTCCAGGGCTGGCAGCAAACAGGAATTATACAAAAAGGCAGAGGTCAGGGGCAGAAGACATGGTCAGAAGCAAGCCAAGTTTTTAGTGGGATATAGAAACTGGGACAGGAAAGCAGGAGTGAGGCCACTGGATCTGAAATCAGAGTCACAGAATTAGGTGAAGCATCTTCCTGGCGCTGTGCACTGCTTATATAGCACCTAAAGGCCTACACAATTGTCCTTTCCTTTACTGAAACTGCTTACTCTGATTTCACACAACACAGTGTTTGTCTCACAATGTGCATTAGAAGCTGCAGCAAGTCCAACAGTAACCACTTAATTTCTTAGCTGGTGGGCATCCAGCATCTAGCCTTTTTCTCCCCAGCCTGATATGTCCCTGGCCTGACATTTTTATTTATTAGATTTCAATTCTTTTAATCCTGGAGGCTTAACATCATAAGAGAACATTACCTGGGGCAGTTTGCACCCACCCACCAGGGCATTTTTATATTTGTATAACTCCTCCTAAGAACCAGCCAACACTAAAGGCCAGTATGAATGTAAGCCAGGTGGCCAAGTCTGTGGAGCTCAAGGTCAAAGCCAGTGAACTCTAGGCAAGGCTGCAGCAAGATTTAAGTGAGAGAAAAAAGCAGCCATGAAAGAAATTATGTTACCACAAACTGAACTTTTTCAGGAGATGCCTGTACTTTAAATTGTTGATCAGTGAACTTCGCTTTTTGTATTAATAATTGACACGCTACTGTGTATCTGCCGTTTTGGACGAAGGATTAAAACAGTACTTTTATTTATATGCCTAACATCATTAATTACTAAATTGCACTGTTTAATAGGTAAAAGGTCTAAGGTAAAATCCAAAATGATTACTATTTTCAGGTATCCTCATATATATATATCCCCTTTAATTAGATTTCCTTTGCTTCAACTGTTGCTTATTTATTTTCACCATCCTATTTTTATTTTGTTTCCTTTTCAACCATCCTGTTTTTTCCCATAATTATTGTTTTACCATCAGATTTCTTTTTCCCTGCATCATTTCCCACTTCTGATTCTGGATATAATCCAGTGTTATAAAAGGACTTTCCGAGAGTTGCAAGGAAAAATAACCATGGCAAGCGTTAAAAAAAAAAAAAAAAAAAAATGAATTTTGACCTAGTTGAAACCTAATAATATTAAAGTATTGGAAAAAGGCTGTCTGACGTGTGTTCCCACAACTTATTTCACATTTATTACATTACATACATAAGTAACTTTTTCTTTTTTTATTGAAAAAATATACTTTATTTTATATAAATTATATGAAAAAAACATGATACTGTCATTAAATAGATCTAAACCCAAAGATTGAATATCACATAAGCTTTATGTTGGTAATTTCATTTCAAAAGTAACTTTCCTTTTTTTTGGATTGAAAAAAATATACTTAATCTTATATAAAATATATGAAAAACAATTTATTGTTTCAGGGGTACATTCTACCCTGTACTGCTTCACAGCGCAAGGACACCACATAGCAATACAGCGCATTCACATAAAAATAAATTACGTTCACTCAGCGGCGTAATGCCTGATGTGTAGCGCAAAGGTCCTGGGCCCTCTGTGTCATTCATGACACCATTTTACCCTGTACTGGATATGTGGTCTGTAGGGGTCCTCCAGAAATACCTACTTAATTTTCCACTTTTGCAGTCAAATGTAGGAAAACCTCTCCATATGTTTGTTATGTTTTCCTGTTCACACAGCATATTGAAAAATAACTTACCTAATAAAAATAAAAAATAATTCTTATCTTTTTAGATGTTTTGTTAAATCAGGCAAGATGGCTGATTCCAGATTTTTTCTTATCCCCTTCACAATGATCTGTTCTTATAGAAAGTCTTGGGACTGAAACTTGAGGATTGTGTTTGTCTGATAAGCTTCATTAACATACAATGGGCAAGGCACCGCTAAATGCGCCAGACCTCTCACCCCTCACAGCCCCTAACATTTCAAAGTAATAAAATACATTTTACCCCTTAAAACCCTAACCCAAGTAGAAG
Source organism: Nanorana parkeri (assembly GCF_000935625.1). Lineage (NCBI taxonomy): Eukaryota > Metazoa > Chordata > Amphibia > Anura > Dicroglossidae > Nanorana > Nanorana parkeri. The sequence continues at coordinate 2,801,155 of NW_017306330.1, read as the reverse complement.
CATTTTTTTTTGTTAGCCTATGCCATGGGAATGGGAACATGTAACAAATATAAAATAGATATTATCCCAATTTGGCTGCGAAAGTTGAAGTACACTATCATTAAAATAATCCTTGTTGATTCTATTATGATGGTCTTTGTTCAGGCACTTCTTGTTGGTGACAACTGTTAGTGAGTGACAACACTTTGCTCCCACACTGTCGCCCTTTCGCAGATACCCTATGGTGGAGACTAAAAGTGGCTGTGTGGACACACATTACGGCAATTGTTGTCACCATCATGAAGACCACCTGGAAAACCCAGGATGGAAATAAATGTTGTGACATTGCAAAAGCTTTTCGAAACAATGCCATAGCGAATGGTTGCCGTAATCAAAGCTAAAGGCAGTCCAACAAAATATTAGCGTGTGTTATTTATTTATTTTTTGGCCAGACAGTGTAAATAAATGCAAATATGTCAGTCTGTCAGAGGCGATGCGTCAGCATACTTGCATCATGATGCAGGCTGCAGTGCAAGAAGGGAGAGGTTATGAATGGTAACTCATATAAGACAGATGTTTAGGGTAGCAGTAACTTATGACTATTCTTGTAGAAGGTATTGTAGTAAAGGCACATTGAGCACCACAGATTCCCCGATGAAGCTATTTATGTAGTGAAACTTGTTGGGAAGTGGGAAGTAGTACATTTCAAAAGGTTTCAAAAGTTCAAAAGGAAGTTATCTACACAAGGGATTATGGAGGCAGATAAGGAAAAAGAAAAACAAGGTAAGTCTAATTGTAGAAGACATATTTATGTGATGATACCTGAAAATAGGAAATTTTTGGGATATTAGAGTCGTATTACATTCTCAAACTTTTTTCAATATTGAATCCAGATCAAACAAATATATTTTGCCAAACAAAATGTTCCTTAAAATTTTTGCCCAAGTACTTACAGTCACCTTGTTTCAGAACAGAACAGTTGGCTCCGATTCTCCCAGCTAAGAAGCCCTGTGATAGCCAATTTACATGACAGGTGCTCTTTATGAGTTCCAAATACCCCTTTAAGACCCCTAATGACACCTAGGGACCCCCAGAGAAGCTGATAAAGCAGAGATCTGCTTCACCAGCTTCTCTCCAGGTTCTGTATCCTGGAATGACAGCTAAATGCGGAAGTGATGTAATACACATTAATTCCTGCCTTCACAGATTGGTGAAGAGATCGGAGGGAGAACGTGTGACAGGGTTGCACTGGCCACAGTGGATCTCGGGACTGGTGGTGGGGGTGCGCACACAAGCACGAAATACAAGCGATCTGGCAGCTCTGTAACTTCCGGAACACTTGTATTTATCCAGCCATCGCTGGTTGTTTATATTTTAGATAGATTTCCCACTCGTGTGCGCCGGCCACCCACATCTACAAGGCTCCCGTCCGGCTGTTTATGAACGTTTGCTGGGCGGAAGGTGATTAAAAATCATTTTTTGGGTCCCCAGGAAAGGAAAAATGAAATAAAACTCACTGCAGGCTTCTTGGAAAAGCACTGAGCCAAACACAAGAGCAGGAAATGAGGTTCTGTAGAAATCTTTTACAAAGTGTACAAAATACCTGCAGGTTGCAATAGTGCAACAGTGACATTTGAACGTGTGAACTTTGGGAAATTGCAGTGCTGAATGATTGGAGTTTACAGGTTATTTTAATGGAACTAAATTACAGAATTCTTTGTGTATATTTTTTTTGCGAAAGTGGAGTTTTTCCTTAAGCTGGCTATACACTGGTAGATTTTCGTATGAATGTTGGTTCGAAAAATCTCATCAGAACATTCGATAACGCCATCAGAGACTTGACAATTGTCTTTCAAAATTTCTTTTGATTTTAACATTTGGTTTTGGAATCATTGGAGTTTAAGGCTGAATTCACACCTAAGCGATTTATCGCGTGGATTTAGCCTAACGATAACGCACAAAACAGAGATTTCCATTCAAGGCTATGGAAACAGTTCACACCTTTGCGATTTGTCGAGCGTTAGAAATCGCCAGTTGTGCAAAAAAGCTCAGGAGCTATTTTCAAGTGGTTGTTGCATGGTTTGGGTCTCATGGATCTCTCTATGCACTGAAAACCGCGCGGTTTTCAAAGCAAGATCTGCCAAACAAAAACGTGCAACAATCGCGCAAAAACAGCTCACCAGCACAATCGCCTAGATGTGAACCTAGCCTTAAACTTAAACACTTCCAGCGGGTTCCGGGACCCGGAAGGGATATGTATTACATCACTTCCGGTGTCAATTGGGCACATTCTCTGGCTCCCAGAGCCAGAAGAAGAAGCTGGTGAAGCAGATCTCTGCTTCATCAGCTTCTTTGAGGTCTCTGGGTGACATTAGGGGTCTGAAAGACCCCCTGACGTCTCCATAAAGAGGACCTGTCACAATATATTTGCTATTACATAGGGGGCTTGTTAGCCCCTATGCAATAGCAAAAAAGCTGAGTGTAAAAAAAAAAAAGAATGTCAAAAATTAAAGTAACATATAAAAAAATAAAAACCGCAAAAAATGCGTTGGATGCGCCTACGTGCAAAAACAATAATTGCGCCACACATGTTATACATCGTCGTGAGCGTCAGAGTGAGAGCAATAATTCTAGGCCCATCAATCACTGTTAGCACTAAACTGATTAGCCATACATGTGTTTAACCCCTTCGTGACTGACGACATACAGTGTACGTCGCCAGCATCGGGGCTGTTTAAACAGACTCCCGGTGACTTTTGCCGCCGGGACTCTGTTTAAACTTGTAGAGCCGACTGTCGGCTTTGTTATTGTACTTTTTTCCGGTTTCACGGACGCACGCAATTTTAAGGCTTGTCATGTTTGGTATCTATTTACCCAGCGTGACCTCATCTTTTATATTTTCTTATTATAAATTATACATTTTTTGTGTTTTATTTTCTGTTTCTGTGCACTAAATTTCATTTTAGTATATTTTATCCTAAAAACACTTGTTTGATAAACATTTGTGCAAATACCGTGCAACATAAAAAATTGCAACTAGCATCTTTTTATTCTACAGGGCCTCTACTTTCAGAAAATATATAATTGGGGGTCTGAAGCCGTTTTCTAGCCAAAAATTCAGATTTCATCATGTTTGTGCAAATTTAAGAACTTGCTCTGGGTAGCAAGTGGCGAGACAAAAATTCCCCAGAGAGAAGTCCCACTTAAGGATACAAATATTCCAGATATACATTTTTTTCAACAGTTAAATACATATTTATTATAAATTAATTTCTATCAAAGTAATCCATAGAAAATTATTAAAAACCAACTCAAAATATTAAAGTTCTTCCTATGCAGTAAATCCAATAACACAAAATTCATATCAAAACTGTATTTTATACCCAGCTATTGAATGTTGGTTGTATTTTAATCAATACTGCTGTATTAAGTAAATATATTAGACTTAAAGCAAAGTATAATCAGTTAATACTGCATATAAAAAAGATCCAGTACACAAGTATTCTACAATTTTGTACTCTTGGCACTTACCCCCAAATACTTGTGTATTTGTATAAATATATGTGAAGACGTCTTCTATATTTGTAACTATATTTGTAACTCAATAAAACTTTATTTGGAAAAAAAAAAGATCCAGTACACGATTTCAAAATGTCGAAACTGTCTGGATTACACCTATTCATCATGATCCAATTGCCATCCCAAGTTCATATATCGTTACACATATGCATTGCATGTACGTATAATGATATGTACTATATATTGCTCCAGAGCCAGTTTCCATGCATGGATGATTGGAGTTTCCTGAATGCAAACCACATTCACTGTTAGAATTTCATGCATTCAAGAAAATGTTTCCATCCGGCTCCTACGATTTTTGTTAGTCACTATGGTCGATCATCAATCTGACCCCATTAACTATTAATGAATTGAAGGAACATTCAGAAACAAACATAATTCCACTGTCTGGCCAGCTTTGCAGTACACACAAAGAGAAGATATTCTTCAAGCTGTGGGTGCAGATTTATAACACAAGAGGGCGAGAGTGTACCTCGAATGTTGAAAAGTTCATTCAAGCTGTTAGCCGTTAAATTGAGTAAGAAAAATGAATTATATCTGGCATTTAGATTCCCTTATTTATGTCAGAAGTGTTTAGATGTTTAAATTTGGTTTGCTGCTTAAATTGTCTTAGTAATATAAGTCAGCGTGTATAACAAAGGGCATTAGAGTGATATCTTTTTTGCATGATTAAAATGTTTGAAGCTGAACTTTTATAAAGTAAGTCGTAAATCAACTTTTCTAGTGTTTCCGATTTAAATTATGTATCAATAAACTTGTATTTAATCACAGACCCAAAGGTGAGTACAAAATTAGACAGTGATGCAATGACGTTAGTTCAGCCTTTCTCAACCAGGGTGCCATGGCCAGGACTTCCCCCATATACAGAAGAGGGCAGAATTCCACCTTCGTCCAGACCTGCTCCACCTTCTGCCCTCTGAGATGAAGAAATTAACTTAGGACTCTGATGTAAAGAGGGATCCTGATGTAAAGACAAGACTCTGATATGATGAGGGGACTCTGATGGAAAGGGAAGATTCTGATGGAAAGGGGTTTTTTTTTCATGGGGTCACCCATTAAATTCCATACCAGACCCCCTTCTAGGATAAGGGGCTAGCATAGATATGGGATGGGGAAGGGGGGAACAAACATAATTTTTTACATTGACTTTAAGATTTAAAATTTTGCATACTTTTAATGGGTTCTGTAGCTAAAAATAAGTTTAGAAATGCCCCGCTATAGCAATAGAGTTAACAAAGACTAGTGCCTGAACTTTCAGGTGTTGTATTTAACATTAATTTAGTTAAAACTGCCAAATGTATTCACCTGTATTTAGCCATATGGCTCAATTAAAAGGTTATATACCAAGTAACAAGAGAACTCTAGCAATGTGAACCAAATGCTCCATTTGACACTCATCGGTACAGAGCTTCACTCTGCTGTCAATGTAGGCAGCCAAACACAACATTTGCCATCATCAGAATGTCAACCTGCCAATAGCCATTGCTTCCTGCTTAGGTTTCAAACAATACAAGTGCTGGCTTTACCACTTCACTCCTAAATTTTGTAGGGGCTTGTTACTTTGTCAGGGGCATTCCCCTTGACCTATCTGAATTGGCTGGATCTACCAAAAGCTTACACTCCTATCCATATAGCTCTTAGGTCATAGTGGGTCATATACCCTCTCCACTAGTACAAGGTGGAAGCCCCATGGAGGGAATAAAACACTTAAGGGATAACCGCAGTGTTCACGCAGTTTATGTTACTATTATACTATACCAGCAAATCTGTAAAATCCTACTGGGCAGTCACAGGAATAAATATTCTATATCACATTGAGACAAGGGAGAACAGCTAAGATTTGTAAATTGCTACTTATCAGTAACTTGAGAGGCATGCCAATCAATAATGTATATTGTGAAAACCAAAACATGTAGTAAGTTAATTATGATGCTGATAGCAATATGTAGGAACAATATATATTCAAAAATAAATAAGAAGTATACAGTGTATCAAATGATGAAAGCAAAAGCTTAAAAGTTAACCAGTAACCGCTTCTGGACCACGGTATGTAAAGAAACAGCAGCAACCTGAAGAGGTTATACCAAGACCATGGCTGCTCCATTAACTGGGTATCATCTTTTACAGCCGGCGATGGCTGTTACATACAAGCATTTGGGCGCTTAGGGAGCCACCCGATTGCTTTGTATGGTCCACCTTGATCAGAGATAGACCACCACATTTCCAGCAGCTGATCTCCTCTCTGATGACTGAAAGCAGAAGGGATGTGTATTACATTATTTCTGGTTTCAGTGTGTAATTTCTTGGGCAGTTGTGGCCAGAGAAGAAGCTGGTGAAGCATGATCTATGCTTCATCAGCTTCTTTGGGGTCTATAGGTGACATTAGGGGTCTAATAGACCTCTGATGTCTTCCATCAAGGAAGGAACTTTGCAACAGATTCCCACTTTGGTTAGGAAAACTGTGTACAATGAGTCATGATGAAACCATATTGAAAAATAGACTTTGGGTTTACATGCATTTTAAGGTCCCATTCACACATGTAAAGTATTTTATGAAAGCTACAGATTTAAAAATACGAAAAATTACTTTTGAAATATATTAGCATGTTAAAGAGTATATGAGATTATAGTTTACCTATACTCTGAATACAACCATATGCCTGAGTCTGCTACTATCTGTAGATATAAAGAAAAAATAATGTTCTATACATTATTGGGCCTGCTGTAAACAATCAAATCTGACAATGCCCTGGTTCTCTGGTCTGTGGGTTCCAGATAGCAGCTAGCCATTTCTGCTATTTGTTCTTCTTTATTGACTGTTGACGGTTACCTATCAGGTCTATCAGAATGGCAGCCCATATAATTGCTTCATTTGCATTTACACACAAATCCATCAAACAGTAAACTCTCCCTTGTTCCAAAATATTGGAGCAGGAAAGGTGCAATTACAAATTGTTGCAATGTAGACAAAAAAGTCACGTAGGGGTTGATTTATAAAAGTTAGGTGATACCGGGCTGGATTTATGAAGGTCAACAGCACATAATGTGGAGTGTAAATGCAAATGAAGCAATTATATGGTGAATACACGAGTACCACAGCTAGTCCTTGGGTGGTGCTTGGATTGACCTAGTAGCCAAAAGTAACATTAGTCTAGCAGAATTTTCTGAATTACAAATACAGCCAATGTTATATAATAGCAGCACTTTTTAAAATCCAGATGTTAGTGAATCATCCATGAACAGATAAACATTTTGACTGATAGCAAAAGTGAATGATTGTTATAAATTAGTAAAAATGATTTGTCTATGATGGATCTAGAGTAAACCTTTAATGACACTAGATTAGTGGTTATTTCTGCGCTGGTTGCACTTCTCCTGTGTGACCCCAAAAATGTAGGTGTCATTCAGACACACACACATCCGTACTTTGTGCACGCCCTATAGAAGGACCCGATCCCGGGAGGGACAGGTGCTGCGTATTAATGCACTCAGTAGCCTGTTTTTCTCTATAAGAGGACGCGGCTGCAATTACACGCTGTAATATGGACACCTGAACCTGCACATCTGTGTGGATATTTGTGTCTGTACTGGTTGCAGACAGTGTGTGTCCAGGTGCAGACACCCAGACCTGCACGGTTGTACAAGTTCGGGTGTGCATATGGCAGTGTGTAATTGCATGCTGCTGTGTCCTCCCATAGGGAAGAACAGGCTGCTGCGTGCAATTACACGCAGCACCTGTCCCTCCCGGAATAAGGTCTTTTCACTGTCATGTGCGCCATAGGGACTTGGACGCCTATCTGAATGAGCGCTTAAAGTTTTCAAAAATACAGTGTAGTGCTTTCTTTTCAATATATGTAACACTTTTTATTGCACATTTTATATAGAATGTAAATCACAAGGGTAATAGAAGTGAATATTGTTATTGTTGAACATATGTATATGTTATATGGCATATTGTGAACATAATATATTGGGAAGTATTGCACATTACACATTGCACTTTGGATGAGACATAAGAGACAGTAGTTGTGGTTTTGATATTTATTGTATAATATAAGCACTGCATGGCATTTTTGTAAACATTCGTTATAAGTATACAGTACTTGGTGTGTTAGTAGCTGCTTACTGTTAGATACACAGAGCGAGAAGCACAGAAGTATTTTAATCTTACCTTTGGTACTGGGTGGTAAGAAATGAAAATTATATCGATTTTTTTGAAAAATTGGAAAGTTTTATTTAACTTCAGAAAAAAAGTAAAATATTGCAATACTTTTTGGCGGGGTGTCTTGGTGCTGGACTGGTATAATTGCTTGCAACCCTCTGGTCATAGAGGTTCTCCTGTGAGTTTCATAAATAATGAATGTATCTTGCAGGTCCATCGCTGCCATTGAGGTGCTACACACTAAAAGAGAATTTCTACCTGCAATATACATTGGAAAAAAAAAGAAGAATTTTTGCATCCAAGCAGACAGGAGACTAAATATATCACATTCTCTGTTCTTTAAACATAGTCACTTATTACTACATATTGGAACTTAGGTATTCTTCATAAAATGATTACTCTGTTCCAAACAAAATATTGTGATACAATGGCCAATATCATAAGATGGTTAACAGGCAGAAAATAATATAATTATATGTCAGAGCAATATAAAAATACAAAACATTCAGTCCATCTCTGTAATACATTAACATTTCCCTATGATTTATTTCTTTAAAAATGTACAATAAGCACACAAAAATACCAGTTGATCCTGTGAAATCCAATGAGCTTCTAACGATCTGTAATGAGCTGACAACGCTACCTCTGCTACACTCAAATCCCAAGTAGTGTTGTCAGCTGTGTCTTGCCACATCACCCTCTTGGTAAAATACTGTACACCTCCATTTTGCCAAAAATTGATGAACTAATTTTCTGAAAAATTATTTATTTGACACAGTTAATACAACTTTTGTGCAGTATGTTACACTTTGAGATTTTTCAACATCTGGTGCAATATTTGCCTCTTACTGTTCAAACCTGTTGAACAATTATTTGTCATATTCCATAAAATGGTGTCCCATTGGCCAAATATTAGATTATCGAGCCTTATGTATTTTGGTCATTAACAAAAAAAGTTTTCCAAGTTTATTTATAACCTAGTAACTGACACCTACAACATTTAAAGCTGAACTACAAATCTATTAGGAGTACCTGGATCCAATAAAAATATGTCTAGAGTTCCACTTTAAACAGGCAGCTCTGTATCATATATACATTATATGTACCCGTGGGGAATCTGTCGTGAAAGACATGAGCTGATGTTACAAGTAATCATTGTGTGCCTATATCTTTAATACATTTAAATGATTTGGTTTAATTTGAGTCATGGAGTGCATTAGGTCCTTCTCTCCTCTATACTTCAGATGAACCTATTTCCCTTTTCTTTGCCCTTGCAGGCATATTGTCCTCGAAATGATCTTTTCCATTCCAGCAAGAACAAGCCTGTAGTCTCTTTAGTCCTGTCCATTTATTGCACAATTTCCTGCTTCATAAGGATATTGCTAATGATACAGGCAGTAAGTGGTTCATCAATCTACATTTCCTGAGCAACCAGCTACTGAAGTTTTATCATTGCATGTTTTGTGAAGAGGCCGCGTGGAAGGAGAGCTCAGTCCTACAGTATATCTCTGTGACTGGCTCCTTCTTCAATGCAGCTCTTCAGCAGCCTCCTACACTGAAGGGTTGTAGTGTTAGTGGAGTGGCAATTATCAAAATGCTTAGAGATAATTAGACATCCTGTGCTTTATTCTAAATGTTCAAATTAAAGTGAAATCTTTTTGCATATATATTCTTTGGTATGGACAAGACTACAAAATAAATATTTTAAATATATTTGTCTTTTTGAAGTAATGTAAACAAGAAATACAGTATTGCATTCTTATTTCCAGCCAGATGGTATCGTTTTGTGGAACATTTTCATGTGTTCCAGTTCCTCCTTACCTCCTGTTGGTAAAAAAAAACTATTTTTACAGAGATCAATAGCTGAAGTTTATGAGTCAGAGTATTGATTCTCCCCCTCTCTCCACTTCTTCCATAGGCCTCTGTCTGAGATCAGGGAGGAGCTCAGGATTGGACTGAACCCTGTCTGAACCAGAGCGCCTCCAAAGCCAGAAGTGCCCTGGGGACACTCGCCTAATCAGCTGCAGGTCAGGGCATTCCCCGCACCACAGCTGAACATAAACAAAGAGACAGGTTGCTTGTGCTGACATCATTTACCATATATGGCCTCACGGCCATAATAAGTAAATGTCATTGACCAAATATAGCCATCTGGCCATATAAGGTCAATTACGTCACTGTATCCTGGCCCATTGCATGTGGGGAGCTGATTGGAGCTTCCTTGCATGTTTGCAGATGCTCCTTCTGTTTGGTACAAACTCATTCCTATCTAAGATATCAATCAATATCTAAGAGAAAGGAGACAGGTATCTTTAGAATTTCCACCAGGCTTCGGGAGTCCTTTGTTGTGTATTACATGTTCATTTGTAAAAAAAATACAAATAAATATATCAAAAGAAAAATATAAAATATCAGTTTGACAGCCTGAACTAAAATAAAATTTACCCAAAATAGATATAAAAACAAAGAAAATATCAAACATAACTGATGCATTAGCAGCATCTGCATATTAGGTATCTAGAACTACTTACGCGTGTCTTCTTTATGTGATCTCACAATGATAACATCCTGTTTTTGCATTCACAAACTTAAAGGAGAACTATGAGGTGAGAGCTTTTCACTCACCTCATAGTTCTAGCCGACCTGTGACAATGAGACTGTCACAGGTCGGCTCAGTAGATCGGGAAGTGAGGGAACACATACCGGCGTTCGCTCACTTCTCGATCCTGTCACGGCTCGCGGTATACTGAGCTTAGGGTTACGGGCCACTAACCAGTCTTAAAGGAGAATTATGTGAATATTTTGGCAAATAAATCTGCCCCTGTAATGGACAGACAATATGCTTCTAACATCTAAAGATGAGTATGTCCTTTCCTTAGTGAAAAAAATGTGCCTTGAACTGCCTGACCTGTATAAGGCCAGCACAGTGTGCATACCCTCCAGCACTCCTTGCTCTGTCAGCAGAAGCCGATTCCATACCCGAGGGCAATGTGTCTATGCTGCTGAGCTAAATCACAGTGAATAATACATGAATTCCATGACTGCGATTAAGATATTCATCTATTATACTGTATATATACAACATTATATATATATCTATATATATATAGATAGATATATATATCTAT
>NW_017306330.1:2787140-2789950 GCF_000935625.1 Nanorana parkeri | reverse complement strand
ATAGATATATATATCTATCTATATATATATATACTGTCTATAACACTTTTTTCAGCTCAAATGGCTAAATAACAAATTCCAGTAGCCCACTCCCTGTGAAAAGTAATTAAAGTAGATGTTAACCCTAATTTAGTAACATTTTGTTTGCTCTGGCACTATGTATCATAAACGCTTGCCATTTTTCTTTCAATAAAAATACTATTTTCATCTTTTGTTGCTTCTCAGTGCTGCTGATCTCCTATAGCCTTTTCCAGCCGCTTCCTGTCTATATGCACGCTCTTCAGTATTGGCTGGTTGGCATTTGTCAGGGCTAGTTTCCTGATGGTGACAGTAAATCATGCCCGCAAAATGTGTATTGAAACAATCACCCAATCACAGGTAGTGCCGGAACAAGAACCCTCGTTGAAGGATCACCAGATTTTATTTTGAGAGGTGAGATTTAAATGTTTTAAAAGTACAAATACATGTTACAGTTTGCAAGAACTTATAGTGGTCTAATTATAGAGTTATTTGAGCTACGAATCTCTGTGAATGTTTGTTCTGTGTGAATGGATGGACAGAACCAACATTCCTAGTATATTTTCTTTATACGTCCATTGTAATTTTGAATGTCATTGTGTAGTAGCACATTATGGTCATTAGACAGAGCTGAGGAGCATAGGAAATATATTCTTTTATATGCCATAATGCAGTATTTTACATTCAAATTGCAAAAACAATGTACTAAGAACATTTGTTTTGGGCTCCATTCGCACAGAACGATTGTAAATTAAGTTTCACAGGTTTAGCAGCTCTACAAATTGTACCAATTGCCAGTCCTGAAGCCCTCTCTCATCCTAAAATTCTAATCCACAGTCTCCATTGCAGTCAAAATGTCATTAATAAATTAACTAGTAGAGAAGAAGAAATGCTCCATAGAAGGGGCTTAAAATATGAATATCAATTTACCTGGTATTCTCTGTCCAATCATTGATAGTTGTCTGAAGAAGATGGGTTTAATGAACCCAGGCTTAATTAATCTAACCACATTGGCATGGGGATTAGCCTTGTTGCTGGTGGCGCCCTATTTAAGCATCATCAGCCTGTTCCCCAGTGCTTGCTATACAAGCTGTGCTCTGTCTCTGCAAATCCTGTGTCTGCAAATCTTGTTTGTCTTTGGTTCTGACCTTGGCATGTCCCTGGATTACGCTTTTCTTTCTGCCCGCCCTTTGCCAGCTGCTTGCCCTGACCTTAGCCTGTGCCCGGATTACCCTTGCCAGCCTTTGATCTCTAGCTAGTCCCTGAATACTCTCTGGTAGTGTCTTTTTACTTCGGTCCGTATCTCCGGTCAGCACCTCTGGCCAGCCTGTGGCATTACCTGATCAGAACATATAGTTTAAGTTCTGGGGGCATCCAAGTACCAGTGCGCATGCTTGCTTTATGGGAACGGCAGCTGCTATAGGTGAAACAACTCGTCACTATTTGTTCTGACAGCGTCTGTCCATAGCTGGTCCTGACAGGACCATGGGAGCAAAAGTAGCCACCCTCGAGAAGGAAGGACAGTGTCAGCACCAATTCAGAGATGATTTGAAAATCTCCCAGCTGAGTGATACACAAATAAGATACATTTTTGTAAATAGTTAAGGTACGTGAATTCATTTTTACTGTTTAACTCCTGAGTTTAGTGTCACTTTAATAATAATGTGCTGCAGTGGTCTTCACTGCTAGGATTGAACATGTTGTGGAGAGATAAGGAAGATAACTAAGTTTTGTCTTTTATAGTTCCATGCTTTTAAAACACTGTTGGTTGTAAAGCTCATTCACCGCAATGTGTAGAGTAAGGGACTTCGGAAGATAAAGTGAATGAACAGTCCTTAGTCCTGTACTAAGGACTGTTCATTCACTCCTGCAACACGCCTCACCTGCACACGCCTCACCTAACTCCTTTGCTGTCACTGCAAAATACACAGTGTTTTCATGTAAGGGGCCTCTTTTGACCTCTTTTATTGAGGCAGTGCATGGGGGTGGGCTTTCAGCAGTATTTTTCTCTGAATAGTGACAGGGCCTCTTCAAGCATCAACATGTGAAAATGAGACCTGCCAGTTAGTCATGTGCGCCAGCAAAAAATGTGTTTAGTTTCTGACTTTTTGTTATTTTGTTTTTTGGGATTCGGGTCCAAAAGTCAATTCGTTTCGGGAATCATATTCGGACGAAATCCGAACTTTCGTTAATTTAGTTAGCGGTAGTATGTACGAGTTTTCGTTGTGAACTAAGTGACATTAGAAGATTTTTCTTTTGTTATAAGAATGTCGAATGGGCGGAACAAGCCCCCTGGCATCACGGCTTGCTCTGCCCATTTGTTTACCATGATTGTCATTTTTGGCGAGTCTTCATCGGGTTCGGACAAGTCGGTGTGTGGCGAGACTTTTTTTTATTTTGGCAAGTTAGCAGGTGTCGTTCATCGTGATTAATGCTGCATTACATCAATGGATCCATTTTTTTTTTTTTAAATAAAGGAATGATCAAACACTGACTCTTTGTTTTTTTCCAATTAAAGGACTTTTTCAAAATGTGTGGTGTGTTTATTTACTTTTAACCCTTTAGTAAATGAGTAGGGGTACAAGGGGTACCCCTTACTCATTCAAAGGGTAGGGCAGCATCAGGGTGCCACCTTAATAAAAGGGGTACCCAAATGCCCGTAGACCGCCACAATCACTGTGCCAGGGTTGTGGGGAAGAGGCCCCTGTCCCCATCGGCACAGGGATGCCCTCCCAATGGCCTGGTATGGCGCGGGCGGGGGGGGGCGAATCAGGTGGCTGGGCCTGTGCTCG
>NW_017306330.1:2775641-2786904 GCF_000935625.1 Nanorana parkeri | reverse complement strand
GGGCCTGTGCTCGGATCAAGGTATTTTAGGGGGAACTCCACATTTTTTCCCCATCTTTTGGGGATGGGGGTTCCCCTTAAAATTCAAACCAGATCTAAAGGGCCCGGTATGACTTTAGGGGGGAACCCCACGCAATTTATTTTTGTATTTTTAATTTGGGAGGGTCCCTCCTAACATTCCTACCAGACTTAAAGGGTCTGGTATCAATTGGAGGGGAACCTCACGCTTTTTTTTTCTTTTTCTTCTGCGGAGTGTCTTATGTCACTTTGCTGCAATGAATGTTCATCAGTAAGGAAAATTCGGACATACTACCGCTAACGAAAATTTGGATATTTTTTTATTTTAAAGTTGATGCTTAACACAATAAAACTTCATTCAGGAAAGAAATTCAGATGCATCCGAAATTTTCGCTATCGGAAATTCGTATTTGCATTCGTTATTTCTGTCATCCGGAAATTCATATGCATCCAAATGTAGGAATTTCCGAAAATTTGTACGAATAACAAATTATTTCCAAAACAAATCGCACATGTCTACTGCCAGTTGTAAATGTAAATATAAATATAATATTTCTATGTAATAGTTCATATTCCCCTGGTTTCAAACATTCAAACATTTCATTTAATTTTTCTCCTAAACAGAAATAGAAAAAGTATATACAAAAATACTGTACATTATCTTTAGGTAAATGTGAGCTACAGTATATTGCAGCTGTGCTGTTGATATTGAGGGTTCTACTACAAGCTTGATTCTGATTGTTTGGTATGGGTTGCTGCACTTCAGAATAAGAACTTCGTATTGGATAAGGTTGTAAGTCTTTTTTAGTACGCTGATTTGATATTGCTCAAGTCAGAATTTATGTCTGCAGTTGTATCATCACCAAGAAGATGACACTCAGTATCTCATTTATTTTACAATAATTTAGTTAAAACCCTGAAAGCCGAACCGTAATATAAAGATATTGTGTAGTCTGGATACAATTTACTTTTTGAGGTGAATGTAGTATAAATCATAGCTAGAACCAAAGCTGAAATATTGTATCCAATAACTTCAAAACCTAGTCTAACAAACAATTTAATTTCCCTGGAGTAGCTGGAAGACAGAGCTCCCAAATGTATGGTAAGTTGAAATATTTAACCGCTTTAACTGTGATTTAGAAAAAAAGCTAGTAAAGGAAAATGTATGTGATTTATTAAGATACATGAAACCCTCCTGTTACAGCTCCAGGGAATTGTACGATTAGTAACCAGTCTCTAGTTGATGTACTGCTGACTTCTACGAGACTCCTTCTGTGTGTGGCTAAACAAAGATAGATGTTAGTCGATTTTGGTGTTGAAAGGGACAGAATAGATTTTCAATATTATTTTATATGCATCTGAAAGAGATAGACTAAAGGTAAATAATGTATTTAGTGTATGTCATTGCTTTAAAAAATGTGTTCCTGCATAAGTGTGTTGTTACATATGTAAAATGGGGCAGTCATGCCCCTGGCTATATCTCAAACCTTGTCTCAAAGTATCACCCTAACCCATCCCCTCCGCTCTTCCAAAGACCTCCTGCTTTCCAGCTCCCTCGTCAACTCCTCCCATGCTCACCTCCATGAATTCTCTAGAGTCTCTCCCATCCTCTGGAACTCTTTACCCTAACCTGTCCATCTATCTCCCACTCTGAATGTTTTTAGGCGATCCCTAAAGACTCATCACTTCAGGGAAGCATATCCCACCTCAACCTAACCACTCAACCATCAAATTTTCAAACAATTCATCCCCATACAGCTACATCCTCATGTATCACTTGCCCCCCCCCTTTTAGACTGTAAGCCCTCAGGGGCAGGACCCTCCTTTCCATCTTGTCTTAAATTGTATTGTGATGTCTTCTTATATTGTAAAGCGCTGCGCAAATTGTTGGCGCTATATAAATCCTGTATAATAATAATATTTGCTTATTAGTAGGCATGAGCTCAGGTTCCTCTGAACCAGGAAGCACCCTGTGGCCACTCGCCAAATCAGCTCTGGGCTGGGGCATTTCCCACCCCATAACTTAACATAAATAAGGAAATGGGATGCTTGAGCTAACACCATTGACTTTATATGGTCACATGGCCATATTAGGTAAATTTCTTTGACCAGATATAGCCATATGGCATATAATGACATCACTGTATCCTGCCCCTTTGCTTACATGCAGCTGAATGCAGGGAATTCTCAGGCTGCAGCTGGTTGGGCGCCAGAGCTCCTCCAAAAATGTAAGAAGCTTTCCGCAGATTGAAGGAGGCCCCTTCCATTTTTGGAGGATCTCTGTTCTGGACCAAGCTCAGTTCAAACCTGAGCTCATCCCTACTCATTGGGTATGCAGGGTTACGTATTCTTCTTACAACGTAAGTCATTTGACTTATTGAAAACATTTCTCTTCCTGTATGTCCAAAAGCTTTACTCAACAGACGGCAAAAAGCCCAATTGAACCCTCTATATTTATTATTGTAATGCAGGCAGGCTGCATATATGGCAACACATATGCTGCTATTTTAGGGTTTTTTAGTTGCTAAGTGGTTCTTGGTTTAAATGCTAGCATCATGTTGATAAGTCACTGCTGCTCTAACACACCAGCAGTGACCTGGGTCTCCAGCATTTAGACATCTCTGCACACTCCTACAATCAACGGCACTGCTTAAGGAGTGAGAACGCATGTAAAGAGATCAACTTACAGGCTGTTCACAGCTTACTAGTAAAATAATTTACGGGCACATATCTGTAAAAGGTTAGTATGAAGTACCATTTTTCATATTTCCCTAAAAGACACAAAGCAAAGTTTTAGTATTTTTACTTTTTAGTCCCAAGAATAATAAAACAATAAAGTACAAATATTTCAAAGAAATCTTTTTCCAAAAAAAGGAGATATTTGACGATCATATAAGCCCTACAAGCAAACTCATGAATTGGCATGAATATTTGATTTCAGTTTATAGCTGCCAAAATGCAAAAAAACACTGCTTATATAATTAGAGTAAAATGTAAATTAATTGGTAATTTATAATAATTGATTTACAGTGTTTTTTCATTTTCGCAGTTGTTCATAAACATATGCAATCAACAGTATCTTAGAGAGTTCTATGTTATAGGAAGGGTTTGGAATCAATACATGGAAGCACATAAAATATTTAAAATATTTGCAGTTCTAACTAAAATTACTCCACTGTATTAGTAATGGAAAAAAAAACGTATTTAGTCGTTACATTATAATTTTGTTTAGAAATATGGTAGTAAACTTTGTTATAATTGTCCACTATGCTTAAATATTTACACCTTGATTTATTATTTATTATATATTCCTGCTGCATACAATAGATTTTGATTGTAAAAGCTGGTAATTAGTAAAGACAAGTCAACATTTGCTCTAAAGGTTTGATTAACTACAATACAACAGTTTAAAAGTCAGCTTTACCATAAAAAACTAAAGTCACCCTCTTACATAAATAAACGTTGTCCTCTGTACATCCCAGACTGCCATGCTCCTCACACTATAACCTATCACTGTGTTGTCTGCAAATGGTTGATAGGTTGTTTTAACATGATCTCTGAGGCTTTATTTGCAATACTTTATTCTATGTAATTTTACCTTTTATTGGTGGTGATTACATGAGGGCAGATTTCTAAATCTTTTATACAGCCGGACAAATATCGTTCACACAGCACTACTGCTACTAAATGGAGGTGAGGAGCATAGGAATGCCATGCGAATGGCATTCGCCCAGCTATACGCTGTTTGGAAGCTTTATAAATCCGTCCTATAGTGTGCAATCTACAGCGTAACACTTTTTCTATACACAGAGATATACTGTATATCCAACTTATAACTCTAGCATTTACCCCACCCTCTGCCACTCAGGGCCCCTTCCCCCTTGAGCCCTTCCAACCCCAATATTTGTTTAAAAAAAGTACTATTGGGAGAGTAAAATGTACTGTTCCCAATAGTTTGAGCAGTTCGACTCTATGTATAGCTTGACAACTTAGCAATCACAAACCGCTGGTCGCTCAGCTCATGGCTTCTCGCTGAGCTACAGTCACCACTCCCTGTGGGGATCCCCCTCCCCTCTTTGGTCCTCCAGTGCTCATTGCAGGGACAGACAGGGGAGGGGCAAGCATAGCTGGCTCTGACTCTAGGGAGGCAGAGCCAGCTGTCAATCAGGCAGCGAGGTAAATCCCGACAATATTGTTGGGATCTTTCCCAGCTGCTATAAACTGAGCTTGGGTCACAGGAGGACATTAGCAAATCTCCTCCTGTGTCACAAAAGAGAACTAAATCCAAAAAAGGGCTTGGCTCTAGTTCTCTTTCAAGTAAAAAACTCATAACTTTTTCCCTGCAGTTTTGTAGCCTGTCCAGTGATGTCATACAGCTTCCTCTTCTTGTGAGCACCACTCAGTCTGGAGTACTATGACCTCAGTATGCATGGAGATGCAGTTCCCCCCACAGGGGGTAGTGTAAATGACTGTATGGGCTTAAAGGAAATGGGCAGATTTACTTGACTGTAGTTCTGCCAGAAGAGGACCAATAGCACCGGACCCAGGCGGAGCCCAGGGACAATGCTGGAGAGGGTAAGTAAAAATAGTGACAATTTTTTTATTTTTTAAGGGAGGGGGGGAGGAGGCAAGGGGAGATTCTAAAAAATAGCTAAATACCAGTCATTGTTCTATGCCTCTGCACACACACACATATACTGCATGTATGTATATATACACATACACACACACACAAATGTTCAGAATGCATTAATTAGAGCCTCATCATCTCCTCTGGATGGCAAGGGAGTCATTTTCTGCCCACTATTTAAAAATATCCTATTCATTCAAGATTTTCCCTTTGTTATACTCTGCCACTATATTCATATTCATTTTCCCATTTCTGCAGACCGCCCAGACTAATGACTTCTCATTAATTCTAATTAAACATCTAACTGCAGGCCTTTGTTAAGTCTAGAATGCTCATTTAGGTGCATCTGTATCTGGAATGTTAATATAGGAAATAATAAATGACAGATTCAAATTATTAACCGTCCATCTAATAATATAAAACATAAATGGCCCTTTCCAATACTGATACTCAATATATGTAACCATTATTGAAGTAATTAAAGAGCAGATAGCAATGGAACAGTTACGGTACTTTAATATTAGGTTTTTGATTTGAAGTAATTGACGACTGATGCAGTGTAAACTAAAATGTAGAGTAAAACTGAGGCCAAAACATAGAATAAAGGAGAGTTATAACCCCTGTCAGCCTTTTTTTTCATCTGTGTCCCATTGGGGAGATTTTACTCTACTTCCTGTTCAATAGCCACAACAGGAAGTGAGAGGAAGTCCCTCCAAAGTCAGGGAAATCCCTGGTGGTCAGCAGGGCACTAGAACTAGTGTCCCTATTTGAAGAATTTCCATCTATTCAGGTTCTGGTGACAACTCACAGTGTGGGGTTTTCTTTTATTTTCAGTGATAACGGTCACCTGGACAAATAGAGGGTGAATCGCCATGGCAGGGACACAGAGGTCAATAAGCAAGTGTTCTAATCCTTCTCCACTCTATCCAGAACAAAAAAGTTTTGGTTTCAGTTGCACTTTAAGTTCAAGCAGGCTGGAGCAGCAATCTGTCATTTGCTAAATTTCTTTGCAGTGGTGTAGAGGAGATCAGACAAGGAGAAAAATAAAAAGGTAACAATAACAATTACATGTAATGCTGCTGCCAAAGGAATATGGCCAGAGGTGCCTTGTGGTATATAAAGCCCTGGTGGTTAATCTGAAAGATGGATGCCTGTCACTGAACATAAGAGCATAGGCGGTTGCAGCCTATTGCATTACGGTGTGCTCACAAAAGTACAAACACACAAGCTGTGTATATACACATATATATATATATATATATATATAGATACACACACACGTGTGTACATATCAGATGATTAAAAAACATCATTTGAGCAGGGAATATAAAAATAACTATTATAACTAGGGATGCACCGATACCAAGTACAGTACTCGGTACAAGTATCAATACTTTTTGAGCTCCAAGACTAGATTAGAGAACAGTTAGGAGGCAGCTGTCACTTGTAAGGAGCACACAGAGTTCCTGGGATTTGTATATCTCGGTTTTAATGTATGATTTTGTTTTTATAAATATAAATAACAGGACGCTCCAATACCAGTTTTGCGAGTACGAGTACTGGTACTTGCCCAAGTACTTACAAGTACGAGTACTGATACATTTTTGTTTATTGTAATGTGAGAGTTTTTGTAAAACAATACAGACTAATGATTTCAGGACAGTGGGGGAGCGCCAGAGCCAGGTCCCAGCTGCAACCCTGGTAGTTCCCTGGTACTCGAAAAGTATCGGTGCATCCCTAATTGTAACTATTGTAAGCCCTGCACCATGCAACTATTTATAGAAGATAATCACTAATATGCAGCTTGTGTACTGTCTCACCAGGGCAGTGCAGGGTCTCACCAGGGCAGTGCACAGTCTCACTAGGGCTGTGCACGCTCTCACTAGGACTGTGTGTGTTCTCACCAGGGCAGTGCAGGGTCTCACCAGGGCAGTGCGCAGTCTCACTAGGGCTGTGCACGCTCTCACTAGGACTGTGTTCATGTGGAGCAGAGTTCAATGTTTTCAGTGCACCGTGTTGTATCAAACAGGACATCCCTGGCATTCCTTCAGACATGTATGTTCCCTGCCCATCCCTGGCCAATCTCTGCATGGCTCACAAAGCCAGTGGGTTTGAGTGTTGTGCTCGGGGTGATTAGGGTGTGCCCAGGTACACCCCGTCCACACGCCTATGCTTACGAGCCCTGATAGTACTTTCTGTTGACCCCTGGTAAATACCCCAGATTTACCATTACCAAGGCAGCTCTGACCTGACACAGCACAGGTAGTGAGAACTAGGGATTAATCAATCGAACCTGAGCTCCTTCAAACAGGAAGGAATGAGGTGTCTCCCGTCCAACTAGCTGTGGATCAGGGCATTCCCCATGCCGCAGCTGCACATAAAGAAACGGGCCAGACGCTCATGCAGATATCATTGACATTATATGGCCTCATGGCTTTATAGGTCGGTGGCACAGCATCCCACCCACTTGACCACACAGCATCCTGCCCATTTACATACGTGCAGCTGTGGGCCGAGAATTCCCTGGCTGCAGCTGAGTAGGCGAAAGCGGAAGGAGCTTTCTTCCAGGTTCAATGGAGCTTGGATTCACACTGGGTTTGGAGCTTATCCCTACTGGGAACAAAGGTAACTGATAAGTCAGAACAGACATGTAACACAGAAGATATCAGCTGACTAATTTTCTGGCAGGATCAAAAGGTTTGTTTATTTTTCACTTATCAAAAAATATAACAAAACCCTTTCAGTGGTACATTTAACAGGCCAAAAGGGACCAAACAAGGGAAGTTCATTGTTAGGAATTTTACATACACTTTAATGTTATTGCGGACTTTGCAGTAAAAAGCAAGAATGCTTATAATGTCTGGGCCCCTTCCTCTGTAGAAATCACTTGGTCTTAGTAGGTACAAAATATACCTGTAAAGAAAAAAAGATTTTTACTTTCCTTACCCCAGTCTTCTGCTCAGGATGCCTAGATGAGGGTGACATCACACTCCTTCCGGCTAGATCCTGGGGAATACAGAGCAGCTGCAATCTCAGGAGAAGATGCTTTTTGTAATGGACTGGTGGAAATAGTAAAAGGGCGATAAGGTGACACTTAGTGAGGTGTAAAATGGGGGTAAGGGAAGTGTAAATTTAACTTTTTTCTTAATAGGTAACATTTGCCCTTACTAACAGCAGGTGATATTTACAGGGAGATGGAGCCTGGACGTTATAAGCAGACATTGAATTCTACTGCAAGGTCAACTTCAACAGACATTGGTCTCCTAAAACTCCTCTGCTCAAAACACCTGGTTGGAGTTCTACTCCTATTTAAAAGAGGACTAAAGCCAAACATTTATTTGGCTTTAGTCCTCTTTTGTTCAAAGGAGTAGATGTACTAATGTCCTCTTGTAACCCAAAGCCAGCATCTAACGAGCTACTGCCCACTATTTGCTAAAAACGCAGACCTGCACTGCAGCTGGGAAAGATCCCATCAATATTGTCAGGATCCACCCCAGTGCCTGATTGACAGCTGGCTCAGAGCCAGAGCCAGCTGTGCCCGCCCCCTCCCCTGTCTGTCCCTCCAATGAGCACTGGACGAACAGCGAGGGAAGGGGGAAATCCCTGCGGGAGGGGGGGCTTGACTGACAGGCATCACTCTCTGCAGTGAAAAGACTGTGAGCTGAGCAATCAGTGGTTCGTGATCACTCAGCTCTCGATCTATAAAGCCTGAATGTGACACCTGTAGTATCACACGCCATCTCTGATGACGCACGACAAACGCACATATTCGATACGCCTAGGTGTGAACAGAGCCTCCACCTAGGCATATCGAATATGTGCGTTTGTTGCGCGTTTCTACCGCGATTCGCGGTAAAAAACGTGCGACAAACGCGCGTTTCCGAGGGCTGCTTGGCTGTATCCTAATGGAAAAACGTAACAAAAACGCCGCAAAGAAGCTCATGTACCTTTTCAGGCGTAGGCCGTTTTGTAGCGCGTTCAGACGAGCTGAAATACGGCAAGGTGTGAACCATACCCATAGAAAACAATGGGATTGTCATGTTTGAGCGTTTTGTAGAGCGTTGAACGCGCTACAAAACGTACAGGTGTGAACCAGGCCCTAGTATTGGAAAGAGAACATTTTATTCTCCCAATATTTCTCTTTTAAATGTATTATACTGATTTATCTAAAGAAAAAAAATAAGGATCCCAAAAAACCTATAAGCAGGACAGCATTTGTTCAGTGACCTTTAGGATACAGCTATGCAAGAACAAACTGATCTTTTTTTCTGTCCTGAATATATGAAATGACATCTTAAACAGCAGCCATTGAAGCATTGAGCGGAGTGAAATTGAATGACCAGAATAACCTTATCCTAGTCCCAAATGTTCTAATATAATGAGAAATGGGCATGTATCTGTGCAGCACCCAGGGAATATGAGACAAAACGGACATAAAAAACTGTTTAGGATTTTGTGTTTTAAAACAAAGACACATCAGAACACACAGTGATAATTGCCAGATTTTGGGCTGTGGACAATGAGGCTCGGGTTAAAAATAAGAATTTCAATACTACAAAATCAAACTAAATAAAATAAAAGCAGAGATTTACTTCACCGAATCGGTGTACTGACCTATCTATTCATTATCAACCTAGCTTTGTTGCAGGGTATCTACGGTCAAAAACGAAAAATAAATGTGTATTTCAATATTGAATTTTCCCAATTTCTATCCCACTCCTAATATAACCATAACCATCTAGAAGTTTGTAAACGTACTTATTGAAGATGTCCATAGGATGTACCGTATTTTTCGCTCCATAAGACGCACTTTTTTCCCCCAAAAGGCGAGCAAAAATGTCCGTGCTTCTTATGGAGTGAATATTCCCTCCAGCTGTCACACAAACAGCGGCTCCCGCAGGGTGATGTGTGTGTGCGTGTATGTGTGTGAGAGCTGAGGCGGGGGAGCTGACAGTCTACCCAGTCCCGGCGCTAGTGCAAGGCAGCACAGTCTGTGCCAGTCCCGTTCTCTCCGCTGCAGCCTCACAGAATGTCAGTGGTTTCTTCCTACAGTCTGTAATCGGCTGCAGCGATCTGTGTCAGTGGGGACAGATTGCCAATTACAGACTGTAAGGAGAAACCTCCGACAGTCTGTAAGCTTCCTCACAGTGCTGTCTGCTGCTTGGCTGTATCCTAATGGAAAAACGTAACAAAAACGCCGCAAAGAAGCTCATGTACCTTTTCAGGCGTAGGCCGTTTTGTAGCGCGTTCAGACGAGCTGAAATACGGCAAGGTGTGAACCATACCCATAGAAAACAATGGGATTGTCATGTTTGAGCGTTTTGTAGAGCGTTGAACGCGCTACAAAACGTACAGGTGTGAACCAGGCCCTAGTATTGGAAAGAGAACATTTTATTCTCCCAATATTTCTCTTTTAAATGTATTATACTGATTTATCTAAAGAAAAAAAATAAGGATCCCAAAAAACCTATAAGCAGGACAGCATTTGTTCAGTGACCTTTAGGATACAGCTATGCAAGAACAAACTGATCTTTTTTTCTGTCCTGAATATATGAAATGACATCTTAAACAGCAGCCATTGAAGCATTGAGCGGAGTGAAATTGAATGACCAGAATAACCTTATCCTAGTCCCAAATGTTCTAATATAATGAGAAATGGGCATGTATCTGTGCAGCACCCAGGGAATATGAGACAAAACGGACATAAAAAACTGTTTAGGATTTTGTGTTTTAAAACAAAGACACATCAGAACACACAGTGATAATTGCCAGATTTTGGGCTGTGGACAATGAGGCTCGGGTTAAAAATAAGAATTTCAATACTACAAAATCAAACTAAATAAAATAAAAGCAGAGATTTACTTCACCGAATCGGTGTACTGACCTATCTATTCATTATCAACCTAGCTTTGTTGCAGGGTATCTACGGTCAAAAACGAAAAATAAATGTGTATTTCAATATTGAATTTTCCCAATTTCTATCCCACTCCTAATATAACCATAACCATCTAGAAGTTTGTAAACGTACTTATTGAAGATGTCCATAGGATGTACCGTATTTTTCGCTCCATAAGACGCACTTTTTTCCCCCAAAAGGCGAGCAAAAATGTCCGTGCTTCTTATGGAGTGAATATTCCCTCCAGCTGTCACACAAACAGCGGCTCCCGCAGGGTGATGTGTGTGTGCGTGTATGTGTGTGAGAGCTGAGGCGGGGGAGCTGACAGTCTACCCAGTCCCGGCGCTAGTGCAAGGCAGCACAGTCTGTGCCAGTCCCGTTCTCTCCGCTGCAGCCTCACAGAATGTCAGTGGTTTCTTCCTACAGTCTGTAATCGGCTGCAGCGATCTGTGTCAGTGGGGACAGATTGCCAATTACAGACTGTAAGGAGAAACCTCCGACAGTCTGTAAGCTTCCTCACAGTGCTGTCTACTCACCCCTCCGCGGCGTCTCTCCTGTCCTCGCGATCATTCTCCATTTCAGCAGCTGACCGCAATAGCTAACCTGTTATTGGCTCTTTTAAATTGCAGTAGCCAATAACAGGCTGGTTATTGCACCCGCCCACTGCCTGTTGTCAATCAACAGAGGTGGACCTGATGGAGAACTCCAGGTCCCATAGCA
>NW_017306330.1:2759352-2775610 GCF_000935625.1 Nanorana parkeri | reverse complement strand
CTGGCTGCAGTAGCCAGCCTGTTATTGGCTATTGCAATTTGAAATATCCAATAGCAGGCTGGCTGATGCTCCCAGCAATGAAGTTAAAAAAAAAAAGAAGTTTAAAAAAAAAAATTAAATAAACTATAAAAAAGTTAAAAAATAAAGTTAAATTAAAAAAAACAAAAAAATAGAAAAAAACTTTAAAAAAATAAAAAGTTAAATAAACTAAAATTAAAAATCCCCCCTAAAATTATAAAATTAGAGTCCCCAGCCCCTGCGAACACACATATTTAAAAAAAAAAAAAGATGGCAGACGGTATGGATGACGTAACTGGTGGAGCCACGCACAGCCGCACAACTTAAAAAAACACAGCCTTTTTTCCCTCTAAACCTATGGTCAGGTGCGTCTTATGGAGCGAAAAATACGGTACTTCCTCTATGTGCTCACACAATTTCACTCGGCCCTGTGAATATGCACTAAGCCTGCCGACTGAACTACAACTCAACGTCTGTACAATGTAACATTATCATTGCTTGCTGGAAGGAATGCATGATGGCATGATGGCATATGTAGTTTTGAGATTGCATCACATCAAGCAGCAGAGAAAGAGATGCAAAGCACAGTGGGAATCCAGGAAGATGTAGAAAGTGATGGGCAGACAGAAGGCAGCACTCACTACATAAAAGGGATTTTTTTCAAGTAAACTTTGATTGCATTATCAAAAAGAACTCCAATATGTATTCCTATTATAATGCTGATGTTATAACAGGATAGTATATGCTGGGACTTTATAACTCCTTAAATTACTCATTATAATAAAACCAGTTTTAACAGATGAGAAATTAGTATACAGCTCTGACAGTCTCATGTTTCAGCCAGTGGAGGTTAAGGGCTTATTCACACCAAGCGCGTTCCAGGAGAAGAGCAGAGCAGTTACAGACCGGATCAAAACTGCATCCAATGTATTCCAATGGTATTTTGGGCTCTAGTTCACACCGCAGCGTTCAGTTCCAGAACAGGTAAAAAACCTGCAGCAGGCCCTATTTTACTTGCTCTGGAACACATGCAAACGCAACAAAAACGCATGCAAACGCCATGGAATGCACTGAAAGCCCATTTTAATCACTTCCCCTCCGCCGAACGCTGAAAGACGGCCGGACGGGAGTCTCCTGGATGCGTCTTTAGACGTCCTCCGCGTCCGCTCGTGCGCACACACAAGCGGGAAACCGCCAGTATTTTAAACGGCCAGCGATGGCCATTTACATACAAGCGGTCCGGCGTCTGTAAAGAAGCCCGATCGATTGTATGATGCAAGTCATCGATCGCTTGTATGATGCAAGATCCCGGGCATCATCCATCCCGGGCGTATGTTACATCACTTCCGCATTGCTCTGTCACTCTCCGGTACAGAAACCGGAGAGAAGCTGATGAAGCACATATGTGCTTCATCAGCTTCTCTGGGGGGTCCCTAGGTGACATTAGGGGTCTGTCACTGTAATTTGTTATTACATAGGGGACTTCTTAGCACCTTATGTGATAACAATAAAGTTAAGGGTAAAAAAAAAGTTTAAAAAAATTGCTCACAAAATAAATAAAATGTACATACACACAAGTAAAAAAAACCCCACAAAAGTTTTTTAAAGTCCCCCACCCCCACATAGATGCGCAAAAATGCGTTAGGTGTGCCTACACGCAAAAGCGACGATTGCGGCCATTACGCCGCACATGTTACATATCGCTGCGAACGCCGCAGTGAGAGCAATAATTTTAGGGCTCATCATTCACTGATAACAGTAAAGTGATGAGCTCTAAAATCTTTTAAAGCAACGCCTATGGCCAATTTTGGCTATGATAGTTTTTTGCAATTTCGCGGGCGTGCCAAATTTTAAGGCTTGACATGTTTGGTGTCTATTTACCCGATGTGACCCCGCCTTTGATATTTTACCAAAAAATGTGGTAAAAATAAATGTCTACTAAATCAATAAAGGCAAAAAAGTTTTTTTTTTTTTTTAAATATTCGGTACTTTTTTGTTATATAGTAAAAAATCAAAACCCCAGTGGTGATTAAATACCACCAAAATAAAGCTCTATCTGTCCCCAAAAAATGGTATAAAATTTTTTCAAGTACAACGCTGCATGACGGAATAAACGTCAGTCAAAGTATCGCAGCGCTGAATACTGAAAAATGACCTGGCCAGGAAGGGGGTCTAAACACCTGGTCTTGAAGGGGTTAAACTAAAAAAATTATTTTTTAACAAAAACGGCCCGGAACGCATCAAAAATGTGGCAAAAAACATGGTATAACACACTGCATTGCGTGTGCAGAAACTCATGCAGATCTGGTCTGCATTTGGTGTGAACAAGCCCTGATAAGAGAAGTGTCTAGTCAGCACATAGATTTGAGGTGTACATTGGGAAGACAGGTTGTGAACCCACAGAGAGATGAGTGCACTTCACAGACACTGTGGCGTTGATCTAATAAAGGCAAATAAGCCGTTCACTTTGCAAGGGAACACTCCCTTAGCTTAGCGAATGAGGTAAAGCGCTGCTGACTCCCATCATCCAAGCTTGTCCAGGCAAAAATACTGATGTTTTTATTTTCCCTGCATGTATTTGAGTATTTTTTGCAAAATAATTTTTACCACATTTACTTAGCTAAGTGAAAATTCCCTTGCAGAATGAACAGTCTATTTGCCTTTAGTAAATCACCCCGGTAAATCTCCTTGTACATGGCTGTATTTGCTGTGTCTATGAAAAGACATAAATCTGCCCGGTGTCATAGCAGGACAAATATGGTAACAGATGCATTTCCATTTGTCTGCAGCTTACATTTATGAAGACAGCAAACACAGATTGTAATTTACATACAGGACGCAGGCAAATCTGTACATGCAAAGAATGCATCGACAGGCACAAAACCGGGCTACATAAAAAATAAATACTTTACAGGTATATCATATTCTAATCATGACAAATTTTTATAGCAGCAAAAAAATCCATTATTTATCTATTTATTTACTTATTTATTCATAATACAAATTAGTTACCCAGAAGAGAACTTTGACAGGCAACAGGCAACAGTTCACTAATAAACTAAAGTAGCCATTCAGTGTCAAGATGAAAGTAGAACTGAAGTTGAAACTTGTTTTTTTTTAGTTTTGGAGTTTATCAGCTTTTTTCCCCATATGTATTCCATTGGGGGAGATTCCCCTTCACTAGCAACTACAGGGAGTGAGAAGAAATCTCTCCAAAGATGGGGAAATCCTATTTATTTCTGATCTGTTGACAATCCATAATTTGGGATTGTCTTTCATTTTCAGTCACCAGGAAAATGTCGGCAGGTGTTCCAATCCCTCTCCACCAAATCCAAAACTGCCTTTAGTAGCATTTTGAAGTAGCAAAGGGAACAGGTTAAGAGGGCAAATATCTGTTACAAGCAAGGCTTGCCATTGTCCAGCTCATAGAAGCTCCTCTGTAAATCAGTGATGTGTCTCCTCAGGAACTAGGGGGTGCCATTGGGGGGTGGCAGCTTTAAACAAAGGGTGGCTGTTATGATTGGTTTCATTCAATAGGTATCTACAAGTATCTTCAGGCTCCATGCACAGAGCAAATAGGCTTGGCAGTGGCTTCCTACATTTCATTTCTACAGTGCTGCAATCTGTTCTACCACCAGGGCTAGATTTGGGTACTTTTGAACCTTAGGCACTTTACTTTTACTTTAACAGAACCTTAAAATGTACTCATGAAAAAAAGGTAGTTTGAGCATTCTTACTGCTGAGATATCTGTTAATCACACAATGGTTGTTAAGTCATGTGACCCTTCATTTTGGGCAATCTAGTCTCAATATAAGCTAGTTGTGCAGATTCAGAGCGAAGTAAGGCAGCAGGGTATGTCAGGAAAGAGAACCATAGTTCCATGATCTACAGGCCTAAGCTGGTTAATGTGCTCCCAAATACCAGGCCTCAGGTCAGTGCAGCCCTCCCAACTTGTCAAGCAGACAAGAAAGACTGTAACTTATTGCAGGGGTGGACAAATTAATATAGCAGCAGAATTTTATAGGAGCCAGCTTAAATGAAAACTATTGAAAACCTCAAATGTAAGGTCCCATCTGGAATTTTTAGAAAGCATTGGCTTCCTGCCTCCAGGGTCCTGCCCTGGTTTTAACGATAGCTGTGATCATAGTATAGTTTTCCTTTAATTGTCCCTCCCTCCAAGACTTATAGTTGTTTGTCCCCACTGGCTTGAGAACTTCACTGCGGGGACCACTGGGCAACATATATCCTAGTTAAGATCTCCTGCTCAGTCTGTGCTTTTTCACCACATGCCTAGAGGAGTTTCTGTTAATGACCACAGAAAGGTCATCCCCTGTTGGAAGCAATAATAGACGGCCTTTTCATAGGAATGCTTGGTGGTTCTTCCAGACATGTGTGGATGAAGCAAAGTCAGACAGGTAGACTTTTGTTGAAGGGGTTGTGTGGTGCCCAGAGGACCACACAGCAAAGGTTTCAAGGGAAATGAGAGCATGACTATTCTGTAGATGTGTCAAATGTGCCACACTTTTCTGTCCTAGTCAGGGTATACAATCCATTATTCTATTACCTTCCTGATCAGCAGTTTATATCACTTCTCAATACCCAAGCAATGAAACATTAGTATGTATTCTGCTGTACACAAATTCTACTGACCTTACTTTATGAAAGTCATAAATAACTGCAGAAATTGTTTTATTATTGTTTTGCAATTTATTTTACAGTGCAATGTGATTTAAATGACAAACCCGATATGTGTTTCAAATTACAGAAGCGTGTTCATAACCAAAGCCAGTCTCAAATAAATTACTTATTGCTATATCAAACACATTACAATGTTAATGCTCTTCTAACTCAGTGTCAATTGAACACAAAACAAGTTTAGATACTAACTACATATATACATGTGAAATAATGACTTCCTGTGTTGTCCCTCTACAACCGATCAGATTCAAACTCCTTATAAGGTTCCAAAGGAACATTGTAGTGTATTTTTAGTAACCAAAAGTGTTTACCACAAAGTGATTCTAGATTTATGTTAACATTTTTACTTGCAGGCTCTTTGATACTTTCGTTTACATATTAAGTGCAGCCAATTGTAGATTAGACACTAGAGTGAGCAAACACTCAATATGCAATTACTCAAACCTCATTTCTTTCAAACTGCTGGGATAAGGTATCAGCCACAAAGGAAATACAATTTTAATGAGTTGCTTGAACTATTGTAAAACATGTCAGACTGCAAAAATATGCTAATTCAAAAATAGAACAAAATGGCACTGTGGGAGTGTAGACTGGAGCATCATAAAAAAAACCTCAACTTCCTTTTACACCCCTCACCTAAACCCTCAGACCCTCTGATTGGTTAATTCCAGAACATGCCCTCTTCAGGAGCCAGAAAAGCTGCTGCTATTGGTAGCTGGAAGCTCTCGTTTTCCACCAAATCAATACCTAGTCCTTTCTGAAGGCCATTGATTCTATCAGCATTGGATTCACTCTGAAGTGAACTGAACTCTGCACCATAACCAAGGACCAGGCAAGATGTGCTAAGTACCATTCATTTTTAATCCTGTTTATTTTACTGTTGTGTTTGACTGTTTTGTAATGTTCTTTTGTTTGTAAATATTTTTTTAAATGTTTTTTTCCTGTTATTGAAATAATATTTAAAAATCGTAATGCTCTAAATAAGAAATTATTAAATCCCTGCCTCTTTTTAAAGAAAGCTACCATATTTTAAACTCTGTTACATCCCTCTCTGGCGTGGCAGGGAGTGTCACAGACATTTAATAAATGTGAGAATAGCTAGAGCGAATATTGTGAGCTGTGCATGTTTCCATTGAAACACATGATGGCGGCTACCATTTGGTTTGTAAAGGGTTGGGTGCGGAGTTAACTGACTCCAGTGACGATCACTCTGAATCATATACTGAATCAAACTGTTGTGCTGCATGCTGGAAAATGTCTGCACAGGGTGATACTGAAAGCACAACCATCACATTCTGGTGGCAGCAGTGGAATCCGAGACTGCTGACTTCACAGATTGTGATTATCAAGATAATTATACATTTTAATAAAGTGACAAAGTTCATGTAACTGGATTAAAAATAAGTTAACTATTTTTTTCCTCTAGATATATTTTGAATTACAAGCTGCAGAAATACAGATTTATTACACTATCTTCATTAAGATGATGAATTATATTGGAGTATTAAAATAATTAAACTAAGAAAGAGAACGATATGAAATATTTTCTGCAATTATGTTTAGTACAGTATCCCTCAGAGCAAATTCTGCCCCAAAGATGAAAGAGGGTTTTTGCTACAATAGTATAAAATTAGTAAAATCTTAATTTAAATAATTATTAATTTGTTGATGTTAATAACTTCATATTTCCCAAATAAACATGTACCTTTGGGGTTAATTTACTAAAGACAAATAGGCTGTTCACATTGCAAGGGAATTTGCACTTTGCAGGGGGATTTTCCCTTAGCTTAGTGAATGTAGTGCTGTTAGAATACACATTATTGTGTCTATTGCATCACCTACTGCAGTATAGAAAATAAAGCTGTGGCTTCCTTCCTGTTTTTCAAAACCATGTGCAGCATGCATATCGGACTGTGTGCTTGTGTTTCTCTGTGGGGTTGTGCAAGAAGTTCCAACAAGTGCAAATTCACTTTGCATAGAACACCTAATCGCATGCACGGAAAATAAGGATAACAGCATTTCTGCTTGCACATGATTGGAAGTCAGCAGAGCTTCACCTCATTCACTAAACTAAGGGAAATTTCTTCTGCAAAGTGAACAGACTATTTGCCTTAAGTAAATCAACCCCCATGCCTTTAACAGTCAGAAACATGTGTTATTATTATTTTGATTTATAGCACATTTAAAGGCCTAATGAAGTATCAGTACCGTACTAATTAGATTAAAACTGTAAAATGAAAGCATGCAGAAATACAGAAAGCAGTCTGCCAGAGATTCCCCTAAAGCTTAACTGATCTATTACATAGCAGGCACCTGCAGGTAAATGGATGTTAGGTCATTTGTCAAAGTACCACTGACCCAAGAAGCTTCTACATATCAGAGCATCTAGTTTTCCTTAAAGCAGAGGAGCTGAGGTTTAAGAAAATGGAAGTGCCTGCTAAGTGATGACAATGCTGGATTATACAAGTATAAGCCACTGTAGGGTGACTTTAAATCAGTGGTTCTCAACCTGTGGGTCGCTTTGTGATTTTCTGCTGTGCTAGGTAAGAGTCCTCCTCAGCCCTCTCCTAGCGCAGCAGTGTCAGTTCTCCCGCCACGCCGTCAGATGGCGCTGCAGCAGCCGCGTCATCCCTAAATTTTACCGTTGGGGGCCACCACAACTTGGCAAATGTTACCAAGGGGTCCCGGCCCTAGAAAGGTTGAGAACCAATGCTTTAAATAATGATTGCAGGCATCAGGTGACACTAGCGATTTGAGGGTTTAAAAGCTCAGTTGAAAGCTGAAATAAGCACACTGGTAACCGTAACAGTTGAAATGCCTTGAAAGTAATCGTTTTGGGAAATATTAAATTGGCCGGTAACATTCCTTTTTAATATGAGTTCCCGATAATCCACCGTATTCAGATTTTTATAGACCATGTACGACGCGACAAACACACGTTTCCGAAGTCTACTTGGCTGTATCCCAATGGAAACGCGCAACAAAACGGCCCAAAGTAGTACATGTACCTTTTTCAGCGTAGGCCGTTTTGTAGCGTGTTAGGGACGGGCGGAAATACACCAAGGTGGGAACGAGACCATTGAATACAATGGGATTTATATTTTTGAGCGTTTTGTAGAGCGTTCGTCGAGCGTAGAACTCGCTACAAAACGTTCAGGTGTGAACGAGGGCTTAGTCTCTTCTGCAAAATCTCCTACCTGTCTGTCAGCAATTTTTCTTTTTCCTGTGCATATACGTAGCCTTTCACCTTTGCACAAGTCTGGTATGCCAAGATGAAGTAACTCAACCAACCAAGAGGCTGAAGATGCCAAACCCAGAAAAAGACTGAGGGAAGGTGGCAGCATCAGCGACAAAGGACAGAAGCGATCATTTACAAGGTAAGCATGGCGGTGCATAAAAGCACATTATGGCAAACACCACCTGAACACCTTTTTTTTTCTCAAACCCACTTAACCTACACTTTAAGGGCAGCTATTACATGACATTTTTTTTAATGTGCAAATAGGGAGAAAAAAAAAAAAAAGGGAAACAGTTTTGTTTAATTATTTTACATTTTACAAGTTTGGAAACTGGTGTGTTATTTTTTTGTGACTTACATAAAATCTTTATTCTACAAATAAACATTTATTGGTCTATGTAATCAGGCAATGCATGTGATTTTACCAAACTTTCAGTAGTGCTGGATCAATCACTGTCATTTTAAACACATGCACCAGGAAGATTTACGTGCAGTGAATGTTTGGTGAATGTCAACTTCACTGCTTTGTAAGTATGATTAGAAGGGTGATTAGAAGGCTGGTAGGAGCGTACTTCAGCGTTCTGTGTTACCAGTCACATTTAAAATTCCAAGGCAGATCCGAATCTGATTGTTGGCTATGTGAAATTCTTTGGTGCTGGCATTTTTTGGCATCTGGATTGTTGTGTGTGAGGTACCAGTGGGTCAAGCAAAACAAATGGCAAACGCACTTATTAATTTGTTACCAGCTTTGCAGCAAGGTGCACATGGAATGGCCTAATACAGTACAAACAGCAAATGTAATTCTTCCGCTCCCTCTAGTGGTCATAATGTGCTATTGCATTATATTCAACCCAAAAAGAAGATATACCAGTTTAGAGTTAGGACTGTATCATTTAGAGGTGCCTTGACATGGCTGTGCGGCTTTCACATTTTCTGCAAAAGACGTGTATCTAAACCTCTGTTTTTAATCTTAGCGGTGAGACAAGTTTTTTTGCATGCTGGCTAGCGAGTGTGCTGTGAAAACTTTTTGCTGTAGGTACCAGTGGGTATTGCAACATCATCAGCTGCAGGCAGAAATCCCCAGGTTACCAACATAAGAGAGTGAGGTTGGCTATTGCGCTACATCATTGTCGGGAGGAAAAGCTGGATGGCCACACTGTGTGTCCCCTTTATGCATCCACCCAATGCTTGATTTAGACTGCAGTGTACCTTTAAGCAATCTATGCGGTGACAGGATAAATTCAAGGTAAGGTTTTTATTTACTGCAGTAGTTTATATTCATTCCATCTGCAATGAAATATGCAGAAGATAAACAGAAGATCCACATTCATATGACCTGAACTTTTAAGGTCAAGCTTTCTTATAATCTGGTATTCTGAAACCAGAGGAACATTTATTCCCAATGCTAATTAAAAGCACAATCCTCTCCTGATTACTTTTCACTAATGTCATACGCAACAGTCAGCAAAGTATTAAAGAAATCCAAAGTGCAAACTACCTATTCATTGCAGTTATTATATGTGCTGACTGCTGAGAAGGTGCAGCTAAAGGGACAGCCTTGTTAGGACACTTGTACTTTATTCTCTTGCACAGTTAAAAGTGCCATTAGGATCTTCAGCCTGTGGGGTGTCAAATGCCCATGGGATGTAGAAGACGTGTAGAACAATTTGGACAGAATTTGGGGAGGCAGTTGTCTGTATTCCCTGCTTACATCTGCGTACTATGCCATGTTAGTTATAATGCCTAGTACAGTTAATGATATCACCATAAAATAATTAATATGGTATTGCAGTCTATGAATTACCAGACTTCCCTGCACCCTTAAATTTTTTCCCTGGGCAGGATTACCCCCTTTTTCCAGCCAGAAGATAATGAGCAAGGTAAAAAGAGCCTGCACTTTCTGTGTTTACTTAGGATGGGGTTTGGTAATCTAGTTAAAGTGCAAGTGAAGTGTAATTTAAAAAAAAATTGCTGGCAGGCAGGCACTGTGTAAGGCCTGGTTCACACCTAGGCGTATTGCATATGCGCGTCTGTCGCGATTCGCGGTAAAAAAGTTGCGCGACAAACACACGTTTCCGAAGTCTACTTGGCTGTATCCCAATGGAAACGCGCAACAAAACGGCCCAAAGTAGTACATGTACCTTTTTCAGCGTAGGCCGTTTTGTAGCGTGTTAGGGACGGGCGGAAATACACCAAGGTGGGAACGAGACCATTGAATACAATGGGATTTATATTTTTGAGCGTTTTGTAGAGCGTTCGTCGAGCGTAGAACGCGCTACAAAACGTTCAGGTGTGAACGAGGGCTTAGTCTCTTCTGCAAAATCTCCTACCTGTCTGTCAGCAATTTTTCTTTTTCCTGTGCATATACGTAGCCTTTCACCTTTGCACAAGTCTGGTATGCCAAGATGAAGTAACTCAACCAACCAAGAGGCTGAAGATGCCAAACCCAGAAAAAGACTGAGGGAAGGTGGCAGCATCAGCGACAAAGGACAGAAGCGATCATTTACAAGGTAAGCATGGCGGTGCATAAAAGCACATTATGGCAAACACCACCTGAACACCTTTTTTTTATCAAACCCACTTAACCTACACTTTAAGGGCAGCTATTACATGACATTTTTTTTAATGTGCAAATAGGGAGAGAAAAAACGGTTTCTTCCCAAACTCCAAAGACATGCTGGAAGGTTAATTGGCTCCTGTCTAAATCCCACAAAGTAACTTTGTTATAGAACAACACTATTCATTGATCTTTAGCAAATCATGCCCTGTGGCATGAGATTGCAGGCACTTGGTGTTGAGCAAAACTCAAAGATTTAGAAATAGATTTAGAAGATTCAGTCTTAGTCTTCTGCTTGTGTGGTATAACAACCTTATCATATAGGAATCTGAAACATGTTCTCCTGGTGCTTCCATGGGTTTCCTCCAGGTACTTTGGCTTCCTCCCACACTCCAAAGACATGCTGGAAGGTTAATTGGCTCCTGTCTAAATTGGCCCTGTATGTGAGATAGGAACCTTAGATTGTAAGCTCTTTGAGGGCAGAGACTCATGCGAATGGAAATCGCTGTATAAATTGTCAGCGCTATATAAATACCAATAACAAATATATACAGTAATACAATATTTTACTTAAAATATTGACCTAAAATGCATCTTAATAGGTCAATTATCAGTCAAAGGTCTTTCACCAACTATACTGCCTGCTTGTACATATCTCAAAACCTTCAGTTCATAGTGGCAAATATATTATGTTAAATGTTAGTTGTTCAGTGAGCTTCAGTGTTTTGGTCAATGAGACACTCAATCTCCTCTGAGTGATGTGAGTTAAAATGACAATTACAAAACCATAATCATATTAAGTAGTCTAAAAAGCTTTTACCATCTTCCATTATAATTGAGGCAAAAATAACTATTGCTTGCTTTTTCAACTTACTTATCTGTCCTTGGAGATTGGACACAAAAAATGACAAATTATGTTGCAAAGGAAGAAATGATGACCTTCAGCGCCTCGGCCTAATGAACACTCAGGGCTCATTCACACCAGCATGCAGCGCAGAACGCAACGCTGCTGGTGTATGCCGATAGGTGCAGTATTGATGTGCGGATCCCGCTACACCAGATTGTTTCCTTTTTCTGTTTGTAACTTGAAATGTAATGAAAATGTCATAAGTGACATTTCGTGAAGTTCTATGGGCACATCCTGCCTCGCACCACACTGCCCTAAAATGAAGTACTGCATGCCATACTTTTTTCATGCATGAGCAGCCCCAATGCATCTGGTGTGAATGGCCCTTTGTCTCCTGTGGGTGTTGCCAGTAAAAAAAAAGATAATTATTAGTTTATTTGAGTTATTAGTGTCAGCAAATAAAGACGGGGCCATGTTTTTTTTTTCTATAAATGTTTTATACCAATGAAAGCAGTCCTATGCACAGAAATAAAATTCCAGCCGTCTGTCTTTCAAGGTATTGGGCAGCATAGTGGCTTAGTGGTTAGTACTTCTGCCTTGCAGCACTAGGGGTCCCTGGTTAGAATCCTGGCCAGGACACTATCTGCAAGGAGTTTGCATGTCCTCCTTCTGCTTGCGTGGGTTTCCTCCAGGTACTCCCGGTTTCCTCCCAAACTCCAAAGACATGCCGGATGGTAAATTTTTTCCCTGGGCAGGATTACCCCCTTTTTCCAGCCAGAAGATAATGAGCAAGGTAAAAAGAGCCTGCACTTTCTGTGTTTACTTAGGATGGGGTTTGGTAATCTAGTTAAAGTGCAAGTGGAGTGTAATTTTAAAAAAAATTGCTGGCAGGCAGGCACTGTGTAAGGCCACACCTAGGCGTATTGCATATGCGCGTCTGTCGCGATTCGCGGTAAAAAAGTTGCGCGACAAACATGCGTTTCCGAAGTCTACTTGGCTGTATCCCAATGGACACGCGCAACAAAACGGCCCAAAGTAGTACATGTACCTTTTTAGGCGTAGGCCGTTTTGTAGCGCGTTAGGGACGGGCGGAAATACACCAAGGTGGGAACGAGACCATTGAATACAATGGGATTTATATTTTTGAGCGTTTTGTAGAGCGTTCGTCGAGCGTAGAACGCGCTACAAAACGTTCAGGTGCGAACGAGGGCTTAGTCTCTTCTGCAAAATCTCCTACCTGCCTGTCAGCAATTTTTCTTTTTCCTGTGCATATACGTAGCCTTTCACCTTTGCACAAGTCTGGTATGCCAAGATGAAGTAACTCAACCAACCAAGAGGCTGAAGATGCCAAACCCAGAAAAAGACTGAGGGAAGGTGGCAGCATCAGCGACAAAGGACAGAAGCGATCATTTACAAGGTAAGCATGGCGGTGCATAAAAGCACATTATGGCAAACACCACCTGAACACCTTTTTTTTTCTCAAACCCACTTAACCTACACTTTAAGGGCAGCTATTACATGACATTTTTTTTAATGTGCAAATAGGGAGAGAAAAAACGGTTTCTTCCCAAACTCCAAAGACATGCTGGAAGGTTAATTGGCTCCTGTCTAAATCAGCCCTGTATGCATGAGTGATAAGGACCTTAAATTGTAAGCCCCTTAAGGGCAGGGACTGATGTGAATGTGCAACTATGTAAAGCGCTGCATAGATTGTCCGTGCTATATAAATACCTGCAATAAATAGCTTTGGGAATGCATTTAAGAAAAATGAATGGTCCATTAATCCAACTGCAAGACTTGGACTCAAGTTTGTCCAGGACCAAATGTAAAAGCATAACCAGACAGGATATAGTAAGCACTCCAGTTAACCAGTGGGAACACCGAAGAGCTTTTCTAGAATAGAAGATATCTACATGTTTTAATCAATCACAAATCCCAAAAATAAGGGGAAATTCCTAATTTTAAGATAGTGTTTGAAGCCAGAATGTTTAGGTTATTTGGGCCCACCTCACAATAACCTTCTGGGTTATATATTCCTGTTACTCCCCAAGCCCTACTCCTTAAAAACTATTGTTTCCATGCACTGCACTTATGATGGTCAACAAGCCTGAAACAGTTATATTCAGTTTGGAATAAATGTCTCTATATGATTAGGGTGTATCTATGCTACACGCAGTGGTTATTGATGTACAGTTGGCCAAGAGGTATAGATGAATGATTTGTATGATTCCACCCACTCTACTAAAATTAGCAATAATCAATTAATTGGGATTTGTAATGGAAGTAAGACTTGTGGATACCATCTTTTTAAACAAGCTCTCTTGTGCTTTGCACAGATTTGAATATCTAATTGGATGAGAAGGCCCCTGTCTCCCCTTTGCTATTTAACATACAACTAAAGACAAATTTATATAATAAATTTAAACATGATTTAAAAGGTATCAAAGTAGGTAGGGATGCACCGATACCGATACAAGCATCGGTATCGGCCGCGATACCGAGTATTTGCATGGGTACTCGTATGTAGGTAATTGGGAAATTAAATCTCTGACATATGCTTTTAATCTGTAAGTGACAGAATATACCCATATTAATCATCCTCCACCTCCATCTGCATTAAATGCAAGCAACAAGTTTTGATGGTATTTAAACTTTAACATGTACTTAGCAAATCCAAAATCTTAAATGTGAAGCTAAAACCCTAAAAACATTAAACAGATGTGTGTTTGTGAGGAAAATGTCCTCCAAACATTTAAAGCAAACAGTATATTGCAGCATAAAACCTTCAAGAGAGTTATCTGTTTTATTTTGATTAAACTATGCTAATTTCCCAAAAGTAGTTAATGTGTATCTCTAATCTAAACGTTTTTAGCTTTGGATAGGGTGGGCAAGGGTCAGAACCTTTTTCAGGTTTAATCGCTGCCTATGTTTTCATTGGGTAGATTCTGGTTTTTTATTTGTTTTGATGACCTCTGTCTCCAGGACAGAAAGTGATAGGAAATCCAATATTTTAAGTTTTAATCTTCCATTTTGGATACCTCTTCAATCACCATCTAAGAGATTATTTTTCTTTATTGTGTAGAAATGTCTGATCATTTCCTGTTGTGTCTCCGGAACAAGATCACTTTTTTTGTTTTGTATAAATGGATCCTTTCTCTGTCAATAAAAAATAAAATCTTGAGAGGGCAGTATTGTTAGCTACTTTGCTGCAGAATGGGTATCTAGCATGTCAGCATAAAGCTGTGGTGGCATCAGGGCTGGATTTACTCTATCTGCTGCCCCAGTGCCAGGTTCCTCTATGTGCCCCCCTGTATGCAGGTTGCATACAAGTGATCTCAGCGACATCGCTGAGATCACTTGTACAAAACAAGTGGCTGATTCCCCACAGTACATTTAGCCCCGCTTGCCCATAGCAGGGCTAAATGTAGAAAACAACTACCCGCCCAGCACCCGGAACTGCATGTCCTGGGCATCGGGAGATAGGATTTCCACACCCCTGCTGCCCCTCTACTCCCTGCTGTTCCCCCGAGGCTGGGCCTCAGTTGGCCTTGTGGGAAATCCGGCCCTGGGTGGCATACATGGTGATGGACGCAATAGCAAGATAGTTCTGGCTGCTGCTCTTAACAGTGCTCGGTGGTATAATTAGTGAAAATGTTTAATTAGTCGTTGGTGTACAATTTTACATTTTATACAGCAAAAGTGTGTTTAATGACCAGTAAATCTAAAGATGAAATTGAACTTTTAAAAAAATCTAGAACATTTACAGGTACATAGGTGCTTGCTAACAAAATATATCAGAAATAGCTGTGGCTATGAGAGAAGAGGATGTTTTGTTACACACAGCTTGTGAAATGCACTGCTTCCATCCTCTCAAAAGCTGTAATATATAACTATAACGTATGCACATTGCAGCTTCTGTTCCAAAGAGTCCCTGTGCAACTAACCACTGAATCATTGCAGCATCTCTACTACATACTGCTACTATAGTACTTTGAACTGTGACTTTCACTTTTGCCAACACCGCTGCCAAAAGGCACCACTGAACTGTTTCCTACTCATTGGCTTTCCACTAGACATGTGCGATTCATTAAGGAAAGATTCGTTATTAGGACGAATGTTCTTATTTGGAGATTCGGATATATCGGATGACATGTGAATGCTAAAGGAGTACAAATAAAGATGACATTCCAAAGCAGAATGGTGTGCGGACAACATATCTTCTAGATCTTAAAAACAGCCACCGCAACTGCGATCACCTTTGATGACTGCCTGCTTCAGTGATCGGGCTCCTCGGCGGCCACCTGCAGCTTCCCCTGCATAGGTCAGCTGCTATGGGCTGGAAGGGCGACTGCAGTACCATCATTGGCTGTATACTTCAGGAGAGCGAGTCATGAAGCAAGGGGAAAAGGAGGAGGCTGGGGGCACCTTCCTGGCCTGGAGGCTTTCCTACAGAACATGCAGGCAACATCGCTGATCCCCCCACCACCACCACAGAGGGTAGAGCACCTAAATTAGGACATCAAATTAACTGTGTGAACTTTAAGTCTCTGTTCTTTCTGCGTCACACTGCTGCCCTCTGTATTTTGTGTTACACCGCTGACCTCTGTACTCTGCATCAAACCGCTGCCCTCTGTACTCTGCATCACACCGCTGATTCTTGTACTCTGAGTTACACCTCTGAGGCTGACCTCTGCGTCACACAGTTGACCTCTGTACTCTGGTTTACACTGCTGACCTCAGTATTCTGCATCACACCACTGACATCTGTACTCTGAATTTCAAACTTTAAACTCCTTTTCACATGTTTTCTTCTGTATGGTGCGTTTGCAGAACTCAGTAGCTCTGATGATATATATGCACAATAGTAAATGCACCAGATGAGTGACTCTTAAAGGAAGA
>NW_017306330.1:2743774-2759276 GCF_000935625.1 Nanorana parkeri | reverse complement strand
TAAAAACAGCTATATAATAAATAAAACTGACCCCAAACCATTATAGTTTCTCTTTAAATATCACTTTTAACATGCCTTCAAACTTTGATAACTTGTGCTTTAGGCTTGGGGGTCCTTTAAATAACACTGATGCCGATGCTTACCTTAATGCGGTTTATTTAGCAGACTAATAACAGTAGAAATATGATGACACATGCTCAAGGTCATTTTCCACACTCTGGGATGTGGTGCTTTTACCTGACAGTGTATTTCATTTTATTGTTGTGTCTACATGAGTGTCTGCAGAGGAGGAAGAGGAATCATGTGTTGACTCTGGGATTTATGAAGCAATATTTCTAATTACAGTGTGTGTTTTCTATAGTGCTGCCAAACTAATTGGATATTAATGGGGATATATTTTCCCTTGATCTATGTATGCGATAGAAGGGAGGACTGCAAGGTCATGGAGACAGAACTGTAAGGAACGCAATACATTTTTAATAAAGAACTATAACATATTCATCCTTTATATAGAAGGACTGTGGTTAAGAATGTTATTACCTCTTGCAGTGGGGCTACCCCTGCACTGCAAGGGTTAACTGCTCGTTTTGTCTAGATGCTAAAAAAAAGTTATACTCTCCAGACCTCCTGAGTTCTTAGACTGGTGTCTGAAACGCCTCTCCTCCTCTTCTGCAGCGGTCTAAGGATACTAGTGTCATCACACTCTATACACTGTGCATAGACTGTGTATAGAAGTGAGAAAGCTGAAGAGAAATCCATCTATACAGAGGAGGAAACATGCTTCAGTGATCACAGAAGCTGGGAGCATGACTTTTTTTAGCACCCAGACAAAAATGAGGGCTAATAATTTTTGTTACTGGAGTTCTTCTTTAAAGTATATTACCTATGAGCCAACACTATTTTTATATATAATTCTATATTTTGCCAACACTGTGAGCTTGTGTTGGCAAAATATAAATATATACGAGGGAGATTGATAAGAGCTACCTTTGTGGCTAGAGCAGTGAGTTTCACTCATTAGTGGCATACAGCTTGTTAATTCTGACCTCATCCCTTCCTAATTCCCTGTTACCGTATTAGCCGGCGTATAAGACGACTCGGCGTTTAAGACGACCCTCTACTTTTTGTGTTACAATATAGGTTTTGGGCTATACTCGTCGTATAAGACGAGTATGGTTATCCCGAGTGTGGCTCGGGGTTATTGATTGGACCCTGGGCAAACATTTTCTTGGGGGCCTCCCGTCCCTACCTGCCACGCCCCACGTGACATAAGTGGTAGATGTGACTCCGCATGAGACGTCACATGGCCACGCTACGCGGTGTACGGCAGGCAGAGCAACACTATGCAATGCCATTCTCATAGTAAACAGAACAGTGCCACGTGTCACTTCTGAGTTCAGAGGAGTTCAGGTTGAAGAGTTGACTGGCAGTTTTTCCTCTTTGCAATTGTTTCTTTTTATAAAGTTGAACTCCTGTAATGCAGATAAATACACAACTGTAATGCATGTGAATGGTAAAAATATCTGTAACTTTGGCCAATCTTGTGATCCAGGCACCCATACCATGTTCTGGAGCTCTCTGTTAATTATATGGCAGTTAATCCTAGTCCAGAACCCACCCTAAACCCAACTAGACAATGAAGGAACATTTAGCAGAACACTGATAAGCTTATCCGTTCGCTCCCATAAGCTCTACATCTTTCATCGACCTGGACCACTGACCCTCTCTCTCTTCCAGTCTCTTTTAAGCAGGAGATTATAGAAGGCTTATAACAAATTAAATTCAGGTACTTAGGCTAGGTATATATAAAATAAAGGTCATACTGATTACGGAACCGGAATGCATTGTTTTTTTACATCTGTTTGGAGCTACACTATGAAGGGTCCAGATACAAT
This sequence comes from Nanorana parkeri, assembly GCF_000935625.1. NCBI lineage: Eukaryota > Metazoa > Chordata > Amphibia > Anura > Dicroglossidae > Nanorana > Nanorana parkeri. The sequence continues at coordinate 2,757,381 of NW_017306330.1, read as the reverse complement.
TATAAAAATTCAGTAAGCATATGTACCTCAAGATTGTCTTTATATTAGCTATCTTATATCCCCTCCAAATCAAAGATCACACTGAGAGAAAGAAGGGGACCACGCTATCAGTCTCTACCACCTTGCACAGAGCTGTCAGTCAAACACTATGAACATGATTAAAGGTAGAAAAATTACAGAAATTACCTCCTCAATGTACTCATCCAATATACAGTGAGGAGGCTGGGTTCAGGAAGGTTAGATTCTCCTCAATGTGGCTTTGACAAATGTGTGAATCACAAAACAGCCTGAAAAAGATCATAGATATATTTACAGGTCAAACTCTGGATTTATATGTCTTTAAATGCTGTATTTAGCTGAATCGAGAATTAATATGTTACGTCCTCAAAATGGTGGCTTATTCCTAATAACATTACATCAGTCATTCGCCCTATAACACATCTCTAATATCATTTATAGTGTTAACACTGAGGACACAGATCTTGTCTTTGAGAAGAAGTCCTTGAAGTACCCTGTTTGCATCCATTATATATTTCCAATCAATTCTACTTTAGTGTCTAGCAGTGGTTTGTGATATATTAAATTATAACACTCTGAAAACAATTTGGAAAAAAAGAGATTAATTCTCTGATCAAGGAATTCATTATGTTTATTACCTGTGTAGTCACCCTGCCATAAGCAGGAGTGACTATTTAAATGTAGCTGCTGTATCGTTTTTGGCAGATTTGTTATCTAGGGTCTTCTATTCATTGTCAGGGTAGCCATAAACTGAGTCATAAAACCTAGAGGAAATGAAAAGTAGTGGTTTTGCTTAGAGATAAGGCTGCCATGCCTCACCATAATTAATTATGCCCCCTTGACAAATGTTAGATTTAGCATTTTCTAGTATCTTTTTAATGTTAAGGGTGTCATTTCAGGGTAAGGGTGGAACTAAATAAAAAACCTGTCTGTAAAAGAAGAGGCTCCATAATTTACATTTTCAGTGGCCCATGTGTTGAAACACTCCCTTTACTTTAGACTCGGTAGTGACAGAAGCACCAGGGCCATCCCTATAATTGTGCAGCCTGAGACATGGCCGCTCTGTTGCACAATGTGTCTAGCCCTTTCCTGACAGAGCGTCCCAGGTTGCTAAGAGCCGGGCATCCCGCTGAACTCCTGGCAACCATTGATGTCACGTTGTGCCTCCCCCACTGCCTCAGGCGGCAACAAAGCTAGGGATGCCCCTGTCTGTATTCACCCAAAAAAACTGCCCATAGCAGTTCTCTTCAGAAGAAGAGATAATTTGCTAATTTCTTTAGAAACCTGTGTCTCCTACCTTCTTTCCAAGAACTGCAGCCTTTGTCAAAATCTTCAGCATGCAACATGTAGCACCCCCTTAAACCATGTTTTATCATGTTAATTTTATATGTATTTGAATTTAATAAAGCTAATTTTCGATATAAGGTTATTGTTTGGATGAGTCATTTAGAGCTGCAGCTAACGATTATTTTCAAAATCGATTAGTTAGCCGATTATTGAGTTTGGTGCCTAAAACCCCCCACTTTGCTCTATTGTCTTCTAATATTTTAGGGGTGTGGCACCAATTACTCAGGTCTCGATCACAAACTTTTTGTGTCTTCATTTAGAGAAGTTGATAACTTTACTGGGATCCTTATTGCCAGCAAATCTTGGTATGAGTGTTGCCAGTACTACAAAAAGTTTCATAGATGAGCAAATATGTCCCCAAAAACAGTGAGGAGTAGGGAACTAAATACTGGATGCAAGCATTTTATATTTACCATTTGTAGACAGAAGATGGAGCTGTAGGCAAAGCATAAAGGCAATGCAGGGCTTTTTTTTATCAGATAGCCCAGCATGCTTTGCAAAGACAGTGTCACAAGTAAGTGTAAAATAAACATTTTACATGAATAATTTAAAAAAACCTTTAAAAGTTTACAAACCTTTACAAACCTTAAAAAAAGTCTAATGTCCCAAAATATATTATACTTTCCACTTAACTCTAAGGCTTTTTTAGAATTTGATATTCTCTAACTAGACAAGCAGACATTTGTATGCAATGTTCAGCGTTAACCTGTTAAGGGAGGAGTCATCCATACTTTATTTAAATAATAGTAAACAATTAAACGTTTTCTTATTTTCCCCTATTTTTTAATTGCATTTACAAGTTTCTTGTTCAATTTACTAGAAAAATCTGAAAATGTACTTCCATGGATCTCAAAGGTTAATTGGATTGTTGAGTAACATTTTAATTTATTCTAACTTATCTCATATGCATTTATCTTCTAAAACATTTGCATATTTTGCATGAATTAAAGTCTGATATGGTAAAGTATTTCCCAAACATTCTTCTTTTGGCACATCTCTCATAAACTCAATTGTCATCTGAGAATTACCTTCTTTTCTTAAACGAATCTTACTTTTTAAGTGGATTTACAATGCAAACAAAAACTGGAATCCAGCTTTTGGCATTGTTGTCTCTCTTTCTGTTCTATTCCACTAGGATCTGGAGCAACAATTTCCCATTACTCCTACAGTGACACTGGTGGTCTAAACTGGTATTGCAGCCTGTTCTGATATATTGGTGTCCTAAACGTCCCTTTTGTGGACTTTCAAGCTCATCTCTAGGCTCTGGTCTTCTTCCCCTTTCTGGCCTCCCTACCTCTCTAGGAGCATCACCGACTCCTATAGGCCTTTCACACCTGTCAAAATCAGGCATTAGAAAAGCGTTAAAGCCTCTCCAATGCCTATTAAAGCCCATGTGGAATAAAGCAATAGCAACTGGCCGGTGCTGTTCACACATGGGCGTTAGCATTGTGTTTTGTTGCTGTGTCTCAAAAAATAGAGTGCATGTCACGTTCTGGAGGCATTGCCCCTGTACAAATGCCTCAATTGAAGTATATTGAAACTCCCCTCAAATGCTCCTATAGTATTTTTTGGGCATTTAAGAAGCGTTGCACAAGTGGTTTAGTAGAGGCATAGGAGGTTCTGCAATCCCAGAAACCACTGGGGAATCATAGAGTGAGTGGACAGAACAGGTGCACATGCCACTTCCTGCCCGCACACAGCCAGTGTTTTGACAGAAGAGAACAGCTTCTATCCAGGTACCTGCAACCTGTGACAGCCTAACCTATGCCACCCTGTAGTCCAGCTGTTATCAGTGTCATCCAAAGCAGTGCCAGTCATACCAGTGGCAGCTTGGCAGTCCCAGCCATACAATTGTCAGTCATTGCATGTATGAGCCAGAACCGGTCATGTCTGAAATAAATGTTGCTCGACTCATTCAAGCAGTTGAGCGTCACCCAGAATTTTATGACCCAAGTCTGCCCAGCTACTGCAACTCCTCTAAAAAAATAGAAGTGTGGCCACTGCTAGTCACTTCCTTTTACTACATCACTTAACCCTTTAACACACTCCCCTACTTGCAGGGCATTTTGCAAGTGTTTTTGACGCCTCCCTAATGCCTTGAAAATGCCTGTTGAATGCCTTGTTAAAACTATAGGCATATTAATCAGCGTTGCCCTTTCATTCAATTCTCAACACATGTGTGGAAGAACCCTTTGGATTAAAAAAAAAAACTATGCATACCTTTTATCTAGGTGTCTTGGGTACCATCCAGTGATGTCACAAGTCATCTTCTCCATCTTCTTCCTCAGATGAGTCCAGACCCAGGGGAAGGGAAAACCCTTCAAGTCCCACATGATTGGGGATTAAATGATGGCCAGCATATTCTAGCATAATTTTGCTACTGAAATAATCTTACAAGAAGGGGTGGAGATTGTACAAAGGGGTGTCATCAGTTAAATGTACTGAATATAGAGAACTGTGTAATGTGCATAAAGTGATGCTAAACAGATATAGGCACTTGGTATCTGAGGCTCTAGTTCCATCAGTTAAGTGCAGTGATAATAAAATGTCAGGATTAATGTAAGTATATATCACATTATTTATTTACATTTTAATAAAAAATACCTTTTTTTATAGAACATGATATAGACTGTCATTAAAAAATGTTATTTTCAATTTTTGACATTGTGTAACATAAGCTTACAATTAAGGAGGAACTAAACCCACCTCCTCTTGTTCCCTTGCTGGCCTCAACATTTTCCCCTGGTTTTCTTCCAGGTTCGGGATCGTTGGCCATCCTAATTGGCTGGGCAAGAATGACGTAATTCCCACATATGCACAGGAAAATGAAAATGCATATGGAAAATGAAAATGTATGCATGCACAGCTCAGTGCACATTCTAAAGAAGATTGTGAACAGGCAGGTAAGTTTGTTTTGCTGCAGAAGAGAAACTGCTTGCATTTTTTTTTCAGTTGTGTATTACTTTATGTAACACATTTGAAAAATATCCACTTAGGAAAATAAAAAAAAAAGTGTTTTGCCAAGTTTGGCGCATTGTAAGATCTATTGTAGCTGGTTGATAGATATAAAACAAAAAAAGACAGGGAGATAAAAAATCTCACAGTTTTATGTGCGGTCATTTTCAAGGTAGATATTTCACGCTGTTTTTTTGTATAATGACATTGGAACAAACGAACAGAGGTAGTAAAAGTACATTCTATAGAGGAACAGTCTCTGTTCTTTCAGTTGTTTTATTTGAACAGGCCAGTAAAAATGTCAGAGTTTGTTATTTCCAGTTGCATAGGATCCAGTAGCTTCTTCTTCGCATTGATTACCCCCGAGTCTTTGTTCAAAGTATCTGGGATCTTTTAGCATGAAGTAAATGATGGCTGTTAAATGGAATGAATTGTGCTCTTGTACAGATTTTATTTGTTTGTGCATTATATTCAGGACTTTAATGAATGTAACTTGTTTTGGTAAACATAAAAAATATTAAATATAAGTATGATGTAGTCTTCTATTTGGCCAGCAGATGGCGCTCTAGTATCCATTTCACACCATAATGAAAGATGCTTTTTGCTTACAGAACTGGAATGAATTATCATAGCAGTGACTCCTCCCATATCAGAGTGCTGAGTCAATGGTTTCTATTGGACAAAGGGAGCTGCCAAGCAAGTAGCATCTGCTGTTCTGTCTCTTTAAAAAGTCCATGTAATTTGAAACCCTTTGTCATCTATTAAATATTTAATATAAAAAGACAAAAATGAATAAACATCTTTTACCCAAATATGAAATTCTGCACGTTTGCACTTTTTTTTTTTTAAAGTCAGGAGCCGGCTGCACAAAAACAAACTCACGGCTGCTGCTGCAGGACACATGTCCAGAATCCTAAAGTCATTCGATAATATCACGTAACTCCCATATAAAATTTTGTATGAGACTCCCATATAAGCATTTCAGTAAGCCGGTAGAGCTAGAATCTCAGAAGGAAACTCAAGACCAGGGTGCCCACGAAGCATAAAAATCCAATAAGTGATTCAGCACATAGAGTGTATCTAAAACCAAAACCTTTTTTTAGGTTTGTATTTAATAGGGAACAGTCAAACACCCTTATCGGGATTTTTTTTTCTCTGTCTATGTCCTGGAGGGCCAACTGGAAGTAAGAGGAAATCTCTCCATAGTGAGAGGAAATTTCTTCTAGACAGTTGTTACCGGAAAGGTGTCCCCATTAGAGCATTTACCCGCTATTTAGGTGGCAAACTTAACATTCTAGATTTTCTATCACTTTGTGTCCCAGTTACAATGGGCACCATAACCAATAGAGAGGGTGAATCTCCCTAGCAGGGAAACAGACCGGAATAAAAACCTGGCAGAGGTTCTAATCCTTCCCCACTCTATCTAAAACTTAAAAAAAAGCTTTGGCTGAAAACATAGTGTAACCCTTTCGCTGCCAAGAACTTATGTCAAATGTCGGCAGCAGTGAGCCTCTGTAAACAGACTTCCGGCAGTTGTGTTTGTTAACCTGTGTAAAGCTGATTGTTGGCTCTTCACTGGAAGTTATTTGGGCAGCTGTAAGGCCATCTGGCCGCTTCCAGGTAAAAGTGTTCCCCCCTCCCCCCATCTTGCTTCCTGGGCTCCTCTACCCTTTCTCCAGGCCCAGGACCCGCATTGAAGGTATTGGCAGGTAGACTGGTTTCTGCTTCTGAGCTGTCATTTTCCCGGCTAGAGAGGATAGTGAAGAAGCTGATCAAGCATGATCTGTGCTTGATCAGCTTCAAAGGCCTGCAAATGTGACATTAGGGGTCTACTAGACCCCTAATGTCACCTTAAAGAGCACCTGCCATCACTAAAGCCCCCTATGTGATAGCAATGAGGTTAAGTTAAAAAAAAACAAAGTTTAAAAAAATAAAGTTAAATAAAATAAATGTAAAAACACTTATTTTTCCCCCCATCCCTGCGTACACACACATACTAACACAATCACACGTCGGGTGCGCCACAGTGAGAGCAATAATTCTAGGGCCAATATTCACGGTTAACTAATGACCTAGAGCAGGGGCGCCCACAATCTTTCGTCTGGAGATCTATTTTTCAAATGACAAGCTCAATGAGATCTACCAACGAAAAACACCTGCATTCAGGGGTAGGAGGGGGCGTGGCATTTAGGTCAATGGCACCGCAGCCACGCCCCCAGCGCAATCACCACACCAGGAATGCAGGCACATTAGTGCCTGTGCTTCGGTCCAGTCCGATCTGAAAAAATGCTGCATTTTTGCATATTTCTTGCAGATCGCACTGGACCGGAACGCAGGCATTAATGTGCCTGGGCTACGGGTGCGGGCGATCACACTGAGGGCGGGCGGCGTGGCTGTGGTGCCATTTACTTCAATGCACCACCACGCCCCATCCCGCCCCTGAACGCAGGGAGCCGGCTTGCGTTCCAAAGCGTTCTAGAGGCCGAACACTCTGTAATGCAGACTTTGCGTTGTGAATCGGCCCTCTCTTCTCTCTCCCCTCGCTCTCTCCCCTGTTTCTATCTGCTGTCTCTTCTCTCACTTTCTCTGCTGTCTCTTTCCTGTCTTTTCTTACCGCCACTGCAGCAGCTTCCCAAGCCTCCTCTCCTTCCCGTCTGTGGCGTCTGACACCTAACCACTCAACCATCACGTTCTCAAACAAATCATCCCCACACAGCTACCTCCTCATGTATCACTTGCCCCTACCTTTTAGATTGAAGCCTTCACGGGCAGGGCCCTCCTTACCATCTTGTCTTGTATTGTATTGTAATGGTAAAGTCTTCCTATTGTAAAACTGTTGGCGCTATATAAATCCTGTATAATAATAATAATAAAGCAATGCCTATGGACAATTTGGGGTACCACATTTTTTCATAGTTTTACGGGCGCACGCAATTTTTAAGCTTGGCATGTTGGATATCTATTTACTTGGTGCAACCTCATCTTTTATGCTTTACAAAAAATTGGGTATTATATTATGTTTTTTTGCACTAAAATTAACTTCAATGTATTTTTACTGGAAATTTGAGTTTGACGAAGAGATCATGATACATAAAAATTTGCAACTGCCACCATTGCAAAGGCTTAAAATATGGATTATAACATGTGTGCAAAAAACCTGTAAAAACGGATCTGGCAACAAAAAGGTTCAATAAAAATAAATTATTGAAACTGATACAGTATCTCCTTGCATACGAAGGAATAAATAGCCGTCCGTTTTTTCAGTGACATTTTGGTAATAATTTAGACCACTTGATCATTGCAATGTTTCCACAAGCTTAAATGAATTCAGTTTAAAAAGAGTTCCAGCAATTTTAATGCACCGATAAACTTACAAGACAGTGAAAATGAAAGCTGTTCCCCAGTAACGGCGCCATTAAATGTGAAAGCTAATTCAATGTGTGCCTATTATGTATTCAACAACTGTTTGACTTCAATTTAGATTTTTTTTAACGTGTGAATCTTTTCTTCGGAGCTCTGACTACCTGTTTAATTTATCCGGGATGTGAATGTTTATTCCTTCTGTTTTATGGCTGAATAAAACAAACTTTTCTATAGTCACCACAAAGCTTAACCCTATCTACACTGCTCTTGCAAAGCAGGATATACTGCATATGAAAACCAGTCATTTGCATAATGTCAGTTTAATTTATTTTCTGAATAACTTAGCCGCGAGTTTACATATTATGCCCATATAAATCAACAATAAATTTCCCCTATTTATCCCCCCCCCCCCACGCCCTTGTTTACTTTTTCAATATTTTCTCATTTGTTGCTCAATCTAATATAGAGTCTCCAGAGACTGAACCATTTACATACTATATAGGCAATGAAGAGGTCACCAGGCTAGGAGCATTACCTAAGTGATAACGCAATTTAAGTTTTGTTCAGCATTTTCCTTTTCGTCTATACCGCTAACTGTGCCATAAAACATCTGTTTTCTGATGGAAATATTGGCCATAGAACAAAGTAACACACAGCAAGTAACAGACATAAGAGACTGTCCACCTTCAGATGCTTTTATCTCTGGTATACCTCTCCTTGTGAATTTAAAACCGCACTCCAGCCCACCACCACCCACAAACAATACTTTACCCATCTAGCTAATTGATTCAGCAAAACATCTAAATTCCTCCTTATCTTACTAAAATCCATGGTCATGTGGTGTGCTAGCTCCTGTCTTCTCTCTTCTGGAATGCAGAGTGTGAGAGATCTTCTTTGAAAGCTCATGTCATGTGGCATGGACGCTTCACATTGGTTGTCAAGTATGGGTACGGTGGTGGTCCTTCAAGGCTCCATAAGACTGCAGTGGCGTGGCGTGATAAACTCATGACCAGGGGCACCAACAAGACTGGTTGTATGGGGCCCTGATTGAAGGATTTGATCTTCTTCTGACATTGTCTCCTCTCTTGTTTATTTGTTTTTTTATAAAAGAAAGACATTTTTTTGACCACATTCCCTTTAATAATTAAAATAATAATGTGCACAATGCTAAAGTCAAAGTAGTCTGAATTTGTTTTCTGTCAATTCTGACAGGTTGTGTACTTTACACAGCATTATTTCCCTCTTAGTTTCTTATTAAATCACTCTGCATTCATCGTTGCCCTCAAGAACCTTTGTTTTCTGTGCTTTTCCTTGCTGCATGACAGTCTGATCACAACACCATGTAAGTTAATCACTCAATCAATACTATTGAATTCTATGCAGCATGCCCATCACACAGGATGGATACTTGTTCTAGGTCAATGGCCCCATGAAATAATTTTGCTTGAAGGTCTCAGTCAGTTGCAGTAAAAGGTGAAGCCAGACTAGCGATTTAAAGTGTATGTAAAGTTAAAAAAAAATTTAGTCTTGGAAAAAATGTGAAAGGGTTATAATACTAGTCAGGGTTTTGCTTTCTAGGTGCCTGATGAGGAGATTCACCCTCATTATTTAATAAAATCGAATAAAAAAGTGACAAAGCGCTTAAGGTGAACTACAAAAAATATTTAAAAAAATTGCAAAATGGTGATCTAGCGTTGAAAGTGAGCAAAAAACAATAGTGAGCAAAAAAGCAATATTCCTAGTATGGAAATTAATATACAAATTGGTGAATTAAATATATAATTGTCAATATATAAAACACTTGTGTTAAATGTGTTCAGATTCAAAACTTTGTGATGTATATAACTAAAAAGTGTGCTAACATCAAGAATTATTAGTGAAAAAAATTGGAACTTAGCGATTATAGCTTGTGAAAAACAATTCTAGAAGGATAAATCACAATGTACCAAGTAAAAAATATTCTGTGTCAGTTGTGATCTGATACTTAATAACAGTCCCGAAATGTAATAACAGGTATCAGTGGAAAAGTGACAGTGTTCAAATGAAAAAAATACAGACCAGGCATAAAGAGATGTCTTTGTCCCGCAGCACCGCACCTTTCCTCAGCTGTCCTTCAAAGCAAGTAGCGGCTTCTCCCGTGCACGGTTCAACGATTCAACGGTCCCCCTCTCAATATCCCGGACACGTTTTTATGTGTTTGAAAAAAAGCAGACAACCCTCATGGTGCAGTACAACGAGCAATAATGTTTATTAAAGATAGCAACTTACATAGACAATTTAAAAATTTAAAAAATGTCGGCCAGCCGGACAATGGATAAAAACTTTCAGGAACGACGTCTAAAACATCCCATGTGTCAAACACATCTGCCCCTTTGACGCGTTTTGTCACATGACTTTATTATTTATATTTATTATTTGTCCTGGTGAACACTCTGTCTGATACAGAAAGTAATGGGAAATCTAAAAAGTTTGAGTTGTCTCAGGAATAAGAGGTGGAAGAAATCTTCCAACGGGGAAGCCTGATCTGGTGACAAATGTCTAAGAGAGGATATTTCTTCACTTTGGAGAGAGCTCGTCCTACTTCCTGATGTGTCTCTAGGATAGGACATGAAGGGAAATCTCCCCAATGGGCCATAGACAGAAAAAAAAGCAGTATTAGACTCTCAAACTTTTTTTCAATAACGAATCCAAATCAAACAAATATACATTGCAAAGTATTTCTTCACATTTTTGTCTAAGCATGTAGTCATCATGTTTTCAAACAGCTCCAACTCTCTCAGCTCTGCCTCCCTGATTTTGCTGCCCAGTACAGGATCACAAGGAACAGAGCAGACTCCAGCAAGGAGGAGGGAGAAGAGAAGGAGGAGCAGGGGGCAGGGGAGTGTCTTGCCTTGCTGTGTCTGTGTGTTTATGGAGACACAACTTACTAGCACACACAAGGGTGGCTCCATAGGACCCTGCAAGAAAAGGAACCGCCCTAAAACAGGATATCAGGACCAGTGCTCAGGGGACCAGCTAATTCTGCAGGAAGCTAAAACTTTTAGACATCAAGGAGCAGCATCCATTGTAAGTGATTAACCCAGCATTTGAAATAAATTAAAAACCTTTTGACTTTAATATCACTTTAACCATTTATTGGCTTTATGTTCACATAACCGGAAAATGCAGAGCATTGAACTTCATAATAAGGCCTAATTTAGGATCAAATCGCATTGTGTGCAATGACTCGTTTGTTGAGTTATTTACACAGCATTATAGGCACATTGGTGTGCTTTCTGTCATGAGCCCAGAGCATTACGGAGCCCTTCTTTTTTTTAGACGGGAAGATCTAATACCAAAATGCAAATCCATGTAAATAACAGTTCATAATGCTTATTGATCATTTTTCTTCTTCACTATAACCTATTTCTCTTTATACTCTCCTCTTGCACAAGTCACAGCCAATACTGCCTCTACCAGTGTATTATACAGCAGCTTTCAGGTTCTGAAAGGTTTGAGTGTAATCATAGGTGAATATGTGAAATAAGCCAGTATACAGTCTGTGGCTATTTTTATTCTACCTACAGTAATAAAAGTGCATCTTTAATCTTGGTTTCAGACGATGCCGAGAGAATAATATTCTTGACGTCTATGGCATTTCAATATTTAAAGGACAGAGCGGAGTACTGCTGCAAGCTATTAATTAAAACCACATTTTCTTGTAGATAGTATTGCACAGGAAATACATTTCACTCGCCTTCATTCTTTAACTTTTACCTGTTATCATTAGTCAGATGTTCTATTTCTGTGTGACACATCTAATCAGAACCTTTTTTTTTTGTCACTTCCTCATGATTTTCTTCTGGGCCTTTAACCAGTTGACATCCGCGGTGTTAAACCCCCTTTATATGTGACTATTTTTTTTTTTTTTAATTTATATATTTTTTTTTGCACTTATTATTATTGCTATTATATAGGGGGATAACATTGGCAACAGATGGTGGGACCGAAAAAGCGGCGGCAGACCGAAAAAACGAGCACATATAGACAATCGGCAGGCTATAGAGCCGCCGATCGTCTATATGTGAAACACCCGGTAATGGGTGTTTGCATTGCACGGGTCTCTTCTGGCCGTGCGCGCCCGCTAGGGGGCGCGCGCAGAAAAAAAATGCCATCTGGAGACGGCAACCCGCCAATGCAGCAGTGCCGTACGTCCCTTTTTTTACAACGGGCGGACGGCAACTGGTTAAAGAGAACTTGTCCTTTGCACGTTCTGGTCAAAGTAACAAGTTTGCTTTCCATGAGGCAGCTCAGTAGCATTTACTTATCTCCCACTGGCCATTGACACAAGCTCAAAGCCCGTTGACCCAAGCTCTAACGCTTGTTGCTGTGCATTTGTACGCTGCATAAGGAACTCATTGAATTGACTTGAATAGAACTACAGAGAGCAATGCATCCAAAATGCACCATTCAGGATATTTTCTCAATGAAACACAATACTGACTGTAGCTGGGGACACATGCAGTTAGAAACAATAGTTGGAATGAATTAATGGAAACAATTGATTTCCTAAAAGAGTATAGGTTGTTCACTTAGCAAATTGAATTTTCACATAACTTAGTAAATGAGATAAAGCTGTGCTGACTCCAAAGATCCGATCATGTGCAAGTGTAGCCCCATCACCTTTTGTGAGGTGGCTACTAGAAATGTAGTCATTGCCAGGGCTATAGTCAGCCTGGCTGGATTATAATTGGCATTTATCTGGTTAATTCCAGGTGTTTGGCATTGACTGTGCTTACCTGGGTGGATTGTGACTCTGCTGTATTGTGGGACAACCGAAGAGAGGCACCGTGAGTGTATGCACCAGTGTTGCATGCTGGGATAGGGTACATATACTGGATGGAATTGCCATGTGTTCAGACTAGTTCCGGGCCAGCCATGGATTAGCACAAGACTGGGTGCTATCCAGCCGTCCCTAGGCTAGGCCTGAGGGTGGGCAGAGGCTGGAGTGCGGAAAGAGTTTCACTAGGCCCCCAGGATGGAGGAGGCCTGTGCAGTTGTCAGAGAGGAGGAGAACCGGGAAGCTGATGTCTACTGGTGGTGCCTAGAATGTAGAGGACCTCAGGAGCAAGTCTTGCGTCTCTTTTGCAGAGGATTTGTGTTCATTCCCTACTCATCTGTTACTCAAATTACTATTTGATGTACCACAAATTGATCTACACTGAGATGCCAAAGAGGTCTAGTGAGTCTGGAGTCTATGTCTGCACTACCCTGGATGTCTACGATCTCTGTACCCTCTCTCCCCAGTATGAAGATGTTACTAAAAGTTATTCAGCATTGCATTACTGGAGTGGATATTTCTAGTGCCCAGCTTTGTGGGCACTAGAAGAGTGCAGTTAAATGCTAATGGGGCAGCTGAAGACCAAATGCCCTAGATAACTAATGATGACCCGGGTTATTCTGGTGGCTCCTTCGGGGGTGAGCGCTGCACAAGCAAAAATCCTGTTTTGTTTTTTTCCTTTTACATTCCAGGTGTTCCTTGTATAGTTACATAGTTACATAGTATTTGAGGTTGAATAAAGACATTAGTCCATCAAGTCCAACCTATTAGTAGGGCATAGTACATTTTTAATTAAGTGAACATGCTCTACTCCTTTAGTAAATCAACCCCACATCAACTTTCTAAAGTCAATGCATTGTGTCTGCATTATGAAACACCACAAAATCATAGCCAACCCGAATGATCCCTAATAAGGACGCCCCCTTTAATCTGTCTACCAAATATGCCTCTCTTTATTACCAGGAAGTGTAATGGATGTAATGGCTCCTAAGGACCAATGGCTAATTACACCTTTGTGAACATGTTCCATGTTACATCTATATTTAGGGAGTAACATGAAACATGGTCACATTCCGCAGCCCCCCCCCCCCCCCCCCCCACACCA
>NW_017306330.1:2742702-2743764 GCF_000935625.1 Nanorana parkeri | reverse complement strand
GGGATTCTTCTCCTCACAGCATCTTGTATTTTTCTCATTTGGCACAGCTGTGCATGGATCTGCCTGCACAGCAAACTCATCCATTTGCAGATACATACACGTGGATCTGTGAATGGAAACCTACAAATCCCATCTGCCGCCTGGGAAGAGGGACTCAGGCCCCAATGGAGCACAAGTGCAGTGACATCACCACACTGTCCATTGATTACTTCTTCTAGCCCCATACCTGAAGGCATGTATCTATGTACAGACCTGGGGCTGAAGGAAGGATCTGCAGAAGCCTGAGCATTGCACCCGCAATCCACTGATCACAGTTCCAATGCTTTGTAGGCTCCAATGGAAAAAAAATAATTAATGCACATTGTTTCTTTTATTGATGGAGTGCAGTTTTTATTTTTTTTACAAAATCTGGACAGCCAGATATTATCTAACACTACTAGTATTTGTTACAGTTACAGGAGAATTCCAGCCTGGAATGAAGTCCCCTACATGCTGCTGACTGTTCAATGTAGTAACACAGAAGGGTCCATCACTGCAGTTCCATGGTTTTACTGAGTCCTTGACCTGTAGATTTTCATTTCACCTTCAGCTGCACCATCATCTTCTAATAAAATAAGGTGGTATACTGAAAGCCACACAGATACAATGGTGCTTGCTGAACATCATTGTATCCTGATTAGTCAGATTTGCATTGATTATCCGATGGAAGCAGCATGGGTATGCAATTTTTGTGTTTACAGGGTGAGCATGACAGAGCAATTGGAATGACATGTAACAGTGGTCTACCTCAGGGCTCGGCAAATCCCAGGCGCCAGGTCGCCAATGCGACCAGAAATTGCGTCCTGACGCCTGGGCATTTGTCAGCCTGTTTACTGCACACCCATTTCTGCCGCTGCTGCTGCAATAACTGTGCCCGTTCTCCCCACTGCAGACTCACAGGCTGTCAATGGTTTCTCCTACAGGCTGTAATCAACTTCAGCTGCAGTGATCTGTGTCAGAGGGGACAGATAGCCGATTATAGCCTGTAAGGAGAAACCACTATCAGTCTGTGAGCTTCCTCCC
>NW_017306330.1:2721902-2742516 GCF_000935625.1 Nanorana parkeri | reverse complement strand
TATTGGCTATTGCAATTTGAAATATCCAACAGCAGGCTGGCTAGTGCTCCCAGCAATGAAGTAAACAAAAAAAGTTTACAAAAATAAAGTTAAATAAGCTAAAATTAAAAATACAAAAAAATTTAAAAAGTTTAAAAAAATAAAGTGAAATAAATTAAAATTAAAAATACAAAAGTTAAATAAATTAAATTAAAATACAAAAATTTAAAAAATAAACTAAAATTAAAAATACAAAAAAAAAAGTTTAAAAAAATAAAAAGTTAAATAAACTAAAGTTAAAAAAAATTCCCAGCCCCCGCGAACATTAGTATTTAAAAGAAAAAAAGCATGGCTCCTAACTTTTTTAGCTGGCTCCTAGTTTCACAGAAAATTTGTCAAGCCCTGGTCTACTGACCAGATTGCAGGTGACATCCAGTAACCCAGCACATGTGTAAGATAATGTCGATGTTATCACTTGGACTTTCATTACTCAAGTCATTTCTGATAATCTAAATATAAGAGGTGCTAAATGACTCTTGCCTTAGCTCAGTTATAGCAGTCATTATCTCTTGTAGAAGATCTCCACCACAGTGCAGTTCTGAAATGGATATTGATATTTATGAATATATTGAAAAAATGTGTCAATTTTCCAATAATTTCCCCCCTTTTCATGGTGGGCACTAGATGTCCTGTCCTATAATATTGATGCAGTAGGGCAAGGATTTGAATTCACGCTGACAAACAGCAGAAACCATTAATACATCTGTTTTCAACTGGTCAATTTAGAAGGATCTTAAGCATGAGTTAGGGTTCTAATGTTGCAAACTATAGAGAACTTCTTCAATGTGAACCTTCAAAGAAGAACTGCGGGAAAAGAAAAACATACCCTTGCAGTGGGGCTACCCCTGCACTGCAAGGGTTAAGATCTCATTTTGTCTAGTGGGCTCAAATAAAGCTGTTTTACTCCCCTGGTCCTCCATCCCGCCGGCTCCCTCTGGGCTCTTAGACTGGCACCCGCAGCCTCTACTCTCCTGAGCCCCAGAGGTCTAAGGACCACTGGCTTCACCATGTCTTATACAGGTTTAATGGCCTGCATTAGATGTGAAGGCACTATGTACATTCCATAGCTGGAGTGGAGGAAGAGAGAGGTGTGCACTGACCAATGTAGGACCGAGATTCATGTGTGTAATACAGCTTTATCCGAGTCCCTAAACAAAATGGGAAGTTAACCCTTGCAGTGTGGAGGTAGCCACAATGCAAGGGTAAGCTTTTTCATTACCCGAGGTTCTTCTTTAAGTCACTTCTTCCCGGGAACATTAATAGACTACAGCATGTAGCAAAGGTATTAAAGAGGCAGATGTAAGACTAAGAAATCTCAGAAACGATTTG
Source organism: Nanorana parkeri (assembly GCF_000935625.1). Taxonomy (NCBI): domain Eukaryota; kingdom Metazoa; phylum Chordata; class Amphibia; order Anura; family Dicroglossidae; genus Nanorana; species Nanorana parkeri. The sequence continues at coordinate 2,741,148 of NW_017306330.1, read as the reverse complement.
TGCAATACTACAAGCCCTATTACTATATAAACTGTAACATACATATAAGTTTGTTATTCCTACTAATTCCAGCACTTTGCTTTTCACGTCTTTGTTCCCTTTGAAGAGGTAATAAAACAAAGGTTCTTCAATGAATTTGACCCAATGGACCTGTTGGTAAGGTTGATGCTGTCAGTGTCCTTGAGACTTGAAATTGCAGACATCACAGCAGGCAGTGCGGTTTTGGAAAGAGTTCAAACCAACCGGGGTGAAGAAAAGTGCAAGAACCGCCGAAGTTTTAGGAATTAGGAAGTAAATGTGCACAAAGTAAACATAAAATTGTAAGACACAATTAAGAAATGGCTCTTACAGAAATTGTAGTAAATTAAAAGAAAATTTGCATGCAATTCATTTAAGGCACATTTTACAATTAAAGTGAACATGTGCTCAGATCATACAAACTAAAGTATTTACATATTCTGAACAAGCATTAAAAGCACTTTAAAGAATCCTTCATTTTTCTCTGTATCTGTAAGCATTGTGGTGAAATTTTATTTTCAAAGTTTACAGCAACGTTTTTGAAATCTTAGCATTTTTCCCATAAGGACCCCTTCACACCGGGGAATTTGTGAAACTCATGTGATCTGCTGCAGGCAGGATGATCGCACTTGATGCATCCTGGCGCAGTTGTCCACAGATTATTGCAGCCTGTGAATGGCATGCGGTCAGCTGCGGGTGGTAGCAGCTGTCATTGTATTGTACAACGCCCCCCGCCAGCAGCTGTCATTGTATTATACAATGCCCCCCGCCAGCAGCATATCGCATGAGTTTCATAAAGGAATTAATACCACTCATGCTATCTGCCCCATTTGCGGGAGTGAATGGGGCCATACTGTTGCACTAGACTCTTGGCAGGCTGACCAGCCTCTAATGTAAACAACCAGCAAGTGTTTATAAGCAGTACACCCTAGCAGTGTATAAAACTGCATGGCGGGTGGTGTGCGCTGTCAATGAACTGATGCAATGCGCTGATTACAGTGCATCACACTGTTTACTTTTTTTGTTCAAATAATTTGATTGAAATTTCACAATGGGATGATTCATCACAGTGCTTTACAATGTAGTGTGTTTCAAGATGCCAGTGTACTTTTTTTCAGCACACACTACGGCAACGAGTTGATGTGAATTGATTTTATAAGACACAGAGTAAATTGCTTTGTCTATACATTGGGATTGCCAAGGCTGCCCAGTGCAGCCCAACACATCTGCTGTGAACAGGCCCTGAAACAGGACTTTAGCTTGCTGCTCTGTACAGCTCCATATAGAGTTTCACTGTGCGAGAGACAGTCCTAAAGTAAACATATTTCGAAGACCTGTAACAGCAGTGGCATAGGTGCAGATAGTAAAAAAAAACGAAACAAACAATAGAACCAAACTCTAATACGGCTAATAACCACACTGCAATATCCCCTTTCTTGCTGTTCCCCCGGCTTATAGATAGATAGACAAACCTCTTGCCCACAGGTCTTTGGTCTGGGTACCTGACTTCATGATTCTTTTTGTTATTCTTACTCCATTGGGGGCGGGGGGGGGCAGGTCTTGAATTGGCTTTTAAAGTGTATCTCCACTTTTGCAGCCAAATTTAGATACTACCAATTTAATATGTTTATCATTCACATAGCATCCCTTAAAAAATTAAATTGCTGCTTACAGAGAAAAGTTTTGTTCTAGAATGCAAGAGGAGGTGGAGAGTTTAATGTTTACATAATTAACCCTGTCTGCACTGTGCTGGCAGATTTCATTATCAGTTGTAAACTAGATTTGAACACTGTCTGTCCTAACAAAGGGTAAAGATTTAGAAGCATTGTTTGTTAATGAGGGAGAGCTCAGTCTGTTCCTATTCTTTCTTAAGGGATACATTTTCTCAAATTTGAATGCAAAAATGTAAATACACTTTAAAGTGGAAGTAAGGTAAAAAAAAAAAGATGGCGGAGGTGTTTGCCATAATGTGCTAGTATTTACAGCATCTTAGCACATCATGGCTGACTTACCTTGTAAAGGATCCCCTCCAGCACGGCTCTGTCCACTCTCCATTCAATCACAGATGCTGCCATCTTCTCCTGGTCTTCTCCTGGGTATGGCATCTTCAGCCTCTTGATTGGTCGGCTGGCATGATGTAACTTCCTCATGATGTACCTTCCTCATGTGCAAGGGATTCACCTTGTCTCGGCATGCATGGCCCAGTGCACAGAAGACAGAAAAATTGCTGACAGGCAGGTAGATTTTTGGCAGTAGAGACTTACGCAATCTCTTCTACTAAAAAATCTTCTACTAAAAAATCAGCAATTTTTTAGCACAACCATTATAGTTTCTCTTTAAGAATATGCAAAAAAAACCTATTAGAACAAAGCGCCTTGTTTTAACTGATGCTCTATGATTTCTAACAATTTTATCTTCATGGATATTTGATTCATTTTATAAAATGTCTGTTTGCATTGTGACAGGTAGCTTTTAAATGCCACAAATAGATAAGGGAAAAATACGGTAATGGAATATAAAGAGAGGCTGATGAGTAGGTCACAGTTCCTTTAAAGAAAGGTTAAATCAGACTCCTGCTTCTCTCAGAAACAGGGCTGATTAATTATTGAAAGTCACAACTTAATTCTATCCAAAATATAAGTCCACAGGAGACCCGAGGAGCCCAGGTCATTTACACAGATGAGGTAAGCTGAGATATCAGAGCACTGTACGTGACCATATTGTAATCCATTTTTTAAATTCTAAACTCGTTTCTGTTAGAATACATGTACGAGGTAAAACTAGCACTATTGTGGGTATAGGCATACCTCCCGACTTTCTCAGATGAGGAAGAGGGACACCATCTGGCAGAATGTGTTTCGGTAATGGACACACCCCTGCCATTCCAATAGTTATATATATATCAGGTTTTTTCAAATGCTACAATTGCAACATATGCATTGCAACCATTGAGGGTGGAAAATGTATACACCCCCAACAACGGTACTAATTACAGGATTGATGGATATCTTAATTGCAACACAGAGTTTGTGGTATATATTCTCAAATGCCCGTGTTCACTTATTTATGTGGGGAAAACTATAGGTCCCTTCAAAAAAAGATTCCAAAAACACAGCAGTGACATCAGGATCGCCTTTAAAAAAGTAGAGTCTGACGAGGATTTTGACAGGAACAAGCCGGTTGCTGTTCATTTTGTGGAGAACAGGCACCAGACACATGAACTGCGGGGAATGGCCATTGAACATATACAGATTGACCATAAAGGGGGCAATAGGATGGCATATAGCGAATTGCACCTGGGCAATTAAAGTGGAAGTAATTGCCCAGGTGGAATTAACTAGTCGGCATTGGTGGTTTGATTTTGTTTCACCTGTATTTATTGTTTGATTTTGTTGCTTGACTCCCTCTTTGTTTGCCTGAGGACAGGACCGCATGGTCTCGAAACGTTGCTAAGGAGATGTGTGTTATCTCAGTCAATAAACAGCATTGACTTTAATATCATGGAGTACGAGTGACTACTTTCATCTATCTATATATAGGCAATGGACACACCCCTGCCATTCCCCTAGTTATATATAGGCAATGGACACACCCCTGCCATTCCCCTAGTTAAATATAGACAATGGATACACTTCTGCCATGCCCCATAGTTTTTTTTATAGACCATGGACACACCCTTGTTATGCCCCTTGTTATATACACAATAAAAAACACCCCTGCTATGCCCCCAGTTATATAGAGAGAGTGGACACACCCCTACCATTCCCTTCCCCTAGTTATATATAGGCAATGAACACACCCCTGCTATGCCCCCCAGTTATATACAGACAATGGACACATGCCTTTCATGCCCCCAGAGATTATATTGGCAAAGGACACATCCCTGCCATGCCCTCAGTTATATATAGGCAATGGATACACCCTTGCTATTCCCCTAGGTATATATAGGCAATGGAAAAACCCCTGCCACTCCTCTAGTTATATATAGGCAATCGACACACCCCTGCCATGCCCCCAGTTATATATAGGCACTGGACACACCTCTGCCATGCCCCCGGCTATATACAGTATAGGCAATGGACACACACCTGACATCTCCCCAATTATATATAGCAATGGACACACTCCTGCCATCCCCCCCAGTTATATATAGGCACTGGACACACCTCTGCCATGCCCCCAGCTATATACAGTATAGGCAATGGACACACACCTGCCATCTCCCCAATTATATATAGCAATGGACACACCCCTGCCATCCCCCCCAGTTATAACCCCCCCCCCCCCCCCCCCCCAGTTATATATATAGGCAATGGACATACCCTTGTCATTCCCCTAGTTATATATAAACAATGGACACAGCACTGCTATGCTCTCGGTTATGTGGACAATTAAGAAAGTATTCCAAAAATTGATTGGTGAAACCCCAAATTTTGGTTTTTCACCATCACTTTTGCTTTACGCTGGCTTTTACAAATAGTAAACAAGATAATTAAGAGATAAGATAAAAGTTTTAAAGAAGGAAAGAGGGATTTGGTTCTGAATATGGGACAGTTGGGAGGTATAGGTAATTGGACAGAGCCGCCATCAGGGGGCTACGGCCAGTACTAATGTGAGAGGACCAGGCAGCTAGGGGGGCCCAGGCTCCGACTGAGCAATTATTACTATAAATTCATATGTACAGGCAAGGTAGGGTCCCCACCCCCTGTACAATTGGTACATTCCTGTTTGTGCACGCGGAGCAAGGCAGGAGAGGAGCACAACTGCTGGATTGGAAAGGCACATTTTTTTTCATAAATGCAGCTGCAGGGGGAGGGGGGGGGCATTTGCAGAGACACAAACTGGGGTGGGAGAGAGGGGGAGGCCATTTGCAGAGACACACACTGGGGTAGAAGAGAGGGGTGGCCGTTTGCAGAGACACACACTAAGGTGGGGGAAAGGAGGGGGGGTGCACTTGCAGAGACACACTGTGTGGATCTTTACTTTTTAAATTAAAGAGGACAGCAGCCGGTACCCAAGACTGACTAGGTGCCCTGATGCTGAGGTGGGGCATTTGCCAGGTAAAGATCCACAAAGTGTGTCTGCCATTGGTCTTGCATCTGATCATCCCATATGAACATCATGTTCATACAATATGATCAGATGCATGACCAATGGCAGAGACAATGTGTGCATCTTTACTTTTTAAATTAAAGACCACCCAGAGCCCGCACTGACTGCCCAGAGCCCACGCTGAAAGCTCACACTGACTGCCCATAGCCCACACTGACCGTCTAGAGCCTACACCGACCGCCCAATTCCCACACCGATCGCCCAATTCCCGCACCGACCACCCAATTCCCACACTGACTGCCCAATGCCTGCACTGGCCGCCCAGAGCATGCACTGACCGCCCAATGTCTGCACTGACCGCCCAGAGCATGCACTGAGCGCCCAATGCCCGCACTGAGCGCCCAGAGCCCGCACTGAGTACCCAGAGCTCTGAGTGGTCATCACATTTTGAAAATCAGAAGCTCAGGATGTTCTTCATAAAAAGTAATACTTCTTTGATGTTGTGTGCCAAATAATGTCATAATAATTCAGTTTGTATTACCAAGCAAGTGTACAGGGAATGTGACACTGCAGTTTTAAAAGGATTCCATGAACGCATTATTTGGTTGTTGATTGTGTTGTAAATTCATTATTGTCCTCATCTTGTAAAACCTTGCATAGTCTGATGTTTCCTAAAATGTTTGTAATTTCCTTGTTTTCAGGAGGTTTACTATTCTGTAAATGTGTTTCTCCTCACTGATGCAATCAGGAAGCTTGTTTGGTCTACGGTTTTGTTTCCTAAATGTACTTATGGACCCAAGAGGCACTATTATGCAGCAGTTACATTACATCATTACCAGCCTTTGTAAGGTCACGGCTTATAGACACAATGCATAAAATGATCCAAACATCTGAGGATAGTTCACTAAACCAGATCAATGGAAGGGCAGGATCTTTCATCAGTTTATAACTAGCAAAAAAGGTGTTATGGGGAAGACTGAAGTGTAAAAGGGTAAAGTGCTTTCCAAAGGAAATAATACAAATATAAATAAAATGATAAAATATAAATAAAAACAGAGGTCTTTGTAGCCGCACAAATAAATCAATGCAATCAAGCACTGAAATCTATAAGCACACTACATGCATCTACATTATGAAATCAATAGTACTATTGCATTTAATAGTAATAATAATAGTATGTTAAACTATTTTTGTTGCACTTTCCAATTTGTAAAATACATTTGTGCTTATGCATATCTAAATTCTGTTACAGCATTTAAAGTGACATTCAAGGCTATTTTTTCCCTCCCCCAATGTTAGTGTAGGGACTTACCTTAAATCATGCCTCTTAATCCGATCATCTTCTTCTTTAGTTTCGTTTTCAGATGTCCCTCCAGCACTGGTGTGGGTCTCCGATCCAGCGCTGACTCCTCTGTCCTCCTGTTCCACGGTGTCTGTGCGGGTGCACGCTGCTCCATATACTTACCTTGTGTCTCTCCTCGTCTCCCGGCCGAACATCTGAACTGCCATGCGCCCGCCCCAAGGTCCTTTGCGGCCACCCAAGAAATGTTCAGATGTTTGGACAGGAGCGCGCTGCAGAGAGACAGAGGTAGGTATTAACCCTTTGAAAATAATTTTTTTAATTTTTTTATTGTTTTGCATATATCTACTGCTTGCTAGCAGTAGATATATGCAAAAACATGCAAGGGTTTAATAACCCCTTAAAGTGAACCTTTCAGTCATGTAACAAGTCTGCATGATGTGATTACAATATACAGCAACAGTAGCAATTTGCAAAGAAAAGCTGTACTTTTTTTTTCATTCTTTATTGATTGTAGCCAAATAAGGAGCACAAAAATAAGAGGGCATATATCCAAAGGTGGTGAACAGTGTGCATCAAACAAGACCAATACAATAGAAAAGCTGCACCTTTTATAATGAAAATGTTAAAATATACAGCATCAGTTACTTTTTTTTTTTAAATCTCCTACAAGTATTATTGAAAAGTATCCACATGAGTGACTTTGCCTATATTTGTGAGCAAGGCCAAGAACTGCACACGCAGTAGGATTTAATGATTGTGTTTTATTAGCCTCATTTACACAGCTGTTTTGACCCATACAGATCCGACCGGCGTGCAAGGCCATATCGGGCTGTTCCCGGGAAGGACAGGTGAAGTGTGTGATTGTACGCAGTAACCTGTTCTACTCTATGAGAGTTTGCCGCCATTCTGTATGCGTACGAGTGTAGCTCGGGTAAGCCTACGGCCGCGTACTCCCATAGAGAAGAACAGGCTGCTGCGTACAATCACACGCAGCACCTGTTCTTCCCCGGAAGGGCTGATACGGCCGTGCACACCACACAGATCTGTACAGGCCGACACTTAGGCCTTGTTCACACCAAATGCAGAGCAGATCTGCATTAATTTCTGCACACGCAGTGCAATGGGTTGTGCCGCGTTTTTGATGCAGTCTGGGTAATTTTTGGTTTTAAAAAATCCAGTGCGTTTGCATGCGCTTTGATGCGTTTCAGAGCGTTCCAGTGCATGTAAAATAGGGCCTGCTGCAGTTTTGTTTACCTGCTCTGGACCTGCTCTGGAACAGAACTCTGCGATGTGAACTGGAGCTAAAAATACCATTGGAATACATTGGATGCAGTTTTGCTCCGGTCTGTAATTGCTCTGCTCCTGGTGTGAACAAGGCCTTAGCTGTGTGAATGAGGCCTAAAGGTGCCCATACACCTTACGACCATTGCAAGACTTTTGTCTTGCGATGGTCGTAAGCTTATTAAAAGCTCGTACGATCTGCCCATCTTGGACAGGCAGACTGTACTTACGATCATCGAAAGCCCGCCCCGCTGAGGGGCGGGCTTCCGATGACCACAATGCAGAAGGGGCAGTGTTCCGCAGCTGTCGAACGAACAGGCTAGAAACCCGCCGACAATTGTACGATTCTCGGCGGGGTTTCGAGCATGCTGGTTCGACAAAAGACGTGCGACCGTACAGTAAAAACGGTTGCACGTCTTCATTCACACTGCTCGATTCTTGTACGATCGCGGGATTTCCCGCGATTCTCGTACGAGAATCGAGCAGTGTATGGGCACCTTTAGAGCAAGTATCTCAGTCCAGGATGTAGATGCTGCCCCTGGATTATGCCTAAATTAAAACTAGCTGGTAAACAAATGTGAAAAGTTCAACAGCCACCATTATAATATATGGATAAAATATCACATATAGTTCACATATACATATCCTTACGACGTCATAAAGTACAACTAATCGTTTTCTATCAACCATAGGACTTGACAGAAAACGATTAGTTGTACTTTAGGACGTCGTAAGGATATGTATATGTGAACTATGTGGACTATATCTGATATTTTATTCATAATGGTGGCTGTTAGACTTTTCAGATTTCTTTACCAGCTGGACTCTGGAGTTAAGGAACTATATATATGTGCCCCCATTGACCATTAAGAGGGAGATTGATCTACTGATTGGGTGCTTAGCTGCTTCAACAGATTATTGAAGGTAATTATACCTAGGCTTTAGAAATCATTTGCTGTCTCGATGAGGGCGTAAATGATTAGTGGAATATACGGTCCATGCATTCATTCTTAGATTGGTGTACTACACTGTGGTTTCCCACGAAGTCCTAGAATGCCATCTCTCCCGGTGGTCCCACCAGGCTTATTCGGTATGTAGGGGAGTGTTTTTTTTTCCGTTCCACCTCCGACAGTGAGGAATCCCTACGGACCATATCCATAATCATCACAATTATGACAAATCACGGCTTGAACTATCTTGCTTTGCATGTAATGAGTCTATCTCATATATTAGTTTCACCTTTTAAGTTGCATTAGTGAAATAAATGAACTTTGCACCATATTCGAATTATTCGAGTTTCACCTGTACATGTGTATGTATAATGTATCTGTAAATATGCTTGACTGATAGTGTCATCTATAACAATATATTTCCAATGTCTCTAAATTGATTTTATACTGTTGTCCCTGGTAGATTAGTTTCACTGTAACCCCTGAAGAAGCAATCATCGAAACGCATTGGAAAGCAAGCATACCACTGATAAGAACAATTGATATTATTTTGACTGTAATGAGATGTTACTGTTGGATACTGGACTTTGTATCAATGATGTGATCTAAATATAGACTAAGTGGATGCGGGAGGTGTAACCTTGGGGGGACATGTTGTTTTTTTACAACAATTTTACAGCATGGTTTTAATGCCTTAGATTAATAATAAAGTTAAATATTTTAAACATTGCTAATATGTGCGTGCAATGAATGCCCTTTGAAACCCTAAACTATTTATGTTGGAACCTTTTGAATTGTACAATAGGGGGATGGGCACTATATTTGCCTCACTTTAATTGTTCCTGGTGAGCAAGGTAACATTTATCGGCTTACACATTTTTTTTCACTTTAAGGGCCCATTCACCCCAAATGTTTTGAGGCTCTGCAGGTCATTTATTCCACTGCAACCGCAATGTACATACAAGGCACTTTGCCTAGCTTTAAATAGGCAGAGTTCCCCACCCCAGCTTACTATGCTGATAGAACTTCATGAAATGTCATGCCATTTCATTAAAGTTCTAACAAGTTCTAACAAAAAAGTAAACATTGCACAGTACCTGCTATTGCTTGCTGGTGTGAGTGAACCCTCAATAAGCTAAATACATTCCAGCTGCATCAAATCATAGGTTGTTCAAAGTCTTAAGCTGGCCATACACTTTACAAGCATTGCACGACTTTAATCCTGCGATGGTTGTAAAGTAATTAAAAGCTCGTACGATCTGCCCATCTTGGACAGGCAGATCGTACTTGCGATCATCGCAAGCCTGCCCCCCTGAGGCAACGAAGTACACAAGGGTTAATCAGAAGAATGGTCGAGATCCAAGCTGGGGTCGGTTCCAATCTGGCAGCTGAGTACAAAAGGGGCAAAGAAGAAGAATGGTCAAGATACAAATCCGAGGTCAATGGCAGGCAGCAAGCAACAGTAGTCAAATAGGTTTCCAGGTCACAACAAGTTCAAGCAGATCACACACTAGTACAGGAACAAAGGGAGAACGAAGATTATCCAGCAATTTGGCAGTGTCTGGGCTGGCTTATATAGGGCAGATCGTACGTTTTTTTAATTACTTTACAACCATCGCAAGACCAACTGTAACCAGCTGAGTCACCTGCTCAGGGTTTCAGCACTGCTGCTCATCTTCTGGGTTAAATGAAACCCAGGATCATTGAACACACTTCCGTTGAACCCATAGCATAAAATTTTGCCCTCACCCTGGACTCGCAAGAGAATACTGCCAAGAACCACTACTTCCTGAGGGAATATTTGGATCCAGGGTTGTCTGCGTGTCACAGGACAGCCTGAAGTAAATATAGACAATTATTCTAAATACAGTGAAGGGAATTTATCAAAAGTGGAGCAGCCGTGCATGTAAACCAATCAGCTTCTCTCTTTCATTTTCAAATCTTAACTGAACAAACTGAAGAGAGAAGCTGATTGGTTGTCATGCACAGCTGCTCCAGATTTTGTCTGTTCTAGCGTTGATAAATTCCCCTTCGTGTTAAAAAAATCTTTACATTATTATAAACCCCAAAAGTAGCTTATCACTCAAATGCATGTGAGCAATACATAGTTCAAATAGTATAAACAGAGCGAACCAAAAAACAGTGAACAGAAATAAACAAAAAAACACACTGCTTATTATTATTTATTTTATTATTATTTATTATTATTTATGCAAACTGTTTTTTCCCCCTGCGTGCATCACAAAGTAGTGTTGAAAGGGGAAGAAATCTTTCCTACAGTAAAATAGATTTTCACTTTGAAGTTTACAATTCCTCTACATTACATAAAAGTCACACTAGTGGGATGTCATTGCAGTCAGCGGATTTTGTTGATTAGATTTTGTGGTAAATATATGGGGGTGCACAAACGATGTAAATGTTGCATTCGGAAACATTATAGGAAAATTACTATTTTCTATTTTTTTTTATTTATTCCCAATAATAAAACAAAGAAATAAAAATATGTATTGTAAATTTTTGTTACCAAATTATAGCCCTATCTGTCCAGAAAAAAAACTAAAACAATGTAGAATAGGTTAGGGTTAGACAAAATCTAAAGAATATAACATGCACAACCAAGACATCGTCAAACCCCCAAAACACTCTGGGATGGGGATTTAGGGAGAAAACGGCCTGGGCATTTAAGTGGTTAAATAAATCCAATAAAAATAGACTCACCTGAAAATGTGTTGAATCGGCATAATGAGCTCATCTGCATTTCCTGCCTGTAGGTCTGCCCAACACTTTTCATTACTTCTGGACTTCTTCAGAAGCTCAGTTGTGTTTTCTGCCTCCTTTATCCCTGCAGCAAACCTAAACGTTATGACACCAGCAAGCCCTTGCTAGCGCATTTCAACACTTCCAGACTTCTTCAGGAGTGGTGATTGGCAACATAACTTATATACACTGAGAAACACTCTACCCACAGGACCCCCCCCCTTTCCATTCCCCGGTATAGACTAATCATACTGAAGAGGATGTATTGGAGGATCCACCAGGACCTTATATTTTATCTACTGTACAAATGCTTATTATTCAGTAAGCCATCTCTGGGAAGGGGGAGCACACAGATGGGTAGACATGTGCGATTCGTTTCGGAAAAATTTGTTTTTAGGACAAATTTTCGTTATTCGCAGATTTGGATGTATTGGAACTTCCGAATAACAGAAATGACGAATGAAAACGAATTAAAATTTCCGAAAATAAAATTGTGTACGAAATTCGTTAGCGGTATTTTGTACGTATTTTCGTCTTTGGATGAATTTTCGTTGCAGCAAAGTGACATTTTAAAAAAAATACATATTTTTTTTTAATGTCACTGCTGCTACAAAACGAACAAAACCAAAACGAAACAGAAATGCAAATTCGTACAGACTACCGCTAACGAATTTCGTTCGAATCCCGAAACAAATTGACTTTCGGACCCGAATCCTGAAAAACGAAATAACGCAAAGTCCAATTCAAAACAAAACTAAACAACTTTTTTGCAGGTGCACATGTCTAGTGATGGGTACTTATGGACACATATTGGCAGTATCCATTGATTATACTTCGTGTGTTATCAACGGTTGCTATAAGGCTCTACTGCGATTGAATTCACTTTATTGCATTATTCGCTTGGCTGCCATTTCACTCACCTGTTTCTTTCTTGCCCAAGCAGACTCTGGAACGTTGCTCACTACTCCAGGGCTCCCTCTTATGGTCAGATAGGAGAGCTTAATCTAAGTGAGTCAGATGGGAGTTTCCTGTCTCTGAGTGATGATGTCACCCCACTCACCATATATATATGTACCACTCAGTCCAGTCTGACTTTGCCCTTGCACCACGCAAGGTAGTCTCCCTGGTAGTGCTTTCCTGCTGCTCTGAGTATCCTGATTCCGTATATGACCCGATCCTGGCTGACGTTCTCCTCTGGCTCCTGCTCCTGGCTTGTTCCTGACAACGCTGATTTCATTGCTCCTGGCTTGTTCCTGACAACGCTGATTTTCTGGCTCCTGGCTTGTTCCTGACGACGCTGATCTCTGTGTTCCTGACCTGGCTTGGACGACTACCCACTCTGGCTCCTGACTCTGGCTTGTTCTTGTTTAAGACTCTGCTTACTCCTGTGGACACTGTTCTTAATAAATATTTTAACTTGCACCTTTTGCTTGTCTGGTTTTCATTCTGCTCTGACACCAATCCCCCCCGTTTACTACTCTGCCAATTTAATGCTCGGATCCGGTATTGGGGGGTACGCCATGTTGGTTTTTTTTTTCAATTTTCATGTTTAACATAATAAACTCCATCTAAATAGATTCTAAATGATCCAAACCGAAAACAAAAAAATTGAGATCGAACTGAATTCTGAATAATGCACCAAATTGAATTTTAATCCGAAATCTGTAAAAAAAATGAATCGATCAGAAACTAAAACAATTTTTTGAGCCTTTACCTGTTTACAGCTGAGTGATAATCAAATAAGAGACATTTTTGTTATTAGTTAGGGTGCATGAATGCATTTTGAAGATTTAACTCCTGAGTTTAGTGTCACTTTAACCTTGTCGTGTGCTGATCTGTTGAATTACATACACGTAGTTGACATCACTTAGGTCTTATTAATTCCTTCATTCCCTTCTCCCCATAGCTTTTTTTTTCTGCACCCTGCTCCTCTTTACATTGGACGTGCAACCGCTTTCAGTCTATGCTGGAAGCAAGTCATCTTTGTCCTGGGTGCCAGAGACCTTGTCCCAGCACAGGCTGTGTGTTGTTTTAGCATTTCTTACTAAAGAAACTCAATATTGTTAAGTCATGGTAAAGCAAGCCAAAAATAAAATCCATAAATCAAACAACCACCAACCACTGATGTTTATCATTACCAAACATCCAGATGGCACGACTGTTTGTCCAGTCTAGACTTTACAAATCTTGGTCTGTTTTTACATATTCTGAATACATTTCTGTCATTTCAAGACAAGACTTTGTTTGTTTTACTTTCTCTACAGTAACCTGTGTTTTTAATTAATTGTAAACTGTCAGGTTCCTGTGTTTGCAAAAGATTTTGTTTGCATACAAAATTGCATCGGAGACCAACTTCCTTTAAATAATAATGGGAGTTCTCATCGGTAATTGTATTTGGAATGAAGGAGCGGAAAATAATTACAGCAAGTTTGTGTTTATGATAAGTTTTGAGAAATAATTAACCTGGCTTCCTAAATCTACTGTCAGTGTATACTGTTTGTGGGATTTTAGTAAAATGAGTGCTGTGAGATTTAGCTTCCAATGGTAGCGCATTAAGGACGCATCCACTCGCTTATGACTTCTTTTAAGGGCTTCCTTGCCCACTTTTATTGAATCCAACTCAAAAGTTCACACAGGTTTACCCTCGCAGGGGTTTCAAACACAAAGTACAGTTTTCTTTCTTCAGCAAAAAAGCACTTTCAAAGTCCCCCGACTTTAGGTTGCGTGTTTACCAAACACTCTTCACCACACAGGTGACACACTCCTCAGTCCGCCAGCCACAGACTGGTCCCAGGGTGGAGCCCTCCTGACTCCTGCAGAAACCTCCTCTGTCACCCAGGTAGCGCCTTGAACCTGATCCAGCATCCTCCTCATAAGCGCTGTGCACAGGTGCACCATCATTTGGTGCTGGTCACCACTAAAGCCCGGGCCCAGGAATGGAGATTTCATCCCTCCCAACGCTCTTTGAAATCTCCCAGTTCTAGGAACCCATGCCAAATCTGGAAAACCTGGTAGGAACTGCAAAGCCAGCTCTTTCCCAGTAAACGTTTGGACTTTCTGGAACTGCTCAGCCCCCCTGGCTGAGAGACCTGGGTGACCCTTTTCCCACTCTACATAGTGGCATTGCCACACACTGCCACAGTGCACATATTAAAACTGACTTCCAGGCAAGTATCTACACACAGGGTAGAAATACACATATGTGAGTTGCTTTCATTGTCAAAGGGTTTGTAAATCTGTCCAGCCAGTCCTTGGATTCTGCCAGACAACACAGCCAAGTCAGTAGCCTCACTTTTTCACCTTACACATAATAAACATACCTTGTTCACTCATATGCCCCAACACATGACTCTCTCCTCCTGTTAGCAAGCTCCCAATGTTAGAAAAACCAAAAAACTTAGATGCCTGCATAAAAGGATGACTCCACAGGTGTTACCTTTGTAATTTGCAGATTAGGGAAACTAAATCAATAGCATGTTCTTTCCTTTATATTTTTAAAATTACATTTTCATTCAATCTGCTCCCAGCCAGAAATGATTTTCAGCTAAGGAATACATTTTGCTTGATTGCAACCATAACCATAACATATTCTATAGCTAAGTTCCCACTATGACAGTGAACAGTATGTGCAGGAGATGAGTGCGGGGGGTATGACAGTGGGCAGTATGTGCAGGAGATGAGTGTGGAGGGTATGACAGGGGGCGGTATGTAGAGAAAATTAGTATGGAGGGTATGACAGTGGGCAGTATGTGCAGGAGATGAGTGTGGAGGGTATGACAGGGGGCGGTATGTAGAGAAAATTAGTATGGAGGGTATGGCAGTGGGCAGTATGTGCAGAAGATGAGTGTGAAGGATATGCCATTGGGCTGTATGTGCAGGAGATAAGTGTAGAGAGTATGACAGTGGGCAATATATGCAGGAGATAAATGTGGAGGGTATGCCAAGGGGCAGTATGTGCAGGAGATGAGTATAGAGGGTATGATAGTGGGCAGTATGTACAGGAAAAGAGTGTGGAAGGTTTGACAGTGGGCAGTATGTGCAGGAGATGAATGTGGAGGGTATGACAGTGAGCAGTATGTACAAGAAAAAAGTGTGGAGGGTATGACAGTGAACAATATGTACAGGAGATGAATATGTAGGTTATGCCAGGGGGCAGTATGTGCAGGAGTTGAGTATGGAGGGCAGGGTCAGAGCTAGAGTGAGGCACTCGCCTCAACGCCGCTGCAAGGGGGTGCAGCCAGGGCCAGCCTGACTGTGCCCCTGTTGCCATGGCTCCATGACAACAGGGATGCTAGGTGGCCTTGGCTCAGCGTGGGGGGAGAAGAGTGGGGGGCACAGCCTGCAGCTTCTCCTCGTATCCCCGCAGCTCTCCCCCACCTGTATGGGCAGAGGCAGTGGGGATCCAAGGAGAAATGGGGGGAGGGGAGCACTGTCACTTCAGGATGGCCGAGTGATAAGGAGAGAGAGAGCCACTCGGCAAGGGGCTGACAGGCCGCGGCTCTCTCTCTCCTCACCGCTCGGCCATCCTGAAGTGACAGCGCCACCTCGGCTTCAGTGCTCTTTTCCCGTGCAGCTCTGCAAAAATTACCAATCCTCTGTGTGCAGAGCAAACACTGGAGTGATAAGCTGATCGCTCCAATGTTTGTAAACAACTGGGGACACAATATAGTACTATGCGTCCCCAGTTATGAATGAATAGGAAGTGCTTTACATCATTTCCTGTTCATTCATGAATTTCCCAATGGGTAGTAGCACTCACTATAGAGGCTTCTACCCAGTGGCGTAACAACCGGGGGGGCAGCCGGGTCGCGGGCCCCGGCGCCAGCTTGGTTCCGTCATCCGGCTCCATTGTCCCGGAAAGGCTTACTCTGCTCGATCGAGCAGAGTAAAGCTTTCCCTGCGATCTGTGGTTTTTTTTTTCTGACATCGGAGGCGCTGGCCGCCGTCAGTCAGAAAAAAAAATAACCCAGCAAAGGAATGCATAGCTAGATTCCTATTGACTATTTTGCTTTGCAATAGCCAATAGCAAACTAGCTATTGCACCCGCCCTCTGCTGCTGTCAATCAGCAGAGGGGGACCTGAAGTTCTCCATCAGGTCCCCCTCTGCTGATTGACAGTACCAGAGGGCGGGTACAATAGCTAGTTTGCTTTTGGCTATTGCAAAGTTAAATAGCCAATAGGAATCTAGCTATGCATTCCTTTGATGTGTTTTATTTATTTTTTTATTCTGATGGTGGCAGCTGACAGAATACTAAAAAAAACCCCTGTAGATAGCAAAAAAGCTATTGGTTCCTGTGCTATCTGCCATCATTTCAGGGGGGTGCGCTCTCTCCTCCCCCTTTCTCCCAGCAGATGAGGGGGGCAAAGGGCACCTCCCTAAAATGAGAGGGGCACCTCCCTGAAATTGCTTTTTTCAGGTTGGGATCCCTGGTAACAATGCCGCACCGTGTAAACAGTGAGAGGGGAGAGCAGTCTTCCCCTCTCACCTGTCACAGGAGTTCCAGCACAGTGCTGCGCTAGAACTTCTGTCTTGGAGGTGACAGGGTCAATAAAGAGAACCTGTCACCTCCAAATGCTATCACACAGGTGCTTGTTAGCTCTTGTGTGATAGGGATAAAGTTAAGTGAAAAAAATTGATTAAAAAAAATTACATAAAAATAAGTGAAAAATAATAAGAAAAAAATGATTTAATTTTTTAAAAAAAAGGTGATTAAAAAATACCATGGCCCACTTGTATGATAACCAGTTGATTGTAATATTTTGGGGGGTGTAGTGGGACAATGAGGGTATGCTAGGACTTGTAGTTCAATTATGATATGTCCCAGCATGCTCTCATTTTACCTGTACACCCGCACATATCACAGGGGGGGGGGGCGCAAAATATTGTTCTGCCCCGGGCGCCCGTTACTCTGGTTACGCCACTGCTTCTACCCATTCATAACTGGATGATAGTAAATATTTCATTCACCAGTTTGTGAATGAATGGGAAGCCTCTATACTAAGTGTTTTCCATTCATACAGTGCTGAGGCTGCAGAAAAAGAGATTGAAGACTCTGTGTCCTCAATATCTTTTTCTATTTCAAAACGGAAATGTCAGGGGTCTGCTTAGACCCCTGATATTTTCCCCAAAGCCCCAAACAGTAATACAAAATAAAAAACAACAACAAATAATAAAAAAAAACACAACACCCCCCCACCACACACACACACACACACACACACACACACACACGGTATGCCATTGGGCTGTGGGGTATAAGACTGTGGGAGGTATCTGTCAGTGTCAGTGACATCAGTTTTCCCCCTTGCACATAAAAACATGCCTTGCTCACTCATATGCCTCAACACATTACTCCCTCCCCCAGTTAGCAAGATCCCAGTGTTAAGGTGGCCCTTGTACAACTTTTTTTGTCCAGACATCTCGCTCTCGTTCAATTTTCTTACAACTAGCCCATCATGCACAGGCCAATGCAGTTCGCTATTAACGCTCGTCAGCACCACCACCTGGCCGATTTTCATCGATCGAAAGAACAGATTTTCGTTGGAGCATGTGCAGTTTTCATCCTGAGATTTTTGTTGTATACAGCAACGCCATTAACCTGTCAATTTTCGTCCAACTAGACAGAAGCTTTCTAGCCTGCTAGAAAGACAAAAATCTGCCAGTAATTGAGGTTGTGCACTTCCCATCAACTGGCAGATTTGAGTGAAAGCATTGCAGTTTACACTGCAGGAAGGAATCTGAAGGAACCGGTCTAGGAGCCAGCCAGGATTGCGGTTCAGGTGAGTATAACTCTTTCATTTTAGCTCCCCAGACAAAACGAGCGCATAACCCTTGCAGTGTGGGGGTAGCTCCACTGCAAGGGTTAAGATTTTATTGGTCCGGAGTTCTTCTTTAAATGTACAGGACTAACACAGAGGTAGGTGAAGGGATTCATGTACAGCTCATAAATAGTGGGGGGTTAATGTGCAGATCTGCATAATGAAGGAGGCGAAGGGCTAACATAAAGTTCCCTGCAGAGACAGGATGGGGATCAGATATACAAAAGAGGGTGAAAGAGATGAAAGGGTTATAAATGATCCCACAATCAAACCCTCCTACCATGAATCTGCTGCTGCTGATCTAGAACTAATGAATGATCTTTCATTGATTAGTACTTCCTTCCCCTGTTGTTGAGGAAGGGGTGGGCTCCCAGATGTAAACTGTAGTACCGTTTAAATCTGTGATTACTGTGATTGGTCATCGCAGCAATCATAAAGTACAGAGCCGCTCTAAACGGCTTTCTACACTCTGTCTTTAAAGCCATTACTGGATGCCCAATGGCTATTTTTGCAATAACGTTTAACAATGCCACTGCAGAAATAAACATCCACTTCATCGTTCATAAACATATGGTGGTAAAAAAGTAGTTAAAGTAGATTTAACCCCTAACTGGATGACATTTTCTAAAGCGATGTGTATCACAAACAATTTTTTTTTCATAAAATACTCTTTTACTTTCTTTTTTAGATCCAAGTGTTGCTGATATCCTGCAAACTGCTTCATCCTTTCCCTGTCTTCAAGTTTTCACTCCAATTGTCGACATGGCTGCTAGTCTCAGACAAGGACTCTTGTGACAGGGTGACAACACAGGACCACAGTTGGTAGACAGTTGTCAGCCAGTAACAGGAAAAGGAAATGCCTGAACAAGAACCTTTATTGGCAGAATGATAAGGTACTATGAAAGCCAAACATTTATAAAGATTGACCCCTGCTAGTTGTATAGTAACATGTTAGATCGCATGTGACATTTCAGTTTAAATTTTTTCTAATCAGTTATCACCATACAACAATGGTACCCAATATAGGCGTAGAATATAGATCAATGAAGATGAGAGAGGGAGAGAG
>NW_017306330.1:2721520-2721820 GCF_000935625.1 Nanorana parkeri | reverse complement strand
GGGGGGGAGAGGGAGAGAGAGAGGGGGGGGGGGGGGGGGGGGAGAGAGAGAAGCAATGATCCCATAGCAGGACATGATATATTTTCCTTCCTCATTTACTCTTTACTGCCAGCCTCCACTGCTAATCCCACTTTGAATATTCATGTGGTTAAAATATTAATAAACTCTAATGAAGATTAGATGGCAATGAGGAACATTAGGGGCAGTTGAGGACAGCTTGCAGCCACCATGCAATATGTTAGCATTAAATTCTTATAAAATAATAATAAAATGAAAATGTTTGTAGTGTCCTGGTGAAAT
>NW_017306330.1:2720954-2721420 GCF_000935625.1 Nanorana parkeri | reverse complement strand
ATTTACTCTTTACTGCCAGCCTCCACTGCTAATCCCACTTTGAATATTCATGTGGTTAAAATATTAATAAACTCTAATGAAGATTAGATGGCAATGAGGAACATTAGGGGCAGTTGAGGACAGCTTGCAGCCACCATGCAATATGTTAGCATTAAATTCTTATAAAATAATAATAAAATGAAAATGTTTGTAGTGTCCTGGTGAAATGAGAGCTTTACTTCCTCCTAGCCACTAGATGGAGCCAGAACTGTACAACTGCCTATATCAAATGGAATGCATATGACAATGAGAGTTACCGGCATCCAAACTCCAAAATAAAGATGAAACTCAAAATAAAGAAGAATAAAACTTACATGTATTATAAAACGTAATCCCCAAAACATTATTTGGGGATTAGGGAAACTAATATTAGAGCAAACATTTGTATTTCTTTACGTTTTTAAAATGATCTTTTCATTCAATCCCT
>NW_017306330.1:2708593-2720930 GCF_000935625.1 Nanorana parkeri | reverse complement strand
CCCTTCTTTTTTCTAAAATTATTCTATAATTACTAGTAGAACTCAGAAGATTTGAGAGCAGACAGTATGTACAGGAGGAGAGTGTGGATGGTATGACACTGGACAGTAGGTAAAGGAGAAGATGGTGGAGGGTATGACAGTGGGCAGTATCTACAGGAGGAGAGTGTGAAGGGTATGACAGTGGGAAGTATGTAAAGGAGGAGAGTGGGGAGGATATGACAGTGGGCAGTATGTGCAGGAGAGGACAATGGGGGGTATGATATCCGTCAATATGTGCAGGAGATGAATGCAGAGTGGATGACAGCAGGTAGTATGTGCAGGAGAGGACCATGGGGGGTATCACATTGGACAGTATGTACAGGAGAAGAGTGTGGAGGGCATAACATCAGACAGTATCTGCAGGAGATGAGTGTGGAGGGGATGACAGCGGACAGTATGTGCAGGGGAGGATGATGGAGGGTATGACATCAGACAGTATGTGCAGTAGATGAGTGTGGAGGGTATGACAGCGGCCAGCAAGGCCGTCTTTAATATTAAGTGAGCCCTGGGCAAGATTTTGCTGATGGGTATGCATGTGTGAAAATAGGTATACTGTATATACAGTTCAATGCACTAATGCAATAAACTCAGGCACCGCAATGGACTTAACACTCTGCAACGCAATGGACTTAACACTCTGCAACGCAATGGACTCAGCACTCTGCAAAGCAATGGACTCAGCACTCTGCAACGCCATGGACTCTACAATACAGATGTTTGACCCATAAGTCTATATTATATGTAGAATGGATTTGTTTAAAATGTAATGCACCATGCAGCAAGGGTTCGGGTACATGCATTGTGCAACAAGTGCACGGGGACATGCAATGTAAATGCAATACAGATATTACTAATATAACCACATACTAGTATATTTGTTCTGCATTACTTGATAAATCCTACTATAATACTTTTAATTTAAATCTAATTGTATGATTTACAGGTAGCACAGAACATGGATATATCAGTAAAATCTGTATTGTAAGTACACAGCATATTACTGAACACATGGACTGAATACAGTCCAATTCAGTGATATCTAGTCAGTGTAAATGCAATACAGTCCAGATTCTTCCTTCCCAGTTCTGCTCCCAGTCCAAGCATGTGTACAAGTGCTAACATTTGCTGTCCATGTAAAGTTAAATACAGCTGGTCATTTCACACAGTCTTTCTGCTACTGAGAATGGATGGCCGATCTGTCTCCCCACCGATGCTGCTGCGGCTCTTTTTCTCTCTGCCGCTGGTGGCGAAAGGGACAGCTGTTGTGGGCCCCTTTAATTTATGGGGCCAAGGGCAGCTGCCCCTTTTTCCCCGTGGTGAAGACGGCCCTGGCAGGCAGTATGTGCAGAAGATGAGTGTGGAGAGTATGAAATCAAGCAGCTTATGCAGTGGAGGAGTGCTAAGACAGTGAGCAGTATGTGGGTGAGGACTGTGGAGTATATAACTGTGGGCAGTATGTGCAGGAGAGGACTGGGGAGAATATGACAGTTGGCAGAATTTACAGACAAACTGCCGGAACAATATGGCGGAGCAGTATGTGTAGAAGGTTTGATGGTGGGCAGTAAGCTCAGGAAAGTAGTGAAGAGGGTATTACAGTGGGCAGAATGTGCAATGGAGGAGTGGGGAGGGTATTATGGTGAGCAGTATGTGCAAGAGTAGAGTGTGCAGTATATTATGTTGTGCACAGTGGCGTAACAATCGCCATAGCGACCCAGGCAGCCGCAATGGGGCTGACACAGGGGGGCCCGGCCAGGGCATCCCTCTGATGCCATGTGGGCCGCCTGGGTCGCTATGCATGTAAGGGTGCTGGCTGTCACTGACACAGCTCAGCAGCGGCGTTTCCCCTCACTGTAAGTGACAGCCAGCAGCTACGGCAGAAGAGGCCAGCGTTCGCAGTGAAGGAGGAGGCGGGGCCCGCCTAAGATCAACCACGCCTTCTTACATCACTGGCCTGCGACCTAAGAGCAGGTGGGGCCAGTGATGTAAGAGGAGGCGGGGCACGTCGATAGAAGAGGAGGCGGGGCCCAGGGACGGAAGAGGAGGGGTGGCCCGGCGACCATGGAGGAGGACATCGCTGACAGGTAAGAGGTGTGCAGCTCATCTGAGACCCTGCAGAGCCCACTATAGAGAGTCTATGGTGGGCTCTGCAGGGTCACTCTCAGGTGGGCTCTGCAAGTGGCATAACTTGCAAATGGCATAACTGTGCAGATCAAAGCAGCAGCTGTGAACAAGCCTTGATTGTCATCCTGTGCTCACACACACAAACACACACTCTGTCATGGAACAGCGCACATACTGCACAGCCAGGAGCATAACTAGAAATCACAGGGCCCCATAGCAAAATTTTGTATGGGGCCCCGTGATTGCTAGTTATGCCACTTGCAGTGCCCACCATAGACTCTCTATGGTGGGCTCTGCAGGGTCCCAGTTGTGCTGTACGCCTCTTACCTGTCACCTCCGTGGTCGCCGCCGCCGGGCTCCTGCCTCCTCTTCTGTTCCTGGGCTCCGCCTCCTTCTATCGACGGGCCCCGCCTCCTCTTACATCACTGGCCCCACCTGCTCTTAGATCGCTGGCCAGTGATGTGAGAGGAGGTGGGGTTGCTGTTAGGCGGGCCCCGCCTCCTTTACTGAAAATGCCGGTGTAACCGGCCTATTTTGCCGCATCTGCTGGCTGTCACTGACACAGCTCCGCAGCGGCTGTGAGGGGGAACGTTCTCCTTCACAGCAGCTGCTGAGCTATGTCAGTGACAGCCAGCACCCGAGACGCCATAGCGACCCAGGCGGCCCACACGGCATCAGAGGGATGCCGGGCCCCCCTGTGCACGGGCCCCATAGTGGCCGCCTGGGTCCCTATGGCGATTGTTACGCCACTGGTTCCATTGTCTTCCCCTCTGCACGCTGAATTCAGGGAGTTTCTCACTGGGCACTGCCACCATTCAGAGAATGCCTTGTATTGTTTTTTTCAATGAACATATCTCATTCGGACAAGGTGGAGAGGAGGGGGTTGATGACATCATGATACCCACCTCTTCCCACAAGCTGGGGGTGGCAAGGATCATGCTGTTGACAAACTGAATGTTTTAACAGGATTGCATAGTGGAGATGTGTGCTGTGTTGGTGCCTATAAAACCCTGGTATTCTTACAAAATGTTTAATTGATACTGCCAAAACAAAATAAAGGTGTGGATTATTTGATTACCAATCAAGCCAAATCCTATTTGTTCAGTCATAGGTTCGGGTAGGTCCAGGATGACCTGGGCTCAGAGGAAGTGGGTTGAATGATGTTGGCCATCAGAGGATATTTAGTGAAAGAAAAAAAATACTACAGAAGGAAAAAAGGATTGAAAGTAAATATTGGTTTTGTTATTTTATCCTTCAGTGGGCTACTCATTTTTATCTTGCTTTTTTTGGCTTCTTTTAGATGGGCAGATCCACTTCTCACCAGTTCTACTCCAGATCTAAATCAGTGCAATGTAGCACATCAACACTGTGCCTGGGAACACACACTAGCAAACAAAGGCAAACAAACATCTCAGTTGAAAAGGTCACCTAAATCAGTCCAGTTCAGTTTCTATACATTTAAACTCAAAATATAAAATGATTGTTGTGAATAAGGTATAAGGTTAAAAGTTCAGAATTCAGTATGTGCATCTAAATATTGTGCCATTGCTGACTTAGACACTTTATTTTTAGAATTTACAGTGTGACTTATTACATTAAGTGAAATGTAATGTTTTAGCAATATTCAAGACACTCTAGTAGAAGCTTTGACAAAATTAGAATAATTGTTGTATAATATATATACATATTTACATGGCTGCTCCACTGATCTGATAATAATCGTAAGATCCCGAGGCACATGCTATAGAGTCATTACAATAACATGGCACTGAGCTGACAGTGGGAATTATTCTAAAGAACTGAAAAGAAGAGACATTATTACGATGGTGGAACAATTTGAATTTTCTTGGTAATATCCAATTTCAAGATATTAACATTATTTCACATGGGTGATGAGATCAGCCCTATACATTATACATTATTAGCACATTTTCCTTCATCCTTTTTACTTGGGAAATCAGTGTGAGAGAAGGTGAAATGCTGGTAAGCAATCCAGAATTGTATTTTCTAAGACCCCAGACTAAAGGTTGCCAAGTATATTTTCTAAATTCCCCCGATTGAACAATAAGAGTGGCCATATAAAGCCTGATATTTGCAAACAATGGAAGCAATTTAGACAATGCCTATGACAATCTAGTGCTATCTAAGGGTTAACCTCCAAATGATAACAAGCTCCTGTGATAACTAGACATGTGCGCCGGTAAAACAATTTGTTGTTTTCATTCTGATTTTTCGTTAAATCGTTTTGGGATTCGGATTCAGATGGAACCCGAATTTTCGTTAGCGGTAGTATGTATGAATTTTCATCATGGACAAATTTCCGATACAACAAATGACAGACAAAAGAAAAAAAATGAAAAAAGTCAGCAGAAGAGAGAAAAAAAAGGGTGAGGTTACCTCCCAATTGATACCAGACCATTTAGGTCTGGTAGAAATGTTAGGAGGGACCCCCCAAGTTAAAAAAAAAGTGCATGGGGTTCCTTCAAAAGTCATACCAGGCCCTTTAGGTCTGGTAGGAATATTAAGGGGGAACCCCACCCCAAAAAATAGGGGAAAATGTGGGATCCCCTCTAAAATTCCTACCAGACCCTTGATCCGAGCACAGGCCCAGCAGTAGAGGGGGGGGACGACCGAGCACCCTGCCCTCCCTGTGCCATACCAGGCCACGTATAATGAAAAGTTAATAAATATAACAAAATTGATGAGCATAAAAACGTCCGATAGTGTCCTAATCCTGGAGATTTATTGAATAACATAGCCGCTATACATAGCGTTACTATTAAAAACAAAGAAACAGACGCTAGCTAGTCTGCTACAAAACCAAGTACAAGTACTCATCAGACTGTGATATTCAATAAATCTCATTTATAATACACTATGAGCCCCTCGTTCTCCTCTCTCTCCTTGTTTTCCCGGATCGAAGCACCTATTTTGAGACCAAGAACTGAGATACATCCCCCGGGTTCCCCATCAGTTTAAAATATGTCTCTCCAGGATTAGGACACTATCGGACGTTTTTATGCTCATCTATACCAATTTTGTTATATTTATTAACTTTTATTATACATCGTTCATATATCATATAATATATTCCACTTTATTTTTTAACACTAACGTTTTGATATTTATGTACTTACCTGGTTGCACTGTGTATAGGATTGTGGGTGGATTCACATCCATTATACGTTTATACATTCAGTTTAAGCACACAGTTCACACAGTATATTAGCCTCTTTGGAGAGTGATTCACTTCTCTCACTTCTACATAGCGTTTACACATATATACATCACTCATTGACACACTTTATAAAGAAGACAGCAACACATCCCATACAATTTTATATATATATTTATTCATGTTTGTATATATTTGCGGATTCATTGCCTTTTCCATACACATTGGTTTCTGTCAAAATACACCTGAGGCTTATAGCGCTGCACTATTGATCAATTAACTTTTGAGGCTCCCAAGCCTGAGTTTCAGCAGCTTGCAGTTAATCCGGTTTTTCTTCTTTGACTTCCTTTTTCCAATAGCGCAGAATATCTGTTTCTTTATTTGAAAGCAAGAATGTTTCTGTTTTTTTTAACAATTTGAGAAAATCACAGTTGTCTGCACATTGGAACAGAAATGTGCTTTACATAAGATTGAGTCACAGACTGGTTTGTATAGCAATAGTTTTAATAAAGAAGGGACTTTCCTTTAAGCAAGAGAACAATATGTGCAATAAATAAAAAAAGTGGGAGAATATTTTTGCTTGAATTCTTTTTTTTTTCCAGAGAAACTAGCCCAAAATATCATCATTATCTAATTATTGTCTGATCACCTCATAAGGGAGCCAGGTGGGGGTGCAGTCCCTCACCTCCATTAATGGCTACAATACAAGCTAATTCTTTCATTTGCAGAGAGCCACACAACATCAGTCATTAACCTAATTTAATAGTCATTATCCTTTGGGTCACTGTAGCCTAGATTCAGGCAAATAAACAAAACACATTTCTTAATTACCTGCTGGGGATAAAGCTTATACTAATGCAGAACAAATGCACTTTCTTCTGTATATTGTATCGGTAATAAAGGAATGTGCTATAATAACTTATATGAGCCATTTTTACCAGGACCATAAGTGTAAGCTGTGAGGAATTTGTGTTTCAATGCTTGATGCAAACTGGCTATAGCATCTGTAGGTAGATGTATTCACATTATATCATGATTGTCGATGCTTGTCTATAGATTACCGTAGTGTCTTTAGACTTCTGTATTTTTTTCCCACACTCACTGCACATTGTTCACATTGTAACCTTTACATGTGTTAAAGAAGAACTAAAGCCATTTTTTTTAGTTGTGGATAGCGTAACAGAAGGTTATAATCCCTGACAGCGTTTTTTTGCCATCTGTATCCCATTGGGGAGATTTAGCTACAAGGGAAATTCCTGGTGGTCAACAGTTTCACCAGAGCTAGTGTCCCCAATGGAGGATTTTACATCTATTCTTGTTCTGAGGACAACCCAAAATTGGGATTTTTACTTTTACTTTCAGTGATAATGGTCACCAAGACAAATAGAGGGGACAAATCTCCCTAAAGCAGACAGCAATAAAAACCTGAAATGTGTTGTAATCCCTCTCCACTCTATCTAAAACAAAAGGTTTTGGCTTCAGTTGCACTTTATGCTGGCCATACATGTTACGAGCTAATTACACATTCACCGATGAAATGCAGATTGCACAAGCCAATACATCGAAACAGAAATGGTCTTTCACTATTTACACCACACTAGACTGAGTCAGAGGTCTGGAAAAAGTATGCAGATAAGGACTTCTGCCTTTCATGGTCTGTCTTGTTCCCTGTCAGTGACTCTAAAGAATTGAAACAGAGTCATGGTAACAGCCCACATCAGAAGGATGTCAGTAATGGCAGCTTCCGTATGTCACTCATGACAAGTTTACTTTTAAGCAGAACTCAAGAAAAAAATATATTTTTATAAATGAGAGTGGGCCAGCATAGTTACCTTTAATGATTTATAAGGTCCAGAGGAATGCAGGGCATGCTCACATTTTTATTTGTAGTCTGTGCCACATACAGTGTGTCATTTGATCTTCTAGGTGGGGCTGCTGTGGGTTCCCATCTCGTACAGTGCAGACAGAGAGTTGCTCACTCGGCACCTCCTTCATTCAGAAAATCTCTTGTATTTTTTTGAATGAATACACGGCATTCTCTAATTAGATGAGGAGGGGAGGATGACATCACAATGCATCTCAACAAAATGGGCACATTTTTCCAAAATCTCATAATTTTACCAATTTCGCTCATCCCTAATGATGAATAACATAGCAGTACATGGCACTAGCTGCCTTCGCAGGCCCAGAAAATGCCTGTTTCTCTATCATATGTGCCTTAGCCATGTACAGTAGAATATTCTGTATAACCTGGTTTTACTGACCAAATGTCTCAAGATGTCCCTTTTAAGCCCACCTATATGTCATATGAGATATGACACCATATCCCATGTCACTGCTCATAAATGATTTCATTTTAATAAAAGCGTATATGACCTGGATGTCTTTGTGTGGTCCTCTTAGCTTTTATTGCCCAGTCCCAGTGTGGAAAATTGGGAATGGCCATCAGTGCCAGGGTGGAGGTAAGCCAGTCTCTAATGTGGAAGGAATCTTTTCTTACACATTGCTTCACCAACCCAATTAATGGATATGTCTGTCTTTCTGCAAATACATCTTTTTTTTTACAATTTAGAAAAGAGAAAATAATCTAACAATGCACAATCAACCAAGAAGATACACAACCATATCCAAAACATTCCCAAAAGAAGAGAGTTGGCTCGCATTGCAAGGAATCAAAATATAGCGAAAAGTCATAAATGTGGTGATAAGCCTTCTGGC
This sequence comes from Nanorana parkeri, assembly GCF_000935625.1. Lineage (NCBI taxonomy): Eukaryota > Metazoa > Chordata > Amphibia > Anura > Dicroglossidae > Nanorana > Nanorana parkeri. The sequence goes on along the minus strand of NW_017306330.1, from coordinate 2,712,877 downwards.
AGGGGTCCGCCCCCAAGGAAATTCTGTAAGAAAGATTTGGCATACTTCCTCAAAAATCACAAAAGAGTACATAATAGCACAAGGAACAGTACAGGATCATGAATGCAATAAAACTAAACCATGTGCTGTATACATCACAAGTAGTAGTCTGAGTGCCATGGATTGGAATTGGAAGTAGATCTTTAGGCAGCTGATTCACAGACATGTAAACTGTATACAAAAATAGGAGTAACCTCTACAAAAGTCCTTTCAGGAGTACGGAGTTTCCCCTACTGCCACTATGCTCCAATCCAACATGGTGGGCCATTGACCAGTATCTGCCAGTGCTTACTGCCATTGACATGGCCCTGAAAGGATCTGCGATCAATTGCTTACAGTGTCCACATTTCTACTGTAGGTTCCCTTAGGATACATTCTTGCTCAGAAACTGTTTACTTATTTTCTTTTCTTCTATATGGTGTCTTATTTTTGCAATGGATCAGGCCTGTTAAAATAATCAGACAATAAATGATCACTTAACAGTGGCATGTCAATGTCTTACATTACTGCATTATGCTTGACATTTGTCAGTGTAACAAATAGAGTATTGCTTCTGCTTTTCGCACTCGCTGCAAGCTATTTGCTTTACTATGATCCTTGACAATGGATATTGCTTGAGGAAATCATGAACCTGAACTGTAAAAATGTTCCTGCTGACCATAGAAGGGGACCGGCAAAAATAATAAGCTCTAACAGCGTTGTTCAGCCACATTATACATGCTGTCAGAGACCTGTTTGAACTATATCTATCAGACAAAAGTGATTGTTTTAAGATCCTTACTTCCTTCTTTAGTGATTTTTTTATCACTATGTGCAAAAAAAAATCTTTTTTTTATTTTTTACTTTTTTGTCTGCTCTTTTGAAAAAGGCTAAATCCAATTTAAAATAAATATTTAAAGGAGAACTATGGGGTAAGTGTTTTTCCCCATAGTTCTCCTAAGGGTCACGGGAGAACATATATTAGCGTCCTACCATGACGCTACAGCTCCGGCTGCTACTGAGACCGCCGCAGCCGGGACGGATCCCGACATTGCTGTCGAGATCCACCCAGCTGCGTGAGTGACAGCTGGCTCTGCCTATCTGGAGGCAGAGCCAGCTGCACCCGCCCCCTCCCCCGTCCGTTCCTCCACTCAGCACTGGAGGATCGGAGCGGGGAGGGGAGAATCCCTGCAGGGAGCCGTGAGGGACAGTCACAGCTCTCTTCAGGGACATGATCGAGAAGGGAGCGAGCGACGGTATGTGTTCGCTCACTACCCAATCTATTGAGCCGACATGTGACATGTTTCATTGTCACACGTCGGCTCGAACTATGAGGTTGAGTGAATATCACTCACCTCATAGTTCTCCTTTAATGCATGTGTGTACGTGTTTAATAAAGCTACAGGTTAGTTAAATTAAAAGGAAACCTGTATTGATAAAATACGCAAGCTGCCATTAATGAAATCTCCTTTTGAAAATACTAGTTGCCTGGCTGTTATGTTGGCCCAAAGCCCTCAGTATTTTCTGTATCACTGACCTTGAACAAATGTGCAGATCCAACTTCATTTTGATTTTATAATCTCAAGGGAACTTACATATTCATAAGGAAGTCAGCAATGGCAACCTCTGCATTTCTCTAGGAACATTGTTTTGTTTACAGAGGTCAATAGCCCAAGCTCCCATTTACTCAAATGAAAAGACTCTTTCTCCTTCCCTACCCCTGCTCTGTTCAGACATGTCTGTATAGTGTTATTCAGAGAGAGAGTCTGATGACAAACAGCTACAATGAATGGTGCTCTCTCTTTTGAAGGTTTACAATACTCTCTGTGGCATGGGTGTACTCTGAATTAAATGTTTATTTGTAAAATGAAAACTGTATATAAATAGTACTAAAAAGATTTATTAAAAGATAATTATAAAAATGTAAAAACATACCATTTCCCTAATCATATCATAAGGCTTGCCCCTGTGAGAAAGTATAGAAAGCTGGTGATTGGATGTGGAGTTTGGATTCACCACAAATCCTACAGGTTCAAAATGCATCATCCCAGCAAATTGATATCCAAATTCACCAAGGTACATTTTTTTTCAACTATAATACAATGCATGGCCTTTGAACTATGGCCAGTAGGCTTAGAAGAGCCAATAAGGAGGCTTTCAGATAAGTCAGCCTTCTCACTATGAAAGGTGAGACACAGGGCAGCCAAAGTGACACTTTGGTATAATGCTGCTGTATGGAAGGATAGAGAAAACTGACAAACATGTGCATGTGACTTAAATGTGACTTAAATTCTGATCGCTAGATCTTTGGGTAATCACTCCTTTTTGGTCTTATGATTGCGAAGGGTATTAATAGATATCCAGCTGCTCTGCAAAGTGTACACTGAGGCTAGCACTACATTGGTTATTAGGAGCCCTGTCACACTGGCCCACACACTTTATGCACCACATAATGCATGTGCGCTGAAGTGTGTTGTTTGACGCGTTGCGGTGTTGTGGGTTGATGGTGTGTTGCATAAAAATGCAGACGTGTGCAAAACACTGCGCATTTATGGTGTGAACTGGGCACATAGACAACTATTGTTTTTTATGTGACCTTGCATTGAGCCTGATGTGAAGGAACCCTAAATCTGTTTGTTGACAGTTATCTCATTAGTAACACATTGATTTAAATGGGCTGCACATAAGGTGACTGTCAATGGTTCATTAAATCTTTAAATCTGTCAGTAGCAAAGATATTTATTCACTAGCCTAGCCATAGCCTTGGTATTAGGGCTTTTGCCCCTATATATAGATCTATATATAGATATATACACACACACACAATTTTAGTTATTTTAATTAGTTTCATAGCATATATTCTTCTGCCGTCGTGTATATGTTGCCTTTTCTATACAGAGTCGCTTTATAAAGGCGCCTTGGCCACCAGTTATATAAAATAAATGTCCTATATATTAAGAAATTACAATCCAAGCTGAGAGAGATGAAACACATGGAGGATCTTATTTTCCTCACTCGCCAGGCCTCTTGCTACATTGCTGCACAAATATGGTATTTTAGAAAATCCTCTTATTTCCCGTGGTCCAGATTGTCCTGCTTTAAAACTGGAGTTAATACCTGGGTGCTATATCCTTGGTTCCTGTTGTGAAATTTATTATAAGTACTGGGCCAGTATATTCCTGCCAAGAAATTAATGGCATTTTTAAGGAATGATACAAATATCAAGCCGGCAATGCCACTATATGTTTGCTTTTTTTTATCGCCTCTGAGGCAAATAAATGTTTTGTCAGCAGCCAGTATAAGAGGTTAAAATGTGTTTTACTGTTTAAAGTGACTGAAAAATTAATTATTTTTTTGCTGCAAGGCTATGTACCTGTGAGCAATTTGCCATACATGTGAACCATGATACATCTCATTGCATTTCAGCATGACTCAGTGCAACCCAGTTGTATGTCAATTGAGGGGTAATTGAACACCTATTGCCATTTAGAAGCCACAGGGAAAGAAAACTCAAAGAAGCTTACTTGGAAAAAACACAAACAGTTTGCTGCTTTTGAAAAAAAAAAGAAAGAAAAGATAGATAGATATCTTCTCTTGCTGTATAATGTCTCTGTACTCATTTTTGTCATTTTTATTTCATAAAATAATGTTTTCACCTTTCTTCATCTTTTGTTGCACCTCAGTGGTGCTGATCTCCTCCATCCTCTTTCAGCCACATTCAGTCTACATGCACTTGCTCCGAACCAACTTCCTGATGGTGACATCAGTGGATTATGCCTGTGCAAAGTGGCTAGGTTTAGATCTACTTTAATGTACAGCCCTGTGTAATATGTTACTACTTAGAAATAGGGAATAATAATAAATATACAGTATTTATATGTGTATGTATCCGTAATTTATTACATAAAACAACACCAAAATATCTACACACATAACGTTTTCTATTTCCAGAAATTAAATGACTGACGTCATCAAACCCGAGCAGTCCTACTCCTTTGTGGCACTTTGACCCACTCAAGCTCTTCTTTAGTAAACCCAGAAGCCGAAGTCTTTGCACATGATGTTACCTTTGTAGTTCAACTTTACTCCTTTATTTCTTAGTCTCCTTGAACTAGCAACTACTTAATAACTTTAAATGCTGACATGTATATCATCCTCCTCTGCAACTTTTTGGATACGATAGTGCATCTGCAAACTATTTCGTTGTTTTACACAACTGAATTTTATTTGGTTGGTTTTGGACAGATTTTTCTTCCAAAATGCTGT
>NW_017306330.1:2628892-2708578 GCF_000935625.1 Nanorana parkeri | reverse complement strand
AAAAGTTTATAAAAATAAATAAAAATAAAATATTTAAAAATGTTGAAAAAATTAAAATAAAAACATTTTCAGTTTTGGTTTCGGCCTGACAATTTGTTTTTTATTTCGGTTTCGTTTCGGTTTTTAAATTTCTATTTCGGCGCACCTCTACTTCAGTCATAATGCTGCAGAATGGTGCTCAGGACAAAAAGCAAGGTAGGCAGGGAGCCATATTAATATATAGGAGGCATTATATTATTATTATTATACAAGATCTATATAGTGCCAATAGTTTGTGCATGGCTTTCTGAGGAAAAAATATTGACCTTGTTATCTCTCACCCCAGTAATAACATTGACAACTACCATTTTTTTAAATGAGCAAGGTGGCAATCCTAGGTGGATGGGAGACTCAGAGAAAGTGACACATGGAGGAGAGCGGCATACTGTGCAACCCACTCCCCAAACATAACCTTAACACAATGATACCACCACTTGCCTGATTCAACCCAGTCTTACCATAGTACTGAGTCTGAGAGGATGCAGACTCTCCCAAAAATGGCATCAAGAGACTGTGTTTGCAGACATTTTCTCTCTCACAATCATGGGTTCCACCTGCCATTTTGGGAGAGTCTGCTTTTAACACTGAGATTGGCATTTTTTCCCAGCTGAGTCAGGTCCCTTCATGGTAGGACCACCCCAAAGACTCCACAGCAGCATATGACCGGGACCCCCTTCAGAGGTTGAGTCCTGGGGTTCTGTCCCCACTTTCCTCTATCTCAGCATTTCTCAACCTGTTTTTCAGTCATGGAACCCTTTAAATGTATGCAAATTCTTAAGGCACCCCAGTCTAAAATGTAAAAAATGTAAATGTAAAAGCTTTGTGTACCACAGCCTCCCTTTCACATCAGAGTCTCCTTTAGATCAGGAGCTCCTCTTGACATTAGGACCCCTCTTCACTTTAAGAGCCCTACTTTCACATCAGAGTTCCCCTTCACATGCTAGAAGCTACTCCATTACGTCAGAGCCCCCTCCTTTAACATCACAAGCCCCCCATTAACAAAGGAGCGCCTTTTAAATCAGGAGCCCTCTATTCATCATAAGTCTCATCTTCACATTTGATCCCCACCTTTACATCAGAGTCCCCCTTTCATATCAGAGTCTCCCATTCACACCAGAGTTCCTCCCTTCACATCAAGAGTCTGCAACATGTAAAAGCATGATGCTGTGCAAAAAGTCAAGGCACCACTGAGGAAAGGAGAAGGCACCCTAGGGTGCCACCACACCCTGGTTGAGAACGCTGCTCTATCTTCAAGCTTGTGTATATTTTAGCATATTTGTTCAAACAAACAAGATCACACTTGTTCTTGTCCATATATTGCTATACACTGAACTTTACACTTTTCCATTCCACTTAATGAATGTTTTTCTATGTTGCAAAAGACTTGAACTTGTTCTACTGGAAACTAGTGTCATGGAAATATTGTATTTTACACCTATTATAAAAACATTACAAGACAACTTTATAGCACACTTGTAGAGATAGACATAGTTATTTAGTACATACTTTTTTCCGCTCCACATAATGATTAATATACAAATATGGAAGAATGCAGGCAGGCTACATAATTATCAAACTGTTTGACCTAGAATGAAACATTGGGCACAATATTTACATTTCCAATAGAACTGCAGTCAAAACGTTTTTTTTATTTTTTATAAAGTGGAAAAAGTTAGAGCCCCTAATAGGTTTTTATTGTTGTCTGGGCACTCATTAGGGTGATTGTTTCCCCTCAATTCCTGTCCTGGTTGCACCAGTAACTGGAACAGGACATGAAAAAAAATCTCCTCCCTAATCGTTAATAATTCCACTTTCCCAGTGGCCCCAGTCATCAGAACAGATAGTGGGAAATCATCTTAGTGTGGACCAAACTAACAGTCAACACCAGTGAAGGAAAACCTGACAGAGCCGCTAAATCAATCTAGCCAGAGATAAAGAAAAGTTATTCTTGTTGCACTTTAAAGCTGAACTCAAATGTTTTCACATAGGTCGTTTCTCACCTAAACAATTTGTTCATGTTTTTCAGTCCAGTTATCCACCCACTGAGATATCACATTTTGCCTCCTGCAATAAAAGGGGGTCATTCCTCTTTCTTTCTGTTTCAAAGACCAGCGGCTACTATCCCCGCTCTCTCCCTGGCCACAAGTCTCATAACACCCCTGTGTAGTTCAATTACATTTACGCTTCACTGACAGACCAGGAGATTCTTGGTGTGTCCCACTCCACCATTGTCTCACCGACCCACTGACAGGCACCATTACTGCCTAACTGATAGGCCCACACGCAATCCTGCCCACATTCTTGCCTGTTCAGAACCACAAATCTTATTGCATAAGCAGATATGGTGGCACTGTTTACTTCATTCCACCTCCAGGTACCTGGGCATAACAGTGCTTCATGGATCAAACGGTTGATGACTGTGTTGAAAAGAAGACACCATTCTGAAAAACTAGCGAGTATATAAAAAAAAAAACAACAACACACAAACATTTCAACTATAACATATTGACCATAAGAGTAACAGGGTTATTCACAAAAGGGTGAAGAGTTTGGAGAAGGCAGGAGAAGTGAACAATCTAGGACAACATAGCTGAACTGGAAAGCGAGATGAATTGGAGAATCTTTCCAAATCAGCCATTTTGGCCTAGACTGTTCACTTCTCCTGCCTTCTCCAAACCCTCTACCGTTTAGTGAATAACCCTGTAAGTTTATGAGACTGGTCCATGGAATCAATCCAATTTAAATTAAGTAGTTATTCAATGTATGCATTTGTTTAAATTTAAATCTGAGCTTTGGTTATAGATATTAGAAGGAGGGTAAACTTGAAGGCGGAACCTGGCTGTCTTATTTTTTTAAGTCTGTCACGTAATGAGAGCAACTTAAATGCTTTCTTGCAGCAATTGTTCTTTCCCTAAGTACATTTTTATTGACTTGCAATGTGACTCTGAACTTGCTAGGCCTTTTCCCTTTGACCATCCCCTTTTAGCACTTTATAGTCCCCTCCTCTTCTTGTTTTATTACTGTCTACGCTAGCGCAGCTCCTCCTCCCCTCACCTCCCTATATAATCTTGTATGTAGCTGCCACGGGAAGAGCGAAAATAAATAAAGACTGTCACTTGAGAGACATCTCTGAGTCTGCTGGGGCTGCCGACATCTCGTCCAAGATAGCAGGGCCTAGCAGCAATGGTTTTTCCAGAGTTCTCCCTATCCCTGTTCCATCTCATATTTTGCAAATACTTCAACGTTGAGTTCTACAATTTGTATGGGCCGTTAACCGATCACACATCGCTAAACACACTTTATATCAGCCTAAGGCCTCTGGTGGGTAAGAGGCGTAATTAGCCTCTCTCACTAAATAGCAGGCAACTTCCGAATCCCTGATTTGGGTCTGCTTGGAGGCGCTTGACTGCGATCGCATCTCTGTCGCTAACTTACTGTGGCTCCCACCAAAGGATCGACTGTCGCTCTATAATTCAGTAACATCTCACTCCTTACAGTCTGGGATGAGGTGAAATACTCAGGTGGCCTTTTTTCTCCTCACCTAACCTTACTCTCTTTTCTTCCCAATCCTGCCTTTCTACCTGGCTTAGAGTCTTCGGCTCTCTTTCATATTTGGCTCGATAAAGGTCTTGGCTGCTTCCATAAACTTGTTGACACCTCTGGCATGCATTTTTTTTCCATCTCTGCAAATAAACTATAATCTTTCCTCCTTTGAATTATTCCGCTACCTACAGGCTAGCCACTATGTCACTTCGCTGGTCCATATCTATCTAAACCGGTCCTCCCTTTCTCCCTTTGAACAGATTTGTGCCGGGTTCCCTCATGCTTACGGTAGTGGTCTCTCTGCTATACACATCTTTACTGGATGGTTCATCTCCCCCATGCATACCTATATGGTTAAATGGGCCCAGGACTTAGGAATGTCCTTCACACCTGATCAATGGTCCCAAATGTGGGATACAACCAGGTTTTCCTTCCAATGTACACATATAGTAAAAAATAACTAAAAGGTTTTATTCCGCTGGTACTACGTTCCCTCTAGATTAGCAGTCATGTTTATGACTACCTCCCCTTACTGTTTTAGGGGTCGTTCTGAGCAGGGCTCGGTCTTCCATATATGGTGGTGTTGCCCAATTGCACATTTATTTTGGTGTAAAGTCTTTGCTCTGATTCGCCCCTTTATGCACATGTCCCTCCTGTTTTGCCCTCATGTGGCTATGCTCAATTTACAACTGGCAGATGTGTCTGAGTTTCAGCTGGCCTGAAACTCCTGCACAGTACATACAGGACTCAAATCCCAGACTGTCAGGGTGATTCCCAGGCAGGTGGCAAACCTGTACTGAGTCAACAAAGAAATAACAATTTTTCTTTGGTAACACACAGCACTGTACATATTTGTTTTGGAACAATTTGCTTGAGAGCATATACTGTTTATTTAGACACAGATTGCAAACACTCTTTTATTCCATTGCAGAAGAGCCTATGCATACATCGTGGGTTCTGTTCATGCATTTCTTCCAAATGAACTCAGTTACTGATCACACTCTTGGCACAAGCAGCTTACAGACTCCTTAGTCTTATCACCAAGTCAGTTTTCCAGTCATAAAAGCACCCGATCATATCTACTTCAGTTAACACTTAACAACTGCTACACAAATAAAATATGGTAAATGATGTGACCTTGAAATATAATTTTTTAGAGTTTCCAAGTCATAGGAAAAGGCACACCTGCAATTTTGGACATTGTTGTTAAAGCAATTTCTCAGCTTAATAGGCTATAATCATTTTGTCAGAGTTTCCAATCAGATAAACACAGGTAATTGTATGCAGGAAGTTAGAAATGTCTTGTGAGTGTTCCAGAACACATTGTGAATTTCTCTTGACCTTTCTCTGCCTCCTTGTTTTCGTCACATGCCTGATCATCTCATTGCTATGTATTGCATTATTATTATTATTATTAATAATAATAATAATTTCCAGTTAAGCTCCAGAACAATGTTGGCATTTCAGTTATAGACCTTTTAATTTGGCCATAACTTGGTCCCTACTTACACAGAAGTGATATAGCTTCATATAGTTGCATTTTTACATTCTTTTATGAGGAAAAACAGTTACCTGAGCTGAGTTGTTCTTATTGTGCCGATCTCTATTGTTTACTGTAAAAATACACTTCTTTTTCTTCATAACTGATAGTACAGCTATTGCTGTAATTGTGGTCACTGCAGGTATAAGAGCTGCGGCTCTCATACAGGGAATGTATTTACTTTTTATGTATCTATACAAGATGACACGTTACTATTTTTTGGAGCAAACAAAGGTAAGTATTGGTAAGGTAAGTATTTTGCTATTTTGTCTACCTTTTCAGACAGTAGTTAAGGCTGCTGATTTTAAAGCAGTGTCAGAAACACATTTTTTTCAGATTTTTAATTTTGATTTTTAATAAATAATTTTTAGATCTCTAAAAATACCAAAAATATTTCTATGGTATAAATGTGGTTTCCTCTGAAATGTTTACTTTTTATAGCCATATGAGTTTCAGTCACAGTAGTAGACTAGTTTTGCATGCCGTGCAAATTATATGATTTCTTAATTTTAATGCAAATTTTAAACAACAGTCAAACGCTGTCCTTTTTTTTTCTATTCTGGAAGAATTTCTTTTAACTCATTTAGCATTTATTTAATTTACACCATATTGCTAAGTTGATTTTCTTTTGATATCTCAGTACAGTATAGGTCAACCTGGAAATTGCAGAGGGCCTCAAGTGCACCCCCAACGCTTTGAGAAGGTCACACAAGCGTAAAAAGCTTTCATGTGTTGAAGTTCATTGCCTCAAGTTAGGCAGCCCATTTAAAATAAACAGCCTGTAATGCAACTCAATGCATTTTTTGCAACATAAGATACACACTATAGGTAAAGTTAAAGATTCATCATTGGTGTCATTGACCACAACTATGACACAGCATTGTCATCAATGGATGCTATAGAAATCCCCAGCAATGTTGTCAGTGACTGCAATAATAACCTTGCACTTGGCACCCTGATTTGATTCTGCAAAGTTCCCACACTTGCCCAACAGGTGGCGGATCAAGCTGAGGATGTAGCAGGCCACAGAAAGCGAGCCGAAAGGCCACATGTGGCCCATGTCTTAGGAACCAGGGTCTGTGTTAGGAACCAGGGTAATATATATTGTTTACCTTCTTCAGCACTGCCTAGCGTAGATAAATGGTGGCAACCTAAAGCAGTTTTAACAAATTAATGGCTGCTGTCGGTACTGTTTTCAACAGCCGGCGATGGCTGTTTACATAGAAGCAAAACTAAAATTGTGCCACACATGTAACATAACACCGTGAACGTTGGAGTGCAAACAATAATTTTAGGGCCATCAATTACAGTTAATACTAAACTGATGAGCAGTAAAAGCTTTTAAAGCATTGCCTATGGGAAATTTCAGGTATTGTACTTTTTTTGCGGTTTCACAGGCGCACGCAATTTTAAGGCTTGACATGTTTGATATCTATTTTCCCAACGTGACCCCATCTTTTATATATTACCAACAAATTGGGTATTATATTATGTTTCTGTGCACTAATTTTCCTTTTAGTGTATTTTATCCTAAAAATATTGGTTTGATAAACATTTGTGCAAGTACCATGCAACATCAAAAAATTGCAACTACCATTTTTTTTTATTCTATAGGGCCTCTGCTTTCAGAAAATATATACTTGTTTTGGGGTTTTAAGCTGTTTCTAGCCACAAATTTTGATGTTATCATGTGTGCAAGGGGGTTATTCTCTAAGCTGCCAAAGGCAGCCGAGTGAATAACTAGGCTGAAGTGAGCCGAACGCTATTAGGCCATTCACTTCAGCCCTGTATGGCTTATTTCAGCCGTACATTGGCTGGCTTCAGCTCCCTTCGGTTCAACCGAAAATGCTCAGCGCGTTCAGCTAGGCCAAAGTGAAGAACACGTTTGAGTCAGCCGATTCAACATCTGGATTGGCTGAGCTGAACCTCCGGCAGTTCACTTGCTGCTGTTCGCCCCTATTCTCATGGGGGCTGAGCGGCAGTAAGTGAATAGCCAAATGCCGGCGAGCGTTGATGTCAGAAGTTGATGTTTCTATGTGTTCTGTTACCTTTACCAGCATTTTTATTTCATTTTTTTTTCTTTATAGAAAAGCTTTGCTCTTTGCATTGTGCTGAATCTGTCGAATTTTTTTTCTTACCTCCATTCCTTGTGTGTTGCCCTCATTTTCAGATAACCTCTGTAGGAATGGTGTTGCCTGCTTTAGCCTGAATATTTTTGGAAATAGTTGTGTTTTAGTTGTTAAGCTGACCATACACTAGTAGATTTCCGATCGATCACACGTACAAAAGATCTTTCTTTACCACCATGCCATCAGACACTTGATGACTTTCGATTGAAATTTAGTTTCATTTTAACGTTCGATATTGAAATGAATGGAGTTTCCCAAATGAAAACCACATTCACTATCATAATTTTGTTAGTTCGAGAAACATTTTCCATCCTGCTCCTTCCAGTTTTCTCGTCACTGGGGTCAAAATTGAGTGTCAATTTGACCCCGTCAACTAATAGAAAGTCGAAAGAAAGTTCATTTGTACGAAATTTTGAAGTTTTTAAAGTTTAAACTTTAGAAAAACTAAGCAGTGTATGGCCAGCTTTAGGAATGTATCTTCACTCTCAGTTCCATTCTCACTGTTCTCATTAAGGAATTAAGTTTTGTTTTTCTTTGGAAATTCATATCTGCCCAATGAGTTTTCCCGTCACCACAGTCCATCCATCCTGCTCTCTGTTCCAGCTTGTGTATGTCAAAGAGGTGCCTCTCCAGACTTTACTTTATAAAATATAACCAGATAAGATTTTTTCCTAACTATATATCGCCTGAGTAATTGAATTGCCTTATAAAAAAGTACCACATCCAAATTACATATTACATTTTGAAAAAAGGATTGGTTCATTTGAACCATAGCGGACTTTAATGGTACTCAAACTACATAAATTTGTTAAAATTCCAATATTTTATTTAATTCATGACATTAAATTAGACATCAATATTTTCTATTAAAAACAATGACATAATCATTCGAGAAATGCTCCCATCTGCCTTAGCCAATCTGTTACACATTCATAATTTACATACATTTAGTTTCTATAATAAAAAAACACAAAAAGGCCTATTGGCGAGAGCGGCAGCACCTCAACGATTTTTGCAATGTTGAATCACTAGCTACCTCAGGAGGTTCTCGGACATATTAAAATGACCTATTAAAATGAATAAACATAGCAATGCTTGTCCCATTGTGCGTGTGGTTATATCTCCTAAATAACCAAAATATGCACCTTAAACGTAACACGAAGCAAACATGCAAAACCAGTATGGAGATCCTGGCACATCTAAGTTAAATTATTGGAATTTTAACAAATTAGTTTGAGTACCATTAAAGTCCGTTATGGTTTGAATGAACACATCCCTTTTTCTTTTTAAAAAAGTTAATATATATTACCAGAGAAAAACTCAAGACACAACTTGGATGATTCTAAACAGCATCCTCTTGCTGTATTAATTAGGAATCAGATCTGGGGCGGTTCCTCCGAGACTCATGATATCTAGTTTATTCTGAACTGTATGTCATTTTTCCCTATTCATCACTTTCCCAGGGATTCTGTAATATTTCACTATTCATGCCCATGATTTTCTCTATAGGAAAATTTGCAGTTCAATAATCATCTATATCTATATCATTGCATATAGACTTACTGAATGCAGAAGCACTTAAGTGACATTAAAGTAGGGATGTCCTGATACCAATTTTTCAAGACCAAGTACAAGTACAAGTACTTCCCCTCATGTACTTGCCGATACCAATTACCAATACTTTTTCTTAAAGGGACAGGTGACATTTAAAAAAAAACAATACAGACTAATGATTTTAGGCCAATTTCTTTATGATTGTGAAGCAAATACAAATGTTTTATTGTTCTAAACCAGTCTTAAATTCTAAAACAGTTCTAAAACAGTCTCAAGACTGTTTTAGAACAATAAAACATTTGTATTTGCTTTCACACAGCTGTCGTGAAACTACAAATCCGATCATGCATCTGCCTCTGGGATCATTTACCTATTCATGTTAGCAGGGGAGAATTGTAACTCTATTGCTGCAGTGTACCGGACGTGTGTAACATACATGTACTATGTACTACTTATAGGGGTGATTTACTAACCTAAACACACGCACGCACCAGGTGCGTGTGATTTTCACACAGCAAAGCGTATTTATCAACCAAAAAGTCTCTAAAAGCATATTTCCACTAATGCCATATATGGAAAAATCATGCACATGATGCATATATAATGCTGCTTCACAGTTTAGACAAAAATGGTTAGCTCATGCATTTACATCCCTGCATTCATCAATGCAAGCAACACAACATAGAGCTAATTTACACAACATCACCTTGAAATTCATGCTTGGCTTTGCAGAACACACCTGCTGGGTGTGTACACACTACAAAGGTGTTTAGATTCCACCCATAGATCATGTTGGGAGGGAACACACTACAGAGGTGTATACATGTTCGTGGTGTGTTTATAAGGTTAGTAAATCAAACCCATAGAGTACACTGCAGCAATAGATGTACAATTATCCTCGGCTAACATGAAAGAGTTAAATGATCCGTAGTACAACTACATGTTATGTACTATGGATCATTTAATCCTGCTCATATTAGCAGGGGAGTAGGGTTGCACAGATACCAAGTACAGTACTCGGTGCAAGTATGAGTACATGTACCGATACTTTTGAGCTCCAAGACTAGATTAGAGAAAAATTAAAAAGTTAGGAGGCGGCTGTCATGTGTAAGGAGCACACGGAGCTCCTGGGATTTGTACATCTCTGTTTTAATGTATGATTTTGTTTTTATAAATATAAATAAAGGGATGCACAGATACCAGTTTTGCGAGTACGAGTACTGGTACTTGCCGAGTACTTACAAGTACGAGTACCGATACATTTTTGTTTATTGCCATGTGACAGTTTTTCTAAAACAATACAGACTAATGATTTCAGGACAGTGGTGGAGTGCCAGAGCCAGGTCCCAGCTGCAACCGCTGCAAACCCGGTAGTTCTCATGAAAATGCCAAGTATCTGCACTGGTACTCGAAAAGTATCTGTGCATCCCTACAGGGGAGAATAGTAAATCTATTGCTGCAGTGTACTCTATATGTAGTACATGTACAGTACACACTGCACATAATAGATTTACTATTATCCCCTGCTAATATTAAACTAAGTTCTTAATAGGGACCCCAGATACTACATGCATCAATGGCTGCAACCTGACTATAATGATAAATAAAAGGATATCAAGTTTACTGGGAGTAGTGAAGTAATTTAACAGTCTCTAGGGGTTTTACAAGTATTGTGTGAGGCAGGATGGGCATTGTAGTTTGCGGGATGCACCTCCTACATAATATGTAAGACTTCAGATCTCCTAACCATAAAAAGGGGGGTCCGAACAAGCCCCCAAGCACTTGTCACTTGCTGGGGTAATGTGGGTGAGTAGTGGTAGCAGTAATGGCAGCAAGGAGAGGAATGCACTCTTTAAATAACTGCACACAATCAGTCCATATAAACAAGATCTACTTGCGTATTTAGTTTTCACACCTAGCGCAGTGATTCTTGAATTACTATTAGGAAGATCTACTTGCGGTTCTGGAGAGCTCTCTAGATCTCTCAGGTAGCTGGGCTGCTACGCTGAAGAAGGGCAGTAAAATGTGGCTGGTAGCACTAGTGGTAGAGGCAGAAGTCTCTCCAGGGGTGACCTGTCACGACATCTGAGCGGAAGGGGTTCCGAACGCCGCTGTGGGGGATCGCTCGGCATTCACGTCCATAGACTTACCTTGCATCACTGCTCATCTCCCGGCCGAGAATCCGAACTGTGCATGCACCCACCCCAAGATCCTTTGCGGCCCTACGAGCAGTTCCTGATTCTCGGCACGGAAGCGAGCAGCGATAACGAGGTAAGTTTTAACCTAGTTAAAGCGGAGGTTTTGTTTTTTTTAAACTTCTTGTCTATATCTACTGCTTGCTAGCAGTAGATATAGGCAAAAAAAACGGAGGGTTTAGAACCCCTTTAGTATAAAAATGAATAACTGTTTGAGTATAAGCTTTCCTGGTTTCAAAATAACCCTCTCAAAATGAAAAAAGGACCTATGGGTAGTGGCATTTGTCCTTGGTAGTCCTGTAAGTTGATGTCCCACCCAATAGATATGTACAGCCCAAGTCAAGGTTCAAATAAAATTGCTTAGTCCCCTTCTCCTCTCTCTGCAGACCTTGCTGTACTAACAATTCTAGCAGTCTTTCATTCAGCTGTGGCCTGTGAGTGGAATAGAACAACATGCAAATATTACATGGCAGTGCTTCTGCCAATCCTACCAGAAACATAAAGCAGACTGCATTATAATTTAGAGGACTAGAGAAGGTGAGACTATAATTTAAATCCTATAGGTACTACCTTCAGTATTACAGGTGCTGGTTAAATCGTGTAAGGTTGTTTTTAATATCCCCTTTATGGGACTTCCAGACGTTATGCTGCCCTCAAACACATATGATTAATATATTATCTTAAAACTTCTGCAATGAACAGTCAAAAATACAAATTATATCTAAATTTAAGGTTGAATGATCTACCTATTAAAGCTGTTCACACCTCAATTAATGTATAGCTCTAAACAATTAATCCATCCAATATGGTACGGCACAAATACTAATTGTATAAGAGCTCAATATGACAATAAAGTGCATAGAATATAAATCTCATGCTATATAAATATCATCACTTATAAATTCATATCATATAACGTGTATCATCTTCTTAAACAAATGACAAAATCCCCAAATAGTAATCCAGTGCGCTTTTTCTTATACCACAAGAATATGAAGTATATCAATATAAAGTGCATATTCATCTAATAGCTTAATTCATTAATCCATATTCAGTGTCCAATTTTCATAAAGTTTCATAAAGTGCAATCCATTGTGAAATTCACACTGACTCCACCCATGCTCCACCTCAGTTTGGACATCATCTCTGCACCATCTGAGATGGACCTGTCTTACTAGGGCTAGGTCAAACGAGACTGTCTTTTTTTTTAAATACTTGAAACTTCTCCTTTAACTCGTTCCCAGTAATCCAATATAGCAGTATATCACTATCATATATGATTCAGCTCCAATATTCATACATTGTTTCCTCTCGCTGTGTAATCCAGCTCCAAAAGAGAATAAACAGAACCAAAGTGCAACCTGTACATACTGTACATACTGACTGTATTTAAAATCTCAAAACTCTTGTATTTAAAAGCACATATGACTCGTGCACATAAAATCCAAATCGCTGCTCTCTCATCTCGTATCCACACTAGAGCTCATCCTCCTCATCTGCCTATGTTGGGTCCTGCCTAACTTAATGATGTCACCAACTCCACCCCATGCATTACGTACTATTGTCATATTTAATACATATGATTGATAGCTCTTCTGTATACAGGAGCCATCCATTGTTATGGACCTTGTAATGTGACTTTTAGCATAAAACTAATTACTAAGTGTACTACCAGGAACATTATACAATCATTGGTTTATATTCAGATCTAACTTGGGACTATAAAGTCTTCCAGTTAAGACCCTTTAGAGAAAGTGGAACATGTTACCTAAACTGCAGAGGTCTCTGTGTGCCCCATAGTGGTTTTTCCAATGGTTTCTTCACTGCAGTTAGTGCCAACCTCATTGGGTGCTCGGTTCAACCCATAATATCATGGCATCACCTGGTCTCAGGAGTTAAATCTTAAAAATGCATTCAAGTACCTTATTAACAAAAATGCAAGCTTGGAGAGGTGTCTACTTTACAATACACACAGGGACCATGGGGAACACAAGTAGCCACCCTCCAGAAGGAAGGATAGTATCAAAACAAATTCAGAGATGATTTGAGGATCTACAGCCGAGTGATACACAAATAAGCTACAATTTTATCAGTAGTTAAGGTTAATTGAATGCATATTTAAGGTTGAACTCCTCAGTTTAGGGTCACTTTAAATTCTTGCTCAACATTTTAAGGCAGTCACCTTGTCTGCAGGACAATGAAATTAACACTATGCTATGACGTCTGGGAATTTCCGGAACTTCTCTGAAAACTATGTCTCTGTTTTAGTATCAGTTTTTATATCAAAGAATGTCATTCTTTATCAAATAAAGGAACCTTGATATCACCGGTTTTGGGGGATTTATTAATGAGATTATGTATAGAATCATAAAACTAATGGTCATTATGTTATGCCCTAAAACTATATGCCATCTGTATAATGCTGATAAAATGTCTGTTAATGTGTTATACAGATGGCATCACAGTTCTTTCATGTTACATTGAGAGATTCTGTAGAGGATGATATCCTAACTCACTGTGACATCTCACCTGTCATACTTCTGAATAGAATCTAAGTGAGCCTCATAATTAATGCCTCCAGGTATACAATATTGAGGATGCATCTGCAAGTGACAGATGAAGTTAAATGTATTGCAAAAATGGTGCAATAAGGCTAAGGATTAAATAACAACTCCACAAACCAGTCCACCTTAAAGGTACTTTCAGTCCTAAATAGAGAATAGAATGCAACCCTACAATTACTTCAATTGTACTGTATGTTAAAAATAGGGGCTCCACTCCATGGATAGGCCCCCGTGCCCTATTCCACTTTAATCCCTGCCTTCAAAGACTCTATAGCCCTCATAGGCTGCAATTAATTTAATAAAATTCAAAACCAACATCCACCTGTATAGCAGTCAAAGAAAGACACACAGTGGTGGGTAAATAAACTATAAAGATGGCAGGAATATTATTTTAATGCAGACTTACATGGCAAAATCTGATATTTAATTTTGCTTACTTTTTCTGGGTTTTCTCCATTTTTTGCCATTGGTTTCCACAAGCATGTTAAATGGCAACCAAGCAATCTAAATGCTGTGAAAAAATACAGTAACAAAGTATGAAGTACTAGAAGTTAATAAAATGTTATTTACTAACGTAAAAAAAAATACACAACTTTAAGGAAACCGGTGTTATATCGAAAGCTCCAACTCCTCGAGTTCTCCAACTGCCTGACTTCCGGTTTAAGTTAGAACTAAGAGGTTTGGCAAAGAAAGCTCTTCTGCACGAGCACCAGCCGCGGCATTGCCCTATACACATACAGTACACCACAGCAATGAAGTATTAAAATGAACTAGGATCACACTAATTCAGCACGTTATTAATCTCAGGTGCCCCATTCAAGCGGCGGCCATATTGAGTGGGGCACCAGAGATTAATAACGTGCTGGATTAGTGTGAACCTAGAAAAGCTTTGTTTGCCAAACCTCTTAGTTCTAACTAAACCGGAAGTCAGACAGTTGGAGAACTTGATAAGTTGGAACTTTCGATAGAACACCGGCCCAGCATTCTTCTATGGTATGAAATGCCTGCTGTAACGCAATATTCAGTATTTGGTTATGGCAGAAAATCAGAAACATTTCAATTGTGAACTCAGGTTAAAAGTTAATGTGATACTTCCAGAAACATAAACTCTGTTAGGAAAAATAACTTTCCTTTGCTAGTAAAGCAGCATTAAAAATTAATCAAATACCAATGAGAATGACTTCTTTTTATTATTTAAAACATTTAAATAGTGACTTTAATCAAATCCTATCCATTTACACGATATTATTCCATTCTCAACCATGACATGTTGTTCATAGAACATGTGAGTTTCATCCCTTATCCCTGTGGGGTATAAAAAGAAAATGGAACATTCACTGCTTGCAGAATCTTCCAATGGGAAGAATGTAGTAGGAAAGCACTTGTGGCTCCTATAAGAGTATAGCATTATTAAACCAGATGAAAAAAAAACTCCATGCAGATGAAAAAAAATAATTGTGTATTTTTAAACGCAAATAATTGAAATGCCTGAATTTGTCTTGACATCTGCCTGCTGTAATTTCTTCCACAGAAGCACTTAGACTGGGAGAGGGAGGGGTAGCAATTTGGGACCAATCAGTTGTCCTGCATGCGCACATACTGAGGAAGAATATGCTATAACCGGAAGAGGGGCCAGAGTGATGACTCAACAGTCTGCCACAGCTCCTTTACTCTCCAATCACAGGCAGGGACAGGGTGGTGACCTAAATGTAGACATGTGCGATTCGTTTCGTTCCGAATCGAAAATTCGGACAAATTTTCGGAAATTCGGACATTCGGATGTATCCGAATTACAGATATAACGAATGCAAACGAATCCGAATTTCCATTTCCGAAATTCGGTAGCGTTAGTACGAACGTTCGTTTCGTTTTCTGTTCTTATTCGTTTCGTTCGTTGGAGCAAAATGACATTAGAGAAGGAGAAAAATATGTTTTCCCCCTCAAATGTCACTTTTGCTGCAAACGAACGAACGAAACGAATAAGAACCGAATAAGAACAGAAAACGAAACGAACGTTCGTACTAACGCTACCGAATTTCGTCCGAATCCGAATTCCGAATCCGAATTGACTTTCACACCCGAATCCTGAAAAACGAAATAACACAAATCCGAATTTAAAACGAAGCGAAACTAAACACATTTTTTGGCAGTGCACATGTCTACCTAAATGCAATACTTAACTACAGTGAAGAAAAGGAAGGTCACCAGCACGGTGGTGCTCTTTGGAAGGTTATGTAAATTTCAAGACTGAGTCGACAGAAAAACAACTGTTTCTCTTGAGCTTTATTTACAGTATTACCAGATCTATGCATTAGACTTACAAGAGGGAGGAGAGGAGAGGAGAGAAGAGAAGAGGAATAGGAATTGGGGTTCATAAGAGTGACTCAGAGATATTGTCACACTGCTAAAATCTATACCCAGCCCTGACCACGAATAAAACCACAGAAGTATATCCAATCCCCCTAAATAAATTTTCGACATATCGTACTTGCAGTATGAATAGGAAAGATCTACTTATTAGCACAGGGGTTTGTCCACCTGTTCTCTAAGCATATAATAATGATCCAGTCTGTAATCTTTTCCTTGGAAGTAAGAGTTAATTGAGACTTACTTCACAGACACGCAGTCAGTGGTTTCTCTTTAATTTCTTAGTAGAAATCTCTAGGTCATGTCTGTGACCCAGGGGGAATAGAATTCCTCTTTAAGATTCCTTTTTACAACATGCACATCTACATCAGCAGTGGAAACCTAACAATTTCTGTTTGATTTACAAGATTAAATTACTTGTCAAAGCAACTTTTGAACCAGTGACACTGGTGTATCACTCTTTGAAATTTCTCTGCAGCCAGAAAAGGCATTTGAGAGAAAAGTTAAAATAACACAGTTCTACAGAATACCTTCACTGAATTATATTTCATAACAATTGGAAGCTTTGTCAGCCTGGTTAGAACTAGGGGCACCAGGGGACACATAAGAAGAGTATTGTAAATGAGTTTTAGTTATCCTTCAATGTATCTTCAATGCAGCACTAGTAGTGTGTATCTGGTGATTATCTGTCATGTAGATCAGTGGTTGTTAATTTATAGGGCCTCAACTGCAGCCCCTGACAACACCAAAGAGCCGCACATATTGTTCAGTATACTGTAGGGTTGCACAGATACCAAGTACAGTACTCGGTACAAGTATGAGTACATGTACCAATACTTTTGAGCTCCAAGACTACACTAGATAAAAATGCAAAAATTAGGAGGCAGCTGTCATGCGTAAAGAGCACACGGAGCTCCCGAGATTTGTACATCTCTGTTTTAATGTTCGATTTTGTTTTTATAACTATAAATAAAGGGATGCACAGATACCAGTTTTGCGAGTACGAGTACTGGTACTTGCCGAGTACTTACAAGTACGAGTACTGATACATTTTTGTTTATTGTCATGTGACAGTTTTTCTAAAACAATACAGACTAATGATTTCAGGACAGTGGTGGAGCGCCAGAGCCAGGTCCCAGCTGCAACCGCTGCAACCCTGGGAGTTCTCATGAAAATGCCAAGTATCGGCACTGGTACTCGAAAAGTATCTGTGCATCCCTAGAATACTGTATATAATGCTGGAGAGGACTGGAATTGACTGCAAACATACTAGAGCAGATGATGGTCAGTGACTGTGGACACACTACACGTTTGGTTAAAGACTGGAAACATACTCAGAAGGCAGTGAGAGACTGGGAACATGTTACGCGGGACTGTTAGAGATCATTGCTATAACCCCTTTACAATTAAATGCCCCTCACCCTACTACTGAATGTTAGGGTCTGAGGGCTGCAGAACAAGTACCAAAAGGCCACATGCAGCCTTTAGCTCACAGTATGACCACCAGGGGTTCTTTCATCTGCAGTGCTGATGAGGGATCTGCTCTGCATCAACCGGTGTTACAATGACACCTGTAGTAGAAATTATTTTGCCAAAGTAAAATGTTCCCCCCAGCATTTAGCAGTGCAATGTGAGAGTTTCAGCAGCCAGTAGGTGTTCTCAGTTTGGACTGGAGAACCATGGTGGTGGGGAAGGTGAGGTGATGGCAGGCCCAAGTCAGAGTAAAAGCTGGAGTTCCAGAATAGTGTGTTTTCAGGTTTGTGTGGCTCCCCATTTATATGGAAAATTAATTGAGGTTTAACAAATGTAGAATTATTGATAACACACTTTTAATAATGACCGCTCCCCATTAAAGAGACTCTTTTCCTTTACCCATTTAGGGCAATGTAACAGAGTTACATAATGGCCTACCCCCAGACCTATTTATACTTAGTTTCACATAATTTTCCTGTTGCTTCTTCCTTCTTGCTTCCTCTTCCCATGATGATGGTTTCAGACCTCATATGTATATCCCAAAAGAAGAATCACCGACACTCCAACAGGGAAGCAATACGTCTTTTATTGATGCATGTTCACAATATCACAAAGCAAACAATGTTTCTGGGCCGCATGGGGTCCTCATCAGACAAACAAACTGTTATTTTCATTTCTTTTCATTGTTCTGAAGCCTGAGTCGCCAGGAAAAAACCCTATCACATGACAGAAAAGGTGACA
Source organism: Nanorana parkeri (assembly GCF_000935625.1). Taxonomy (NCBI): domain Eukaryota; kingdom Metazoa; phylum Chordata; class Amphibia; order Anura; family Dicroglossidae; genus Nanorana; species Nanorana parkeri. Next base: position 2,690,433 of record NW_017306330.1, on the reverse strand, counting down.
TAATTAATCTTGTGTAACACCATCTGACATGGTTCATACATAGTGTATTTTGGGGCAGCTGTGATGGAGGAAGAAGGGGAGGGTGAACACTGTGATGATGAGTACAATTGGATTTGGGGATAGGTTTAAAAAGAGACTCTGTCACTTTCCCCATTCTGAACAAAATAACAGAGTCTCTTGAAAGGATCATTCTTCCAAACAGCTATACGATAGATGAATGCTTTATAAGTCAGCCCCTCAGTGTTGTCAGCCTGCAACAATCAGTGCTGTTAATGGCAGGATCTCCGGGTAAGAAACCTTTCAACAGAGTTACAGAAAAAGATTTGCTTAAGAAAACTGTATGTGTTGAGGCATGATGCCAAACATCCTGGAAAATAGTTGTAGGGCTTACATACACTTTAAAGAAGAACTCCGAGCAAATAAAATCTTAACCCTTGCAGTGGAGCTTACCCCGCACTGCAAGGGTTAACTGCTCATTTTGTCTAGGGAGATAAAATAACAGAAATATACTCTCCCGAACCGCAATCTCAGCTGGCTCCGCGACCATCACTTTTACAGTGTGAGGACGCTGAGCGACATTCCATTGCAGGAGAGGACGCAGAGGCAGGCTGAAGGGATCGGTCTAGCCACAGAGATCGCAGCTCCCTAGGCAAAATGAGCACTTAACCCTTGCAGTGTGGGGGTAGCCCCACTGCAGGGGTTAAGATTTTATGTGTTCAGAGTTCTTTGTTAAGCTAGACACATACCCATTCTCCAACCAATTTTACAGAAATATATGAAGACTTATTCATAATTGTGTCATGGCAGTTTCCTCAGCAAGGGCTTAATCTCTACAGTTTTTCACCTTTAACTGTGGCTGGATGCCATCTGTAATGTATGTTTCAGGTTTACATTTACTGTACATCAATTTATTCGACCTAGGTATTGTCCGGTAATTTAATTCTAAACTCCATGATTTATCATTTGTTATAGTAATGTTGCGTTGTTGTTCTTTAAAATAAACTTCTGCAGTCATATCACTCCTCCATCATGCAGACATCCAACTCTCTCGGACGTTCCAGGAGTCTCCCCCTATTAGATAGCGGCTCCCGGCCGCCCGGGAGAGAAGCATTTTCACCCAGAAAGGTTTACTCTGCTCGATCTAGCAGAGTAAACCTTTCTCTGCGATCTGTTTTTTTTTTTCTGACATCGGGGCTGCCGGACGCCGTCAGTCATAGAAAAAAAAGAAACGGCATAGGAATGCATAGCTAGATTGCTATTGTCTATTTCACCTTGCAATAGCCAATAGCAGACTAGCTTTTGCACCCGCCCACTGCTGCTGTCAATCAGCAGAGGGGAACCTGAAGTTCTCCATCAGATCCTCTTCTAGTGATTGACAGCAGCAGAGGGCGGGTGCAATAGCCAGCTTGCTATTGGATATTGCAAGTTGAACTAGCCAATAGCAATCTAGCTATGCATTCCTATGCTGTTTTAAAAAAAAGATATATATATTCTGACGGCAGCAGCTGTCAGAATACTAAAAAAAAAAACAGCAGATAGCAAAGAAGCTATTGCTTCCCGTGCTATCTGCCATCATTTCAGGGGGGTGTTCTATCAGGGGGAATGCACCTCCCTGAAATAGTTTTTTTCAGGTTGGGATCCCTGATCATTCAGCATGTATCCATGTGCCCTTACGTGGACATTAATGTATATAAAAACTCAATCACTAAAATTTCAATCAAGCTTGGACATGTTAAGGTAATTAAAAAAATAATTAGCAATACTTTTTCATCTGCCGTGTTCCTTAAAATAATATCTGGTGATCCTTCCATGAAGGTCTTTTTCAGGCACTTACTATAGAGGGTGATAACGCTTTGCAAGTAAGTCAGTTGCATGTCACTTGTGCTCCTATGTTGTCATTCTGTCATACAGGCTTCCAATGAAGACTATAGGTGGCCTTTTCAACACATATTATGCAAGGAGATCAACAACCATGACAATGCAACTATGAAGTGCGTTAAATGACAAAAAGTGTGAAATTAAAGTTTGTTTTTTTAATTGGCTATTTTTATGACAGTTTGAGGAACCTTCATGTCATCCAGTTAGGGTTTAGATCTACCTTACGGAGAATATTAGGAATATGACATTACCTTTACATGTGCCAGCCTAATTCTCCTATGACCTAGCTTTACCATGTTGCCTTAGTAACTGGCAAGCATCATGGAAGTACACAAGACTAGAGTAAGTCATGGAACTGATAAAATACACGAGAGCCTAATGACTGGAAGAAGGAAGGAATATATCTTCCTACTCTGCACTTTCACAGCATTATGTTCACCGCTAAATTATAGCTACACTCTAAAACTCTGCGAGGCGTCACCGTGGAGCTTCCCCACTGCACCTTGCTCATGCTTGTCCTCCGGCATGGTCACTATGGCAACACTATTCTTTTCCTGGCAATACAGGTTCTGAATATGTATTACTGTAACATGTAACTGTTCTTTAAAAAGTAAAACATACAGCATATTTATTGTGTGAGCTGAAGCTAGCAGTCACCCCTTACATGTCAGTAGTCACTGTAGTGTGTATGCTGGATTATGCAATGCTGGCCACATTTGCCGGGTCACATTAATGCATTAAATCTGGCCATTATTTTGGAAGTCTTCAGAAGCGTTTTGTAGGAGTTTGACTGACAGCCAATGTTGGAATGACATTTCAGAAAGGTGGTCTCAAGCAAGCCTAAAAATAGCTGCTTTCTCTTCTACAACATGGCAGTTTTTGGAGGAGCATTGATGAAATGCTACATACGTTTTTCCAAAAAAATAAAAATAAAATCATAATAATAATAATATTGTCCTCAAGAAGGCGAAAACTGATTTTTTTTAACTGATTCTTACACTGAAGCTGCCAGATTCTGAAACCTAGCTAAGCTAACAATAATGCTGAAGTGTGTCTGTAAGTACCTGTTATAATCTTTAGGCCCCGTTCCCACTGCGCGATATGCAAATCGCGCGTTTGTCGCGCGATCTGCATATTGCGCGACCTCGCGAGATTTGCTGCGCGATATCGCGTTCAAGCTTGAATTGAGCAAGCTCGAATCGCGGCTAAATCCGCTCCAAAAAGGGTCCTGCTGTAGCGACACACGACCCGCGACAGCAGGACCTTTGCCCCATTGAAATGCATTGGAGCGCGATATCGCGCGGTAATTTGACGCGATATCATGGGAATTACCGCGCGGTAAATCGCTCAATGTGAACGGGGCTTTAAACGAATTCCTATGTCCCTGGAGTCTGGGGCCAGGCTGTATAGTGACCCTTGACTCGGCACTACTACATCTAGGTAAGCCTGCTCTCAATTTATTCATCCCTATATATATTGTATGTCCCGTAGTTGGGAGTTTAAAGCTGAGCTCTGGGAATTAGCCAAATATTGTCTAAATACAAGACCCATGTGTATTATTACTTGAACCTTGGTGATTTTATGTTTGTATTCAAGCTTTATGTATTTCTTCCAAATCTGTGCAGGGATCCAGTGTGAAACTTTGCCTCTGTATAGGAACTTCCTGAAAAGGGGGGATGAACGAACCCTAGGTGAGCCCCCCCACCCCTCATGGATCTGCAGTGACTTGTAGTTCTTTTTCCCTCCCTTTTGTTTGGTTTTCCCGCTCTTTCTGCTTTCTTCCTGACAGGTGATTGGTTAACACAGTATCCAGGCAGACTTACAGTTTTAGGCGGGAAAACCAATTTGAATTCAATTGGATGAAGACTGTATCCAGGCAGACTTGACGTTTTAGGCGGGAAAACTATTTTTCTTTAAGGGCCTCTGATTGGCTGAACCCCCTTTTTAAACAGGAGCCGTTGTGACCCCCCTCACCTTTGTCAGCTGTCTTCCAGATGAGCTTCCCCCCCCATCCCACCCCTGATTAGCTGTCACGGCTTTTATTTATATAGTTTGTCACCTCATTGAGGGGGACATTTTGGAAATTAATTACTTTATTATGAGTGGTGTGCTTGGGCTTTTCTAGCCAAGCACTAGTTATTTATTTATTTGGTTGAGTGATATTTAATAAAGTTATAATATATTTATTTAATTTTATTCTATGTATTAACCAATAAAAAATGCTGCGGCCATTTATTGCCAAATAAAAGTGTTAGTGTTTTATTTTATATTTAAAGTTGGGTTTGTTATATTAATGCATAGTGTCACTTGCAGTTCCATGTAATAGAAACCAGTCACTGCTGCTCTATCTACTTGTGCAGGATGGCTGGTCTTGTCTCCGCCCCATCGTGTAGTTTTCTGCAGGTAGCCCACAGTGTGTGTGCCTGCATGGTCCCTACTACAGTTCTGCTCTAACAAAGGCTATGTGCCGCACAGTGATTCATTTACCGAGTGATAACCGGGTTTGCAAAGGCAAATGATGTAAGCAAAGTTATTATTAGTAGAAGTAGTATTATTATTATACAGGATTTATATAGCGCCAACAGTTTGCACAGCGCTTTACAATATAAGGAACACATTACAGTTACAAGTCAGGACAAGATGGTTAGGAGGGCCTTGCCCATGAGAGCTTGCAATCTAAAAGGGAGGGGCAAGTAACACAAGAGGTGGTAGCAGTGAGGGGATGAATTGTTCAAGAAGTAATAATTCAGTGGTGAGGTTGATGCAGTAAAGGCTTCCCTGAATAGATCCCAGATAGCAAGGATAACTTGCTACAAACTTGTGGCAGGGTGAAATTGTAATTTTGTTAACTTGCTGCACATATTCCTGGCAAGTTGTAGACTTGCAGAACACTCGCAGCACAAGTTCTAGTTGACACCTTTTGAATTTGTAGCAAATTTGCTTGGCAAGTCTACAGCAAGAGTCCTGCAGGTCTTAGCAAGAGCTCTGCAAGCTCGCTGGTCTGGAGACTTGCAATGCAGACTTGATGTAATTGTGCAACAAAATTGTGGAGCTTGCAGGGCCGGTGCAAGGATTTTTGCCAACTCAGGCGAAGGTGCATTTGCACTGCCTGCTGGTCAGGTCCGTCCATTGCTCCGCCTCCTGGCTACAGCCCTCGCTCCTTCACATGCAGCTGAGCGGCCAGGGGAACCAGGGGCGGGGCCACTTGCGTCACTCATTGACGTAGGAGGACGTAGCCCAGTCACTGAGGAGACTGCACAGGTCAGCGCCGCTGCGGCCGGTGGGGACTCGTACTTCAGATGCCGCCCGCCCGCAGCGGCAGCCCACACGCTGGTCTCGATCGGGCGACTGTCACTATAAATTTTCCGCCCTGTTCCCTGGCGCCGTAAGGCAAGTGCCCATGTTGCTTTGCGCTAGCGCCGGCCCTGGAAGCTTGGCAAGTCTGCAATAGTTTACCAAGTCATTTTCAAACTTGCAGCACAATTTCTTGCTATCTGGGATGATGTACTGTATATCCTTTGTGGCTATTAAGAAATATATTTAAATGAAACTTGGTGTGCCTGGAGTTCAGCCTTAAATAGTTCAGACCTAGAGATGACATTTGCAGAAGTGCCTTCATGCTGTATTGAGGCTTCACATGGTATTTGAGAATGTGTGCAGCTAAAACTTTTGTTAGTAACTTAAATATTGAAACAGTCTGGCTTTTTTTCGATGCCCAGCTGGATTGATTGCTGCAGAATTTAATTGTTGTCTAGTTGACAGTGGGCCTCATATCCTCACAGCACTAATTCCCATCATGGACACTACCTACCAAATAACATTCCGGTACCATAGACTCTACTGGCCACCGAGGTTCTGTCACTGGCGTGTTTAATGGGGAGAGATGCTGAGCTCCAAAGGTTTCATTTGCCAAATCATGTCATTTTAGCATATATTCCAAGACCACTTGTGGTGCCAAAAAGTAACCACAGTATTTAAAGGGTTGATTATTAGCTCAGTGTTGGGTGGAGGTTTACAGTATTAAGAGTTAAAGTCCAAATCCGTATTTAGGAAGCAAAGCATGGGCTTTAAAAAATTATGTAAACCCTAAAAAGGAACTTCTCTTATTTGCATTCTTTTGGTCTGTTAAATATTGCAATGAAAGCATTTTGTTATATATGTTTGATAAGTGTAAAAAATACCTGTTGATGCTGCAATCTACTGAGCTGATTAGTGATGAGCCGAACACACCATTCCAACGGCCGAAAAGTTCGAATACAAACTCAAACTCAATGCAAGTGAATGGGAGTCGAACGTTCGAAAATGAATGTTCCCTTTAAGAGGGCTTATACAGGCAGTCCCCGGGTTACGGACAATGCGTACTTACGAACCGGTTCCACAGTTCTCCTAAATGTACCGGCAGCTGCAGCGGCCTGTGTCCCTTCAAATCCCAGCTGCCTGTGTTGGCGGAGGCAGCGGCATGTCTTCGCTGCCCCCCGTACCTCCGCTGCTGTCCCAGACCCTTGGTCCGTCGGCTTCTTCTCCGATCCGGTCTGGCCGCGGCTCCTCTGCCCTGCCCCCCTGCCTCCTCTTTATTGGAGGCTGGGAGCCATACCCAGCCTGCTATTGGATATTGTAATTGTACTGCGCAAACTGTTGGCGCTATATAAATCCTTCATAATAATAACTAATAAAATTATCTTTCCTTCACAGCCTGCAAAGTGGATCTGTGACTAAAGGCAATGATTCTGAAATCTTCGCATGTACATCTGACATCAGCTCTTCTTGATTAAAAAATGTCACAGGGGGTACAGAGTGAGTGTCAACAGCAACCTCTGCAATCCCTAATAATACAGTGATGGATATGTGTTATCTTTACATTCACATAGATTTTCTGTGTTTACAGTGGTAGTTCACCTTTTGCAAAAAAAGTAAATGCAGCAACAATGATCTCATGACCAATTTGCATTTACTATTTTGTTTTGCATTAAAGCCTGCAGAGCATTGCACCAGTGTTCAGTGTGTTGCAGGTGAAGTGCACAATGCTCTTGCAAAGTCTTTCCTAGCCTTAGGTTTGTACAGAGGTATGGACCTGCTGGAGGAAGAGCAGCTTGAACTACAGAATGGGGATATGGAGGAGGGATTACCAGCACAATGGTGGATGGGACATGTAGGCACATGAATAAGCTGTTTGCAGGCCCAGCCTTGGATTATTGGCTGTGTAAGTGGAGCCACACACAATCACAATAAATTCAAATCATTGCAGAATTCTGCTAGAAGATGCGCCCCACAATTCATGAAACGTGGTCTAGAAGGTGAACTTAGCCCTTACAGTAAATGGCCTCAACAGTTCTCCTAATAGGGCCCCCTTTCACTCCCGGGTCCCATAGCATGCCTCCGTGACTGCTATGACTATTTTTACAACACTGTATAACATGTGTTCTCCCTAATTTAAGAAAATGCTGGCGTCCCGGGGGTCTGAGCGCTGTCTTCTCTCTAGTTCATGTATTTAAGGAGTAGGGAATACACAATCATGTGCATGGGAAGTATTTAAAATAACAGTATTTGGTCATTTGACTTTGATTTGAAGTGTACACAGCTTCACCTTCTTGAATGAACATTCACTTAGCAAAGGAAACATTCTGCCTTTTTAGCATATCAACCCCTCTGAGTCTACTGCAACTTTACCTAAACATAGTAAAGCAGAGCATCAGGCAACATTTGTATTAACCCTTGCAGTGCGGCTACCCTCGTACTGCAAGGATTAAGTGCTTGGTTCGGTCTAGGGAGGAAAATAACAAAGTTATACTCACCTGATCCTCAGAACCGGACAGCTGTGACAGCGTTTCCTTCAGCCTCTTTTCTCCTCTGCTGCAGCGATGGTATGTCCCTCAGTGTATTGGACATAATGACTCACGGATCCTTAGACCGCTGCTGTGGAGGGGTAGAGAGGCTGGAAGGAGCCGTCTAAGACCGGCTGACTCCAAGGTACAAGTGAGTATACCTTTTTTTATTTTGGTCCCTAGACATAAACGAGCAGTTAACGCTTGCAGTGCAGCGGTAGCCCCACTGCAAGGGTTACTAAAAATGTTGCCTGCCGTTCTTCTTTAAAAAATGTTTAGCATGCGAGGATGGTTGCAGAGCTCAGATCATGTAACAAAAGGCATCAAGAACTGACAAAAGCCGGATGAATGTGGCTACAAGGGATTCATTTTTTTTGCCTACCATGAGGAGCTCGCTGGCTGATTTTATTTTCTGATGGGTTGCTCTTTAAAAACTATGCTTATGATTCATTGTGGAGGCTTACATTTATGCTAAGGTTTATCCCATTTTGTGGTTTTATTGCTGAGATACTGAGCACAGTTAAATTTATGAGTGATTTGTAGATTAATTGACAAGATTTCGACCCTGAACCTTTCCGCTTGTCTGACCTGTTTTCTTTTTCCACTTGCCATTTACTGGGACTACAGTCATGTTATTTTGCTGAGTTTCAGATCACACATTACATCCTGCAGGTATTATAAAGTCATGGCAAGGGAAATCACTTTATTTTATCACTCTCCAGTTAACGACAGGAACTTATTGTTGCATTTTATACTTGCTCCATAAACAGGCTGTAATGAATCCTTTCCAAAACAATAATTATTGTACCCTTTCTCCGTGTGACAGGTGAACTCACAGATTCGCTGTGATGTGATGCAGAAATATAAACACTGTGAAAATGGGACAATATGAAAAAATACAAATACATTAATCTTGAGGCACTCTACTTGTTGTTGAACAACAGGTCCAAACAGGACCCTGGCACCCAGGTCATGCATCCTAGGTCATCTACTGAGTGCCCGTGGTGTCCTCTGCCTTCATCCCAAGCATGATCCTATAATTTTGGTCATCCATTTTACCACCACTAGTAACATTCTTTAGAGTAATGTTGGATAGAACCTGGCCTTTCTACAGTTACCTGAACGCTCCTGTGCATATTTGTTTTTCACTAAACAATATTAGACCATTTATTAACAAATATATATATATATATATGCTTTGTAACTACATGCATGCTTAGTAAGTGTAACAGATATTAATTCTCAGAGACCAAAGAACTCTTGACAATTACTTTATCTGCTTTTCATTCCAAAAGGATGAGACATTATCCAGCAGTAGTACCTAATTCCTTGACTGTGATCCTGGCTCAGATACTGTAGATAGCTGTGTAAATCTTGGTGCCTGTTCAATTTTTGGCTATGTTTAAAGAGATCCTACCCTGGTTTACCCTTTTACCTTGTGACTTTCTACAAGTCTAGGCTAGCCATCATTGGGGCCCATACTATGTTACTGAAATAGACGGTTATGTTGAATACACATGGCCAAAGGCCTCTCAGCAAATCCTAGGCTTGTTTAGCAGTTCCTGAGTCTGTCAGCGAGAGGCGGGCATTCTCTTCCTCTCAAGCCGACCTCCCTTTGGTTCCCTGAACTCTGACTCTAGAGGACGTTGATCAGCACTCTGAAGGTCAATCAGCAGGATGTGGGTTGTGATGTCCTAACGGGTAGAAGAGGACCTGATGGAGAACTTCAGGTCCCCCACTGCTGATTCACAGCAGCAGTGGGCGGGTGCAATAGCTAGTTTGCTATTGGCTATTGCAAAGTGAAATAGCCAATAGGAATCTAGCTAAGCATTCCTATGCTGTTATTTTTTTTCTGACTGACGGCGGCCGGCGGCTCCGATGTCAGAAAAAAAAAAAACCCAGAGCAGGGAAAGATTTACTCTGCTCGGTCGAGCAGAGTAAACCTTTCCGGGAGAAAGTGTTTCTCTTCCGGGCGGCCGGGAGCCGCTATCTAATAGCGGGAGACTCCTGAAGCGTCCGGGAGAGTTGGGATGTCTTTAGGCCCCATTCACACTTGGTGGTAAATAGCGCGATATCGCGGGAATTACCGCGCGATAAATCGCTCAATGTGAACGGGGCCTTAGACGACCCCTGGCAAATCATCATTCGACCCCCGACGGGGTCGAGACCCTCAGGTTGAGAACCAGTGATTTAGTGCCTGCTGTCCACCATTAAAAACAACAAGAACAAGATGCTGTATCACAACACAGCTACACGGTGGCAGATATTCCACAGCAAGAATCTTGTGAGTGTCGCCTGCTGTCCACCATTAAAAACAACAAGACTTGTCAATTATGTATCCGTGGCAGATGCTGTATCACAACACAGCTACACGGTGGCAGATATTCCACAGCAAGAATCTTGTGAGTGAAGAGTATTCAGAATTGGAACTACAGGAAATCCAAATAAAAATAGTTATGTTGCAGCTGAGATACAGCAAACAACACACATGAAAATAGTAACGAACAAGTAGATTACAATATAGTGACCATACAAATTTGCAGATTAATGCAAATAGCAGAAGAAAAAAAACCCCCATCAATATTAATGATGAAGCAAGGCTACTGAAAGGTAAGACTGGAGATGAGCAGGGCAGGAAAGATTTGGGAGCTATTAGGTCAGAGTACAGGAGGTGGTGAGATCAGCACAGGATGCAGTGTAATATGATAACACACTAAGTGTTGGAGAGGTGAGTAAAAAAGCTTCTCAGCTGTCAGATGTTGAATAAAATATACCTGTCATAAGAAATGTATGGGTCTGCCATTGCTGGCTTTCTTGTGGAAATGCTGGTTGCCTGGCTGTGCCTTGCTTGAATATTTGTTACAAACATGGAGCAAGCATGTTTTAAAAGTGTCAGAATTATTCTTCTCTAGACTTGTTCCATGCTAGCGACTTAGAAATAGGGATGAGCTTTGAGGTTGAGTCAACCCAAGTGTTTCGCTGTGTGCCAAACAGGCAAGCAATTTAGCCAGTTGTACTGGCCGCCAAACCTCAGTCTGGAGCCCACAGAGAAACATTGGTTTACTGGTGCTGAGCGGCACAGTGTTATTGGTTACTAAGATGCAGGTGGAAATACCATAACAAGGCATACCGTATTACGCTGTGGGGCACCATCATCTTAGCAAACAATTACAGTGTGAGGCCCAGCCACTTAGAAACAGAGGTAATGTGATCGTGGACTACTTATTTTTCTCACAATTATTGGTTATGTGTTTAGATGAAGCACTGAGATCTTGAAAAAATGCTGAATTAAATTTTACTTGCTTATAAGAAAGTTGCATACATTTATATAGGATTAGAGCATCAACAGGAAACACAAAGATCATAGACAGAAGAATGCATATTAGGGTTGCACAGATACCAAGTACAGTACTCGGTACAAGTACGAGTACATGTACCGATACTTTTGAGCTCCAAGACTAGACTAGAGAAAAATTCAAAAATTAGGAGGCAGCTGTCATTTGTAAGGAGCACACGGAGCTCCTGGGATTTGTACATCTCTGTTTTAATGTACGATTTTGTTTTTATAACTATAAATAAAGGGATGCACAGATACCAGTTTTGCGAGTACGATTACTGGTACTTGCCGAGTACTTACAAGTACGAGTACTGATACATTTTTGTTTATTGTCATGTGACAGTTTTTCTAAAACAATACAGACTAATGATTTCAGGACAGTGGTGGAGTGCCAGAGCCAGGTCCCAGCTGCAACCACTGCAACCCTGGTTGTTCTCATGAAAATGCCAAGTATCTGTACTGGTACTCGAAAAGTATCTGTGCATCCCTAATGCATATAGAAACAAAAGTATATAGATATACCCTTGAAGCATGGTGCCATCAGCAGGTGAGAATAGGAAACTGGTTCATGACATATGAATATAATCCTATACATTTGTTATGAATCATATAGGTATTGGCCTGTTTCACACAGTTCTATTGCCTCTTAGGGATCCATCCATGGTGGGGATATATCTGTAAAAAATAAGTCAAGGCAACTGGGCTTGCTGCTTTTCTTGAAGACGTCTCACTGGACATCCGGCCAGCTTTTTCAATAGCATTGAGAAACGTCTTCAGGAAACATACAGCAAGTCCAGTTGCCTTGACTTTTTTTTTTACAGATATACCATGACCTGGATGAATGAGAACCTTCACAGACATGGTGGGGATAGGAAATCCTCAGTTCCTGTGTTACTGTTGACTGTGCGTAGCCAGCATCATTCAGTGTATTATTCCCTGAGTGCCTGGAGGTGTTCTGAGGTGTTCCCATGCCAGCTGTGACATGGTATCCTGCCAACATATACGGAGTAACAGCATGGCCTTCCAACTTGCTGAACAGGCCATGGTCAGCTCTGAATTTCCCATAGATGCATCAACAACAGATGTCATCACTGCATCAACTGGTCCTGCTCAATTCAGCTGGAGAGCAGCAGCTCCTTACCCCTGAGGTCAAGACTAGATTGCTGGGCTTCTTCCACACAGAATAAGCCAGTTACAAATCACGTATTCACCGCTAGTACTTAGAACATTTTTTATTCAAGCATTAGCCATAGCTCATGACACACAGGTAAGGGCAGTCTACTAGTCTGTAGACTGTGCAGCCTGTACAACTGTACGAGACTGAAGGTAAATCTGGAGATCAACTTTCATTTTTTGAAATGTCTGCTACATTTCAAAAAATGAAAGTTAATCTCCAGTTTTACCTTCAGTCTCGCACAGTTGTACAGGCTGCACTAAAATAGCTTACTCTGATTTCTCTGCACACAGTCAGCTTCTCACAGTGTACATTGGAAGCTAAAGTTAGGCAGTGCCTGCCTCATTTCCTCCCCAACCTAGCTGCACCTGGCCTGCTCCTTTCATTCATTGAATTTCAGTTCAGCCGTAGAGGCAGAGCATCACATATGAGCATTCCATAAGGTCTGCATGCAAATATAGCTTGCCTAGGAATACCCCACCTGACTTCCACACATCAAGGCATTTTGATATTTGCATAACTCTTTCCAATATTCATCCCACTGCTTGCATCAGTACTGAGGACTCCTGAGAGGAGCACTGAGGCAGGATGTTGCTATGTTTTCAGGAAGCTTTCTGCTGGCCCATCCCACCAGCCATAACCTGCCTGCATTGCATACAGAAGAACAGAGACCCGTTGATGACATCACTGGGTTTAAAATAAAGTATGCCATTAAAACAAAAGGGTTTTAATTAAAAATATAATTACCTTGTAGATGAAGGGGGAAAGGGAGGAATCACAGAATGCAAAGTATAGACAGATTAAACTTCAGCTTTAAATATCAGTTTTGAGGGGACTAGGACTAATATTGTTATAGGATAAGTATGGCACGAATTAATAAACTGCAGCACAGCAGCAATGACCCAAGAGATCAACATGTTTATGTAAGCCCTTACAATGAACTTCTCATATTTATTCCCTATTGGTGTGTTAAAGGAGAACTATGGGGTTAGGGCTTTTCCCCATAGTTCTCCTTAGGGTAACGGGAGGGCACAAACTAGCGTCCCCCGTCACTATAAGCTCAGTATACCGCGAGCTACAGCTCGTGGTATACTGAGATGCCGCAGCTGAAGCGGATCCCGACAATTATGTCTGTATCCGCCCAGCTCCGTGAGTGACAGCTGGCTCTGCCTACCTAGAGGCAGAGCCAGCTGTACCCGCCCCCTCCCCCTCCCCCCAGTCAGCGCTGGAGGATCAGAGCGGGGAGGGGGGAATCCATCCCCTCCCCTGTCACGGCAGAGAGCTGTGACAGGATCGAGAAGTGAGCGAACACTGGTATGTGTTCGCTCACCTCCGGATCTACGGAGCCGACCTGTGACAGTCTCATTGTCACAGGTCGGCTAGAACTATGAGGTGAGTGAAAAGCACTCACCTCATAGCTCTCCTTTAAGTATATCATTAAATGTACTTTGTTATATATGTTACATCTGATTGATTTTTGCAAAAAAATTACCTAAACCTAAATACCTGTTGATCCTGCCAGAAATCTTGTGAGCTGATATCTTCTCTGCTGTCTCTGTGTAGTACAGACCACCTCCCTCCATGGAGAAAAAGAGTTCTGTAGTCTTGTCCCAGCCTGACCATGCTCCTTCTCCATAGATATTGTACAGTGAGTGTTGTCACTTCAGGACAGGATGCGTATTGTTGACAGGATCACCAGATAAAAATAAAGACAAAAAAGCCTGTAAAAGGAAAGCAGCCACCACATCTAAGAACTAGCAAGGTGCAATGTATTACATTTTTGTTACTGGGTTTAGATACACTTTAAAGCATAACTGTGCTAGAAAACTGTGCTCATTACTGGCCTTCCTCTGGAAGTGCTTGTTGACTGTTTCTCTCAGCTTTCAGTACTCTGAGAGAATTATCCAGAACAAGCATGCAAATTGGGAAAGTCTAAATAAAGTGACTTTGAGAGTACTAAAAGCCAATAAATTAGCATGAAGGCCAGGGAACTAGTATTTTATCAAGGACAGATCAGCCATGGCAGCCCTTATACCAATTTAAGGTTTCCTTTAAGAAGCAGCAGCCACCATATTTTCTCTAGTCATGTCCTGAATTGGCACTTTGTGTTATATATGTGTCAGGTTTACTGTTCATTAAAGAGCTTAAATTAGTCCCTAATCAATAGATTTTCAGACTGAATTCTGAATTGCTAGCAAAATATAATACGGTCCATATATTGTAGCCAGCAACGCCTACAAATGCAGTGACGTTTTAAGAAAAGAAACACAAAAATCAATACAAAATAATTATAAAAAATATGGTGTGACCATTTTCATGTTACCTACATCAAGCTAAAATTACCAGAATCAAAACAGGGATATTAAAGTGAATCTATCTTGAGGGACCTATGGAGTTCACCATTGCTGACTTTACTGAAAATTCTAGTGACCTGGCTGTGGCAAATACCCAGACAAGAATGCTGTAAATGAATCAGAGTTTTTATTCCTATACTTAAAAAAGAATGAAAGGCAAACCTTTTTTTTGGGGCTTCAGTCCTCTTTTGGGTCAAAGGAGTACATTTACTAATATACTCCTGTGACCCAAAGTCAGCATCTAGAAGGCTACTGCCCACTATTTTCTGACAGCCCAGAGCCATACTGCCGCCTGGAAAGATCCCGACAATATTATCAGGATCCACCTCACTGCCTGATTGACAGCTGGCTCTGGCTCTCTAGAGCCAGAGCCAGTTGTGCCCACCCCCTCCCCTGTCTGTCCCTCCAATGAGGAACAGAGAGGTGAAAGGGGAATCCCTGCAGGGAGCGGGGACTGACAGTCACTGCTCTCTGCAGAGAGAAGAATGTGAGCTGAGTGATCAGTGGTGTATGATTGCTCAGCTCTCGATCTATAGAGCCGACATATGACAGCTGCAGTGTCACACCCTGGCTCTAAGTATTAGGAAGAGTACATTTTACTCTCACCCAAAACATTATCTTGACAGACATGGAACTAACATTCTAAAAAGGGGATCTCAGCAATGGAAGCTTCAATTAATCTCCACTAGGACAGTTTTTCTCTTTTAAAGAGAATCTGTGAGGGATTTTCTATTGCTGACTTATTTAATACAGGTGCAGGTTCCAGACATTTCACTAAATAGCAGGTCAATGACCTGGAACAAGATAGCAGATATTCACCCTACGAATTGTTTATAAATACACCCCTAAGTACTGAAACCAGGACCAGGACAGTCTTGGAGAATGGAGACCTCTAAAAACATGAAGCAATGGCAAGCCCTATATTTTTTCTATCATGGAATTAGGTGCATACATGATAAAAGAAATCGATAGACAGTTTGCTTTTGTTTATTCAGTAGAGTCTGATAGCCAATTATGACATGTTTACTTTGGCACAGGGATGATAAATCTGTATATACAGTATATTTGTTAGTTAGGAAACCAGTATAAGCAAAAAGGATACATCCTGCAGAAGAACTGGGAGTAGTGGGATACATTTTGACAAATATTATTAAAACCTGGAGATAAACATGGTGTTTAAGTGGGAAAAAATGTAAAACCTGGTTGTAAACATTAGAGACAGCTGGTAAGTATGGAATGCTGCTTTATCCTATGTGAAATATAATAGTGGATGTGATATTGGCTCTTACGGAAGAGCTAACTCTTTACCAGCAGAACTTTGATGACACACACCTTGCACTGGGAAGCAGAACAGTCCAATCCATTCTACAGCTGAGAAATTAAATAGTCAATATCCACCTGCAGGATAAAGGGTGGGGTGTCTGAAATCATTACAGCACAGACTTGTCACCGTATATGTGTATCATGCTGGGACTTTCGTCATTTGCCTCTCCAGGTATCACTATTCTACTTGTCACTGACACATTTTCACAGTTCTGGGAACCATGTGATTGGTAATAATGGATGTCTGCTTGGTCTCTGGTCTTCCCGGCCACTGTGGATATTATCAGCCTCTTAAAAGTAACGGACGTTGACTGCCATGTAGCTGTCCAACACTGACTCAGCTCATCAAGACCTAAAGTGATAATTCATCCTAGAATTACTCTATGAACATTAAACAGCCATATAACATGTACTACATGTAAGGAGAACACACAAAAGAAACACCGCTCCTTCACGGCTCAGGTAAGGAATGAGCCAGATGCATGCTCGTGGGAGCACGTTCTCACTCTAATATGAGCCCATACAAACAGAAGAAAAGCTGACTGCACACCGAATTCTGTTGGAATAGTTTACTGCATCTTGTGCCTTGGGCAGAACACCAGTGATGTGGTACAAGCTTCAAAAAACTATTCCAGTACAATCCGGCGTGCGGACAGATTTTCTTTTGTTTGTATGTACCCCGTGTGCCTTTATAAATAAATAGCACCATATCTGAGTTCTGTCCACGCTCCAGTTGTCCAACATTCAGCACTAGAAACTGCCAGTCATTTACCAGCAACATCATGCAAATCATGATGTCGCTAAGCTCCTCTTGCTGTCTATGTCTTTAACAGCATCAGGGCACATAGGGAACATTTCCCACTCAATCTTTGCAATCACAATACATAGATATCACTGAGGGACTGAGCAACACCATGAGTTACATAGTGCCAGAGGTAAATGGCCAGCAGTTTCCAATGCCAATGCTGAACCATCGGTGGGCGGACAGAAGTCAAACATGGTGCTATGCATTTATCAAGTTACATGTGTTATATAGCAGTTTAATGATAATAGAGCTATTCTAGGATGAATTTCCACTTTAAATACTTACAACTGAGGCAGTAAGGGCAGCAGTTCTCCAAACTGCATTTTGTCTTTCTAAAGATTGGTACAAAAATCACAGAAAAAGGTGAAGAATAAAGGTAAAAATTTTCACTGGGCCCACTTTTGCCTTTTTACATGGAATTTTGTTTGTGTCAGAACTGTTTTTCTCTCCATACAAATCAATGAGAATGCCAAAGCAGCCTCATGCAGCTTTAGAGGAGATCAACTGCAGGCCAAATGCACCTTGGAAGGAACTCAAGGTGGATGAAAGTACAGAGAAGACTGGTAACTGCAAAGTGTATGAGGAGGAATTCACAGGGTGGCGCTCTAGAGTTCACTGCCATAGCCCCTGCTGCAATCCTGAATTGCACCTCAAAGCACACTACATTTGCCCATCTACAAAAGCCCTATGGAACTAGTTCTTGCACTGCTCAGCATGTGAAATGATGCTATGATTATATCTGAAATAGCCCAATACACCTCATCTACTTTTTTCTAATAGGGATTACACATTCGACAAGCAGGCAAACAGGCAGAATCTGCCAATGGAGTTTGGGTTTTAGATCCTGGGTATGTGCTATATTTGGCCAACACTAATGTCAGCACCGTTAACTAAAACAGATCTAACTGGTTAAATAAATCACTCTCAATTTATGTTAGCTTCCACCCGTTTTGCATTCTAAACTTAGAAGTCCTGGCCCAGCTTTGTTCTGCATCCTGTGCTGTGTTCGACACAAGTGACATTTTACTAATTATTTTCTGCCAGATACACGCAGCCTTCCTTTTTTGTTTACTATGAGCAGTAAATTGCAGGTAAAATGTGGCTGGCTCCTAGCAGTCAGTAGAGAAAACATGTGAGTCTTGTCTACTGATTGGGAGCTGTGCCTTTCAGATTCACAGTTAAAGTAGATCTAAAACCAAAAACAAAAATGTCATATATTGCAGCTTACCAGTTCTTAGATGTGGTGGCTGCATTTGTTTCCTTTTTTAAAGCTGAACTCCGGAGAAAAAAAAACCCTCTACCTTTGGAGTGGGCCCCCCTCCCACTACATATGATAAATAAGGTAATTGCTTAGCTTATTCCTTGCTCCCACAAGCATCCTCCTCTTCAGGCAACCAGTCCCCCAAAGTCACTTCTCTTCACTGCCAACGTGTCATAGCTCTCTTCTGTCATCCCATAAACTGCAGGACCAGCTGTCTTGTATTGTACTGAAGGACAACGAGGGCCCACCATACATTGTTTTTGTTTTAGATATTGGGATCAGGGTTTTTTTGCTTATATTGTGGTAGAGTGAAGGTAATTAGAGCCCTAGTTGGTCATATTCTATTGATATACATAGTTCTAGAGGCAGCTCTCTAATCTACAGGAGCCTTAAATCCTATGTGACTGCCCCCCTCCCCCCTAGTTAAAAAGCATTGCATGACAGAAATAAAGAAAACACAATGAAAAAAATACATAAAAAATATTCACCTTTCTCCCAGATTCCAGCCGCCTCTTCCTTTCCGTCGCTGGCGTCAATGGGCCTCACAGCGGGACCCTGGGAAAGCTTGGGAACCCAATATTTGCAAAAGGAGACAACTGGAACAGGTTCTGGTGGTATTTGGGATCCTCAATTTTCCCAGGATCCCGCAAAATAGGCAGACCTTGCATCTTAGTGCAAGGGCCACTTTAAGAAGGTTCTTGGGAAAAAAGGGACACAAATGGCAAAAAGATTTCTTGTAAAATCATCAGGTATTTTATTTACTGAAAGAAAATGTACTTAGTAATGATGCCACCATATCTCAGGAGATGATGCCACTAATGATGCCACCATATCTCAGGAGATGTAAGCTGCAATATATTAAATCTGTATTCTACAGTTTGCATGCCATACCGGATTTTAACCATCTCCTATAATAACCAAAATGAAAAAAAAAGAAGAAGTAAAGAAGAAAATAAATGCTCACCACTCCTGCTGTCATGCCATATATACAGTTCCAATTAATGCTCTTCCATGGAGTGGCGTTAAGCAGTAAGAGTGACCAGAGAGGTAAATATTTACTTTCTTCTTTACAGGAAGCGCTTTCACTGACCCTTTAAGTTTGTTGACAGAGTCACTTTAAAGGGACATTAAAGTCAAAAAAAATTTCCCTCCCCCCAATGTTAGCACTTACTGTTAAAACCATAAAACCAGATATATTGAAATATGTATGTGTGAACCTTAAATGATGATTGATTTTCTATATTTTAATCTATCCAAGTTTAGAGATCCAGTTTTGACTGGTGCTGCTGATTTTTAGTTTACAATTGGTAATCAATCAGTAAGCCTGACAGGCAGACCTAAGTATAGTTGAAACAGTTGTTAGGAATGCTCAAGAAGACTTGGCCTTTAAAATGAGTTTGAAGAATAAACCACATTACTCAGGACATAGACTATGATGCCCAAAATGGGATAGAAGGAGAACACATGACTCAGCTACTAGAGTATGGCACTCCCTTATGCTAATCAGAAAGACTTTTAAGGTAAACATCACATAGGTTATTTTAAAGTAAAAGCATGGATAAAAGGATGAGGGATGATCCTTCAAGGGACACACACACTCACACACACTCACACTCATTCACACACTCACACACACACACACACACACACACACTCATTCACACTACAGATCCACAGACACGCCCACACTCACATTGAATAGACAGACACCTGTTAGGACTATTTTTACTTACTAACTAAAGACACGTTTCTTAAGCATCTTATAGATTTCTGCTGTAAGATATACTATATTTTGTAATCATCAAGCATCTTATAGACTCCTTCTGTAAGATATACCATATCCTGTAATATTTTGTAACTTTAAATTAAACACATTCTGAACTTTATGCAACAACGGAAACAATCATCTATTATTGAACTTTTCCACCCTATGCTTCGAGAAAAGGAATATGACATAAAAAATCATATTTCGTGTCATTTTCTTACACTTACCTAAATGATGTCTCTTAATCCGATCTTCTTCTTTCCTGATGTTTTCATCTGTCCCGGCGGCTCTCCGATCCAGCGCTGACTACTCTGTCCTTGCTGGCACTTCCTGTCCCACGGTGTCTGCATGCGGGTGCACGCGTCCATAGACTTACCTTGCGTCTCTCCTCGTCTCCCAGGCCGAAAATCCGAACTGCGCATGCACACCCCCCCCAAGATGCTTTGCGGCCACCCGAGCAGTAAGGGCTGTTAAAGCGGGTTTTTAAAAAAAAACAAAAACCTTTTGCATATATCTACTGCTTGCTAGCAGTAGATATATGCAAAAAAAACAGAGGGTTTAGAAACCCTTTAAGTACATTTCACTTTTAAATCCACTGATTTCAATTGGTGGTATAGAATAAGTATGACGACATCCAGGATGTTGCTACTAAGCTAATGGAAATTCACTTTGGGGACTTTTATGTTTTATCCAAAAAAATAAATTACACGCAAGAAAACTGATTTATAATGCCTTGCAGAACAATGTGTTCACTGATAAGTAAACATTTCTATTGACTGACTTCTGCTTAAAGAGAAGATATTCATACATTTCTGCTTGCTTACAAATCCAAAAACGGATTCATTGTTTAGTTAAAGAATTGCGAGATGCAAATCATTGTTTATGTGTCACTGTGGCCATCTCTGCATCCTGCAATCCTCCTCAATTTACAGCAAAATGCAGCTTAAAATGCAGACCCAAATAGCCAGCTTGCGTAACCCTCTGCCCACCATTGTTTATCCCAAAATATTGTAAAACACCAGCTAAGTTTCATAGCTAATGACACATGCACGCAGGGGTGTATTTATAAAAAATCTGCCGACCTATTCATCTTTGCGAAATTGCATGTACGTTCATTTTGTGCAAATAAAGGCAAAAAATAATTTTATTAGTATATTATCTTTCCAAGTTGAATGTAATATAAGGAAAAGTTCACATTATGACCACCAGATATCAGCAATAAAAACCAGATAGAGGTTTTAATCTTTCCATACTCTATCCAAAACACAATCAATTAATTTTTTTTTTCCGATGGCTTTAGATACACTTTTAGTATAATATGCCATTCTGTATTAGCTGTTCAAGGAATGGACACAAGAAGGCCTCCATTACAGTGACATGTCTTAAATATAAAGCTGTACCTGTAAATTTAATCTTTTTCTACTACTGCCTAGCCTGCATGTGGGCAGTGTAGGGCTGGTAATCCACCACTGCTGCTAATAGTGTAAATGGGCAGGTAGTGCCATAAGAGAGAAATTGGGTAGTGGAGTCTGAGTCAAGCTGGACCTTGGTTAAAGGAGAACTATGAAATGAGTGCTTTTCACTCACCTCATAGTTCTAGCCGTCCTGTGACAATGAGACTGCCACAGGTCGGCTCAGTAGATCGGGAGGTGAGCGAACACATACCGGCGTTCGCTAACTTCTCGATCCTGTCAGGGCTCTCTGCCGTGAAAGGGGAGGGGCTGCATTCCCCCCTCCCTGCTCTGATCCTCCAGCGCTGACTGGCGGATCAGACGGGGAGGGGGCGGGTACAGCTGGCTCTGCCTCTAGATAGGCAGAGCCAGCTGTCAGTCACGCAGCTGGGCGGATCCAGACATAATTGTCGTGATCCGCTTCAGCTGCGGCGTCTCAGTATACCGCGAGCAGTAGCTCGCGGTATACTGTGGCGTCTCTGTGTACCGCGAGCTGTAGCTCGCGGTATACTGGGCTTAGGGTGACGGGAGGACACTAGTTTGTGTCCTCCCGTTACCCTAAGGAGAACTATGGGGAAAAGCCCTAACCCCATAGTTCTCCTTTAATAACAGCTAGCCTGATAAGGACTCAGCCCCGCTTTACGTCCTCCACTTTCAGGCCAAGCACATGCCAAGAATGGTTTCAATATTCAAAATGCAATATTTAAAGAGATGAAACCAAAACTTTTTTTGCCATGTGGCCCATTGGGGAGATTTCCCCTCACTTTCTTTCCGATGGCCACAACAGGAAGTGAGAACAAATCCCTCCAAATTGAGGGAAATTCCTGGTGGTCAGTAAGGTCACCAGAACTAGTTCCCCATTGGAGGATTTCCCATCCATTCCTGTTGTGATGACAGCCCAATATTTGGGTCACCAGGACAGATAGAGAAGGTGGAAACACAGACATCAATAAAACCCTGACAGGTGTTCTAATCCCCCTCCATTCTATCCAAAACTAAATAAGAGGTTTTGGCTTCAGTTACACGTTAAGTATAATTTGTCATCTTATTGTCTGTCAACTGATGCCAATTTTTTTATATTTAAACAATTATCGTTTAAAGGAGAACTATGAGGCGAGTGATTTCCACTCATTCTCATAGTTAGAGCCGACCTGTGACAAAGAAGATGTCACAGGTCGGCTCTATTGATCGGGAAGTGAGCAGAAACATGCAGCTGATCCGCTCACTTTCCGATAGTCTCTCTGCAGTGAGCGGTGACTGTCAGTCACAGCTCCCCGCAGGGATTCCCCCCTCCCCTCTCCAATTCTCCAGCGCTGAGTGGAGGAACGGATGGGGAGGGGGCGGGCACAGCTGGCTCTGGCTCACGCAGCTGGGTGGCTCTAGACAGTATTGCCGTGATCCGTCGCGTCTCGCAGTATATAGTGGGCAATAGCCCGCGATATACTGAGCTTTGGGTCACGGGAGGAGGTTAGTATATGTCCTCCCGTGACCCTTAGGAGAACTATGGAGAAAAACACTTACCCCATAGAGAATTTATGTGACTTGTTTGGGACTTGCTGGACAACAGAGAATTGTGAATGGGTTCTGTGTATCAGCATTGCAAACTGAAACCATTAACCCTTTTGCTGCCAGAGCTGTTTTGGCATTTTTTTGCACACATGTTAACATACAGATTTGGGGCCTGAATATAAGTTAAAGAAGAAATCTGGGAATTTAAAAAACACCCTTGAAGTGGGGGTACCCCCTGCACTGAAAGAGTTAAGTGCTTGTTTTGTCTAGGGAGCACAAATAAAGTTGTAATACTCACCTGATCCTCGATCCCTCCAGGCTGCTAGACCGGTCTTCTTCTTCCCTGGGCATTCTAAGGACTTGTGATGTCATCACTTCTAATGTAGGTCCCTTGATTTGAATTAGATGTGAGAACATGCCACAGCTGGAGTGGAGGGGGAGAGAGGTGAGTGCCGACTGTCATAGAACCAAGGATCAGGTGAGTAATAGAGCTTTTTTTCAGCCTCCTAGACAAAACGAGCACTTAACCCTTGCAGTGCAGGGGTACCCCTCTGAAAGGGTAATTCTTTTTTAATTTTTTTTTTTTAATCCCCACAGTTTTTCTTCACAACCCAGAAGAAATATATATTTTCTGAAAGCAGAGACCCTGGAGAAGAAAATGGTGGTAGTTGAAATTTTTTATGTTGCATGTTAGCCCAACTGTTTATCTAACCAAAATTTTCAAATACACTAAATGTAATTCTAGTGCACACAAATATATTACCAGAAGGTTAGGGCGTGTCATACAAATCCTGTAGATACCAAACATGTCAGGCCTTAAAATTGTGCGAACGCGTAAAACAATGACAAATTTTGGTACCCAAAACTGCCCATAGGCATCACTTTTACAGCCTTCACTGTCATCAGTTTAGAGTTTACCATGAATGATGACCCTAGAAATTTTGTGCTCACTCTGGTGTGCCTGGCAATACCTAACATGTACCTAATGTGCGCAGCAATCACCGTTTTCATACGTAGGCTCAGCATGCACTTACATATACACTGGGCGGGGGCGGAAGGGGGGGACACTTTAAATGTTTTTATTATTATTTATAATACTTTCATTTTTCTATTTTTACACTTAAGATTATTGTATGCGGAACTATGTCTGTTAGCCTTTTGGGATCCTGTAGGGGGTAGCTGAAGCCCTCTAGCTGCAGTGAAAATACAAATCTCATCATGCACCTGCCTTTGGGAGTCATGCCTGTGCATGGTCATTGGGTGTATCTTTTGTGGGTTCAAGGGCAGGGCTGGTGCAAGGATTTTTGTGTACACAGGTGAAGGTGCATTTTTCACCCCCTCCAGGTTACAGCAGAGCCGCCTCCTCCAGCACACACATACACACAGCAGGGAGGGCATCCACCCAGCTCTTCTCTCCGTGTCACCCGCTCTGCACTGAGATCATCCAGCACTCTGCTGTCAGTGCTGAGATGCAGGGCCAGTGGTAGGAGTTTTGCAGCACAGGACCTGCTCAAGGGGCAGCTGCTTTGGGCCCCACAACAATGACTGGGCCCTGGGCAGCTCCCCCTTTTGCCCTGCGTTAAAGACGGCCCTGTGCCTGTGGCTGACAGAGTCTTGCAGTGCCTTTTAGGACTTGCAGTTCCACAACAGCTGCAGGATCAAAGTTTGGCTACTCATGCTGTAAAGCACTGTAGTAGCCGGAGCTACTACAGTGCTGGTCACAGACTTCCAGGTCCTGGTATTGTGCTCTGCTAAACAGCTTCTCCTCTTCAATATAAACCCACAGGGTCACTCACTCAGCACGGCGGCTATTCAGAGAACACCTAGAGGGAAATTATTCAGAACTGGAGTAAACAGAATGTGGAGCAATTGTGCATAGCAACCAATCACCTTCTCGCTTTCATTTTCAAAGCTTAAAGGGGAACCATGAGGTGAGTGAAAATCCTTAGTTCGAGCCGACATGTGACAATGAATCTGTCACACATCGGCTCAATAGATCGGGAAGTGAGCAAACATATACCGTTGCTCACTCACTTCTCGATCGTGTCCCTGCAGAGAGCAGTGACTGTCACGGACAAGGGAGGGGGCGGGCACAGCTGGCTCTGCCTCTAGGTAGGCAGAGCCCGCTGTATTTCACGCAGCTGAGTGGATCTCAACAGCATTGTCGGGTTCCGCCCCGGCTGCGTAGCTTGCAATATACTGAGATTTGGGTCACGGGAGGACGCTAGTATATCTCCTTCCGTGACCCTTAAGAGAACTATGGGGAAAACCCTTACCCCATAGTTCTCTTTTAACTGAACAAACTGAAGAGAGAAGCTGATTGGTTGCTATGGGAAGCTGCTCCAGATTCTGTCTGCCCCAGTTTTGATCTATTCCCCTCCTAGTAGTTTTATCAATGGTGACTTTCACCTCTCATCCATTTAGAGAACACTTTGTATCCATTTATTCAAATACTAGGGGATCTCTGAATGGCCGCTGTGCTGAGCGAGTGACCTCCTATGTTTTCAAAGCAGAGGGTAAGCCTTCAGCACAGCACCATACAGGACCTGGAAGATGGCGGCCTGCAGCTCCGGGTACTACAGTGTTTTACATGGTGACTTGTGACTTTATCAGGTATGACATATGCATACTGACAGTGAGCCAAGCTGAACCAATGCATAATAAGTTATACCTGGAGTTCACCTTTAAATTATAACTACACATTGTATCCTCCTCTGACTTCCAAACCTCTCAGGGAGCCCTGCACTGAGATCTCTCAGCTCTAGACCCTGCTGCTTCCATAGCTATTATGAAATAAAGAAGTCACACTCCTCCTGCTGAATTCTTCCTACTATTAAAAAAATAATTTGGAAGTAAGAATGAGATCCTTGCCACAGCAGGTCCAGTCAAGCAACCTAGAAGCAGAAACCATTCCTGAGATGTTCATGAAACATACAAAAAAAAGGTATTTACCCTACCAGCATCCACCCAAAAACCGAGATATCACTTTTGGACGAAGCTTGCTTTTAACCTAATACACGCAGATTTATGAGGACACTCAGACACCGCAATAAATCTACAATAGCTGCTGTTCTGCGGATGGAAAAACAATAAACCGTAAAAAGGTTAAAGTTTGTGCTGTAATTACTTTTTTTCCAGTAAGTCAGCAACCTCAGTCCAGCTATAAGACTGCAATCAGCGATCCAGGAAAATAAGCATCATGCAACCTGTAATATATCATTCATTCATAATTCTACCCTCAGATCTTCCCATTGACAAACCTGTTCTGCTGCTTTTTTTTATTATTATTGTCCCTGTAATTGTCGGGAGATCTGCATACCTTGCAGGAAAGTTCAGGTGATGGAAGTTAAGGTGAGCTAGACATAAAACTGACTGCAAAGTCAAACGGGAGGCGTGGCCGAGCTGACAGGAGGTGCAGTGGGCGGGGCCACTGTCAAAGCCACTGCCATATATAGAGTGCGGGGCTCTCCGCTTCCAAGTTGAAGTCAATCAGCCGCTACTCTTCAGCACCAAGGACAGCGCCGGCTGCAGCACTTTAGCACTATGGCAGAGACTCATCTCCAAGGGGTGGAAATTTCAGCCTCCCAGTTTCTGGAAATCTGGCGTCATTATGATACCGATGGTGAATATGATTACCCTATAAACTCTAATCAATGCAGAGTAACCATTTCACTGCCAGAGGGATGCAGTGCCCTGGCATGGAAAAGGTTAAAGCTATTTCTTTTTTTTTCTTTTTCCACTTTCTTGCTGCGTTTTCTGTTTTTTCAACTTTTCTTTTATAATGTCTGGCTTGATCTACGGGATTCTGTCTGTCATCGCCTAGTCTTTTGATGCCAGCCCTTGGCACCGGAGGGGGATCTGATATTATGTTGGTTTCTGTTTGCAGGGAATGGGTTCATTGAAGGGAAAGAACTGCAGAACTTTATTCAGGAGCTCCTACAAGCTCGGAAGAAAGCAGGACTGGTATGTGTCATTTTTGGCTGTCCTATATGGATCTAAGTGATTTTCCTTCGCTCCTTGCTGTTAAGTCTTCTTTCTTTCTTTAAGTCGAACTGCTTATTGCATGAGCCGGGTCTGTTTTAGTATTGCAGCATCCCACAAATCAAACCTGCAAGGGAAGCAAATCCAGATATGTATTTTGTCATCCTGGATAGCAGGTTGCATTTAACTCCAAATCGATGTGAGTTTTAACTGCAGCATCTAATTAAAGTATCAGCTATCAGTTAAATTTGTCCCCTAGAGCCCAGAGTAGCAGCCAGCTAGCTATGTGCCTGTAATACAGATACATTGTCTCTGTGGCTTGGAAGGTTAAGGACCGGGTGCTTGAAATCCTCATGTTATAATTAAAAGTATACCAGTGGATGAAACCCTTTGTCCTACTGTGTCTCAATGCAATCATCTTGTAAATCAGTTAGTTCCGTATCAGAAAGTCATGTATGGAAAACATAACTACCCCTAGAAGTTCCATAATATTTGGCTTGAGAGGGTGAGGGCAGGATGTGTAAAAGCCTCATGATATAATTGAAAGGATATAACATTATAAAGATAGAAAAGCTACCCATTGCATGAACCCCTTTCCGCTACTATGTCTCAATGCAAACAAATCAGTTAATATCCCTATGAGATAGTCATGTATGGAAAATATAACTGCCCTAAGAAATTCCATAATATTTGGCTTGATAAGTTGAGGGCAGGATGCTTACAAGCCTCATGGTATAATTAAAAGGATACAAAATGAAAAAGATTTTAAAAAATAACAGCTACACAGTGCATGAACCCCTTTGCCCTATTTTGTCTCTATGCAAACATCTTGAAATTCAGTTAATTCCTTATGAGAAAGTCGTGTATGGAAAACATAACTGCCCCAAGAAGTTCCATAATATTTAGCTTGAGAGGTTGAGGGCAGGATGCTTGAAAGCCTTATGATATAATTAAAAGGATACACCATTATAAAGATTAAGAAATAGCTACCAAGTGCATGAACCCCTTTCTCCATACTATTTCTACATACAAACATCTGAAAAAATCAGTTAATTCCTTACAAGAAAGTCATGTATGGCAACCATAACTGCCCCAAGAAGTTCCATAACATTTTTTTTTGAGCGGTTGAGGACAGAGTGCTTGAAAGCCTCATGGTTTACCTAAAAGAACTGAGAGCTATCAAGATAAGAAACAAAATAGCTACCTATTGCATGAACCCCTTTTCCCCTCTACTATTTCTAATTGGAAACATCTTTTACATCAGTTTATTCCCTACAGGAAAGTCATATTTGAAACATAACTGCCCCAAGATGAACCATAACATTTGGGATTCTTGGTGTAAGTCACACTACATTCCAGCTGATCACCCCATTCACCATTTTATTACTAACCCTTTTTAGATATGAATGTGCCTTATAATACATTCTGGTTATCTTGGACACCAAATTATAAAGATAAAAAAACACTAGCTACCAAGTGCATGAACTTCTTTCCCCCTACTGTTTCTCAATCAGAAAATCAGATAATTGCCTACGAGAAAGTCATGTATGGAAATGTAACTTCCCCAAGATGTACCATAATATTTGTGACTCTTGATGTAACTCTACAGCCACACTACATTCCAACTAATCACTCCATTCACCATTTTATGCCTAACCCTATTTAGATATGACTGTGTCTTATAATACACTATACACTACAGGTTATTTTGGACACAAAATTATAAATATATAAAAAAAAGCTGCAGAGTGCATGAACCTCTCCCCTCTACTATTTCTCAATGTAAACATCTTGTATATACGTTAATTCCCTACAAGAAAGTCATACATGGAAAATGTAACTGCCCCAAGAAGTTCCATAATATTTGGGACCCCTGGTGTAACTCCACACCCCCACTGGTTTTCAGCTAATCACCCCATTCCCAATTGTATTCGTATCCCTATTTAGGTATGACTATGCCTCATGATACATTTCGGTTGACCTGGATACTCAAACATATAGGAGAATGTCTTGTTTGCAATGTCATTTTTATTGTCGTTATTTATGAACAAATGTTTTATTGACTCTTTGTAGAAATGCATTGAAATTCTGCATAGTTATACTTCTGTGCAGCATTTCTTTGTGTGCAATTAATGTCTCAGGGCACAAATTGAAAGCATTCCGATTTTGCTCTGCTCATGACCTAAATATTGGCATCTTGTAAAATCTTCACATGCCCTAGCTATCCAATAAGTAGTTAACTGGATTGCAGCAGCAGCTAAGCAAAGTAATAGCTTGCATATCAAGTGGAGCGACACAAACATTATTGTGCATGATCGTTACAGCTTATTATGTTATAAAAAGTATTGGCTCACTTGGTGATGAAGTATCAAAATGCATATGGAATTTGAAAGATGCTGATGAACTGGACACTTATTTTTATTTTGATTGCAGTTACAGGATCACTTTGGGCTCGTTCATCGTGCAGCAACTGTGTGCAGTGTGTAGATGCCAGGAGCAATTCGTTGAAAATAAACTTAAATTCCATTGGCAGACTTTAGGATACCATATTGTATACCACTTTTTCAAATAAGCCTTACAGTGTCTGATCTATTAACGCTGCTAAGAGTGGTGTGCAATATCCTATAACAGCCATTTAGAAATCAGCAGTTACTCTAAGCTGCTGAAAGCTGAGATGTTATTGCTTATTATGAGATACTCTACACTGTGTCAGTTCTATTGCACTTTTCTCAGTGCTGTTAGATAAAGCCATTTTTATACCATCTGTGTAATGTGTTAAATAATCCAAGACCAGTGGATATGACCTTTCCTTACCGCAAAGCTTATGTTAGGAATCAGTACTGATTACCATCTGACACTCATAATCCTCTAATGTAACCTCTTCTCTGATCTTTGTCTGCTCTGTGGCATTCATAATTCCATCCCCTCCCTCAGAGCTGATATAAGTAATACTGTGTATCGGTAATATCAACATATTGTACATAATTTCAGCATATTTTATTGTGTGTCCCAGCTTTGAAAAATACATTTTAAGTTTGAATATTCAAACCAGATTTTCTATTTTATTTTCACCTTCCTTTCTTTCGTGGCTTTTAAAATTCAGTTCACTGACAAGTTTTTTTCCTTCTAATATGTATGTAACTTTTGGAGGAATTGGCAAAGTCATCCTGTTTGTTAATGTATATGTTAAAGAACCTGCTGAACCATTAAAATGTTCATTTGGGTGCAAGAGATGCTATTCACTGGAGCACACAGATTGCATTTATTCATATATTTCATGATTAGAAAGTGACCTTTGTATTTCAATATGTACCCACCAGTGTGTATAGCTCAATATCTCATCATTACATGTTTCCTTTAGAGGCAGTTAACTAAAATGTGGAATCAGTGTAATCTTTCCAAATAGCAGCATAGAAATCTGTGTAATAAGCAGTATCAAATGACAAGAAACTGAGAGCATTTCCTGTCCTGGAGGGAATATAAATTCTTGGGTCTTAGAGATACATGCAGTACATGACCATTCCTGACCTGAACTAATCCTCTGTCTTTTTACTGCTGCTGTATTGGTCCCCCCTTGCCTGCTATGATCTAGTAATCTCTATCTTTGGCTCTGTGCCCTTTACTCATTTACATCACTATCACCACAACTCTCTCTCTCTCTTTTATCTCTCGCCCTCCCTCTCTGACATCTCTCTTCAGGTTTCTAACTTTCTAATATTTACCATTCACTTACATATAACATCAACCCAAACTATGTTTCTTTCTCCCCCTCTCTTCTATTCTTTAATTTTTGTCTCTTCTTTTCTCTTACCCACTTCTCACTCCTGTCCAATCCTTTCTTTCTTTCTTTCTTTCTTTTTTTCTTTCCTTCTTTCTTTTTCTCTTTCCTTCCACCCTTCCTCCCCTTCCTTCCTCCTTCCTTTCATTCTCCCTCCTTTCCTTTCTTCCTTTTTTCAATTCTTCCTTTCTTTCTCCCTCCTTCCTTCTTTACCTCCTTCCTTTTTTTGCTCCTCGCTACTTCCTTTTTTTCTCCCCCCACCCATCCTCCCTTCCCTTTCTCTATCCCTCCTTCCTTTTCTCCTTTCCTCTCCTTCCTCCCTCTTTTCTTCATTCTTCCTAGCTTCCTGCCTTCTTATCCCCTCCCTCCCTCCTTCCTTCCCTCCCTCGCTGTCTCCTTTTCTCCAAATTTTCTTTTACCTTTACTTTTCTCTATCCTTTTTCTCTCATTCACTGTCATCTCCCTCCCTCCTTCCTTCCTTCCAGCTTTCTAATTCCCTCCCTCCTTCCGTCCCTCGCTGTCTCCCTTTCTCTATATTTTTCTTTTCCCTTTACTTTTCTCTATCCTGTTTCTCACATTCACTGTCATCTCCCTCCTTTTCTTCCTTCCTTCCTCTTTCCATTCCTTCTTCTTTCTTCTTCCTCTCCTTCCTGCCTTCCTTCTTTCCCTCCTTTCCTCACTGTCTTCTTTTCTCTCTAATTTTCCTTTCTCCTTATCTTTCTCTTTCCACTTTCTCTTGTTTACTTTCTTTCTTTTATGTTTAATAGAGATAATGTTCTGCTGGAACAGGAGAGTCAGAGCAGAGCCCTGTAGCTGGAAAAGTAGATGCCTATGTCTACACCACAGCTATGTATGTGAGCTGTTGTCGCCTCTGATCACATGCATGTCTTAGACGACTGAGCAGGCTAATAATTGCTATTACACAAGCTGCAGGCTGAAATCTTCTTAGTCTCTCATTTAGATAACTGAATATATTGTTTAATCTCAGAACACACAGAACACACAGGGAGGGTGACTCCAGTCCAGAGAAAAAGGTCATACTAGTATCTGTAAATAATGTGAATAAAACCAGTGTAAAGAAAGGCATTGAAAAGGTGAATTAATATTTCATGTTTGATTAACACATTATCTATTGTAACTGAATAATTAAAAAGATGCTTTGTAAATCTGCAGCACATACTTGCAGAATTATAATAATTATTTTGAAATAGGTGAGCAGTTTCATTTTAGTCTGTAATCTCTCATTGTGTGACATAAACCCTTTTCACAATGCGCTGCTGTACATAAGGTGCATTAAATAAAACCTTGTCTTTTAGGCTTTCCAGGTGTCCCTCTTTGGAAGCATAGTCCCTATATAATTATTTTGTCCCTTTTTTCCATAACTGTCCTTCATTCAGGTCTGTAGAATAAATTTACCTAACATTAGTATTAACCACTAATTAGACTGAAAGCTGCTTTGAAAGTTTGAATGGGATTAGTAATACAGGGAGCAGAGAGAAAGGAAGTTACCTAGAACAGGCTTGAGGAAGCACACTCTCAGCGACCCAGTGAGGTGCATTCTGGATACTGACTACTAACTAATTGCTTGTTATATGTTTCCCCAAATTCCATACAGTCTATTTATCTCCAGGGCATAAACAGATCAAAAAATGCATTTGACAAACAATTGTTTCATATTTTCCAGGATTTGTCAGAGAGTATGAAGGCCTTTGTGGAGCAGTATGGACAGAGCAGTGATGCGAAGATTGGAATAGTGGAGGTAAGATAAGTTTTCTCTGTCTGAATAGCACTGCCTGAGGATGTGCTCACTGGGCGAGCAGCTGAATAGACCATGGAAATATTTCTATAGTGCTTTGATGAAGCAGGGTCTCTTCATCCCATTGTCTGGTATAAAGAAAGAAGTTCAGAAAATTAGGAACACCTTGGAGTAGATCTCCTCGTTTAAAGAAAATGTATCAGATAAGAAATCTTTAGGCTATCATTCTAACAAGTAGAGGTGACGTGCTGTATTCAAATATTCAGAAGATCGACCAGGACATGATAAAGCACAATGGCTCTGGTGAGGCCCTCAAACATGGGAACCCAGAACTGAAGATACATGTATATAAAGTTCAATAAAAAAACAAAGACAGCAGGAGAGTCCAAAAACTTTTAATAATAGAATGGGTTCACCAACAACAACACAGAACATCCAATGCGTTTTGGGGGCTGAAAGACCTCCTTTCTTCAGGGAATAAACATAGGGGGTCTATTCACGAAGCTGCCGAAGGATCTGGCCGTAGCTTCGGCCGATCCTTTGGCTAGCTTCGGCCCCAGGACCACTTCGGTTCAGTAGAACCGAAGGGGTGCTGTACGGGCTATTCACAATAGCCCGTACAGCTCCTGATCATGGCCGAGCGGCGCAGCCGTGCCGAACGCATATGCATCGGCTCGGCTGAGCCGTGCTGAAAGCCAAAGCTGGCAGGCTGACAGCCTGCTTCTGACAGTTGGGCAGAGCCAGCCGTGATCTTACGGCTGGCTAGGGCCACTTACAGTGAGATTAGCGTCACTGGTTACCTGCTAACCAGGGACACTGCTCTCCAAACAGCTAACTCTCCCTGGCACCCCGGGAGTCTCCTGCTCCCGGCCGCCAAGGAGAGAAACACTGCTGTGTCCTTTTTTTTCTTTATTCTGACACGATCGATGGACCCCATCAGGTCCATCAGCAGAGGGCGGGTACAATGTTAGTTTACTATTGGCTATTGCAAATTGAAATAGCCAATAGTAATGTCCCAATGCTTTTCAATGGGAAATTGTTTTAAATTTTTTTTTCTATTCTGACATCAGTGTTTCTCTCCTGGGCGGCCGGGAGCGGGAGGCTCCCAGAGCGCCCGGGAGAGTTTTTTTTTTTAAGTGAATAGCCGAACAGTGTTCGGCTCACTTCACTTCAGATTGGTCATTCACTCGGCTGCCCTCGGCAGCTTCGTGAATAGACCTCATAATGTTTAGTAATATGGACTCATCATATTCACAGGGATTCATTATTTGCTGTGTAGGTTATAGCCCAAAAAAATGTCTGATTCATTGATTTTGGCATCAAGGGAATGGCAGCTTAAATATTTACTTTAAAGTAGAATATTACAAATCGGTAATAGAGATGAATTTGATACTGTTGGTGGCCTGTCCTTAAAAGAGAACAAGAACCAAACTTTTTTTTAATCCTCTTTTCGGTCAAAGGAGTATATTTACTAATGTAATGCTTTACTATGTGTGACCCAAAGTCAGCATCTAGCAAGCTACTACCTGCTATTTGCTGACAGCATAGAACCGCGGTATAGCCCGGAAAGACCCCAACAAAATTGGCTGGATCCACCCCACTGCTTGCTTGACAGCTGGCTGTGCCTCTCTAGAGACAGCTGTGCCCACCCCCTCCACAGTCTGTCCCTGCAATGAGCACTGGAGGAACAGAGAGGGAAGGAGGAATCCCTGTGGGGAGCAGTTACATAGTTACATAGTATTTGAGGTTGAATAAAGACATTAGTCCATCAAGTCCAACCTATTAGGATCTCATTCTAGGAGTACCTGTACCCCTGTATATTACGGTCCCTTAAGAAATCGTCCAAAAGTTTCTTGAACAATTCCAGATTCTTTGCTGAAATCACTGCAGTGACTGACAGTTCCACCCTATGCAGGGAGAAACAGTGAGCTGAGTGATCAGTGTTTTTTCATTGCTCAGCTCTCGATCTATAGAGCTGGCATGTCACGCCGGAAGTGTCACATGCTGGCTCTAAGTATAGAGAAGAGTATATTTTACTCTCCCAATACTTTTCCTTTAAAGCCAGATCTTCAAAAACCAGGACTATCCTTGGAAGTCAGGCACAGTTGACACCTATGGTTGTTGTCAGCAGGTTTCCCTTGGGGCTGTCTCAGTTTCATCCAACCAAGAGTAGGCCTAAAGGCTGATCATACACTTTACAATCTATGTACAATTTTCTTTAGATTTTCTAACAATGGTGTGGTGCAAGTGCCGCCTGTAGTCATTTCAATTTATATCCAATCAGGTAAGCTCTTGCCATACACAATTGTTGGTAAATCAAAAGAGGATTGTATAGAGAGGTACAATCTGATGTGCGGGCAGCTTTAGGCAGGCTCAGAGCATGTAGAAATTGTACTTCTCAGAGGGCCTGAAAGCTCTTCAGAAGGGTCAGCGGCCAGACAAATAGAGCTCTGGGTTTACCTAGCCAGCTTGCTGCCTTTCAACTGCTCCTCATCTCACCAGACTGAAAATGGTAATGATGTTTTTGCAGTGACAGGTGAAGCCTTTTCTTCAATAAAAGATTAATTTTGTTAATATGTTCTATATACTTGATACTGAAGCTTGTATCACATCACAGTGACATGTACTGACTATTAAATGAGACAGTTCTGATAACGATATTACTATGTGTTGAACGTTTGTTGTTTTTCCTCCTGTTATGGTGAATTATAGTCGCTGTTGCCCAGCAATTATCACTTTTAGGGTTACTTTAGTGCAGGATTGGTGTACCTAAGCGAGTTACAATATTGTTTTAGTAGATTGTCTTGAACTAGGGACCAGGTATGGCATATTTACTCTACTGAATTTTAAATACTTTCCTTGCATTTCATATACTCTTCTCAAAGAGGAAGTATAGTCTTTTTAATGTAATTTCAAAACATATGTGAGAGATCAGCTTAAAGTGTACCTACAACCAAAATGTTTCATTTTAGAGTTGGATAGAGTAGGGAATAGATACAGTCCATGTTAGATCCCACAGTGGAGCTTCCATTCCTGAAGATACAACAAAGTAGATTTAAAATTTAAAGTGTATGTATAGCCAAAACATTTTTTTGTTATACATTTAAAAAAAGTAACAGAGCCCCTGTCAGGCTTGTATTACTGTCTCTGTCCCTACTAAGGAGATTCACCCTCTCACCTATTTGTTCTGCTGACCATTCACACTGAAACAGAAAGGGGTGGAAAATCCAAAATTGGAGACACCTGTTCCAGTGACAGCTGTATAAGGCTGGGCACACACCTTACAACCATCGCAAGACTTATGTCTTGCGATGGTTGTAAGGTACTTAAAAAAACGTACGATCTGCCTATCTTGCATAGGCAGATCGTACTTGCGATGATCGCAAGCCACGCCCCCTGAGGGGCGGGCTTCCGATGACTGCAATGCCGAACGGGCAGTGTGCGCTTGCGCACACTGGCCCGTACGACTTTTATCGTACAAACATGCCACAAACCCGCCGAACATCGTACGATGCTCGGCGGGTTTTCGAACATGTCCGTAAGTTAAAAGTCTTCCACACACCTTACGATAATCGTACGATTGCGTGATTTCCCACGATTATCGTACGATTATCGTAAGGTGTGTGCTGACCTTTAGAGGGGAATGCACCTACTTTGTTGAGATTCCCTCATACTTTCTGTCTCTCTCTTGGACAGGAAGTAAAGGGATATCTCCCCAATAGGGCAGAGACAGAAAAAAAATAAACTGACAGGGGTATTTAACCCCTTTCCTACTTCCTACTATTTTCCTACTCTATTCAGAACTGATAGGTGTCAGAATAGCAAGTAAAAATACAATTCTCTACTTATTGTGAGAACAGCAAGTGAAGAGAAATCTCCCCAACAGGGACACAATATTTTCAAGCAGAGGAAGGTTTAAAAACACTTTAGATTTTATTACTAATTGTGTCCCTGATAAGAAGATTCCTCCTCACATCCTGCCCAGGTGATAGGTGTCAGACAGAACAGGAAGTAAGAGGAAGTCAGCCCAACAGTGTCACAGACAGCAGTTCTAACCTTGCTCTGTCTATATGTTCTGTCTCTTATTGATTCAAGCGTGAATTTTAATATGTGAATTGTGAATTGTAATATGTTTAATTTTTTGAGACTGATTATTTCTTTACAAAAAGCATCCACACCCCTCTCACAGCAGCAGCCAATCGTATATTCTGATTCACACACAACTGCACAGTAATGCTGAATAGGGTCACTTTCAATGCCACTAGAACTTGTATCCGGTCCATGAGATAGGAGGCACTAATATAAATATTCAGGATAATATGAAGATACTTTTATGAACATAGAAAAGAACTGAACGTAACAGAAAGTCATTATTTGAATAGGACTTCAGATTTTATTTATGGTGGCTCATGGAGATAATCTAAATGCATGATGTGCCAACAAAGGGTGCCTGCTATTTGCACTGTAACTTTGCTTAGCAAAGCAATATAGGATCATGCCTGATTATACATTATAATGGAATAAAAAAAAAACATTTACTGAGGCCTGCATGTTATATGAAAAGCTTTCTCTTTATTAGTTGTTATCCTATTGTAACACCTCCATGCCCACACTACGGAGAAAGCCATAGGCTGTTCATGCTAAGCGAAGTTTGCTTTGCTATGCAGATATTAGTTATTGTGATCTGAGTACCAGCTGTAATGATTTCATGAATTATAAAGAGGCTTGGAGGCCATGACTGATAAACAGTGGCAGCTCATGATACAGGCAGCTTAGACAGATACTTCAGTCAAACTAAAAAAATAGCATGGAAGTGCTTACAAGGGACATGTGTCCAGGGTGTTTGTTTTATTATCCCGATATTGTTTAAGGATACAAAGGAAAAGTAATGATGAAAAAAGCAAAAATTCTGGGTTTAACCAATCATTTTTGGCATATAAATTCTTAATGGTCTGCATAACTGTGGGCATGGCAATGGTGTGTCCATTGCCTAAACACATTGTGCTCACTGGCGGAACTACCAGGGTCGCAGCGGTTGCAATTGCGACTGGGCCCTGGCATTCCGCCACTTGGGGGGGCAGCGAGGAAGAAGAGGGCCCACCCGAGAACGTACCGCTCCTTCCCTGCCGCACAGCCACCCGCTCTGTCACAGCAATGTATTGTATTTTTAAGTAGGGATACACCAGTGCCAATACTGGGCATTTTCACGAGTACTCATACTCGTGAGAATGCCCCGATAATAAACTCAGATACCGGTGTTCTGTCGAGAACGCTGACGTAGTCGAATGTGCCGACCTCAGCATCTGCGCTTACGCACAGACCAATATTATCAAGGGAACAGGGATATATTTACAAAGTATTTTGTTTAAATCGTTAAATGTGACCGGTAATAATATTCCATCCATCATTCACTGCCATGGATGGCATATTATTAACGGTCACAATTAACTATTACAAAGAATACTTTGTAAATAAATGCCGGTTTCCTCGTAATTCCTGTCTGTATGTAAGCGCAGATATTGGGTCAGCGTTCTCGACAGAACACCAGCACTAAAATTTTAAACAAGCGGCTGCCTGGGGTCCCGCACTTGCTGGGGACCTTGGCAGCCTTCCTGTTAACCATGCAGTGCCATGACGGTTGGGGGGGGGGCCTTCATGGTTTCTTACACCGGGGCCCTGAAGGTTCTAGTTAAGCCTCTGATTGTGCTGGAAAGTGTGATTGCTAAGATGGAGAAAGAGGAGACTTCAGCAACTCACAGAGATACTGTGGAAGCATTTTTCTTACTGGCAGCAGGGGGATCTTGGCATGTGCAATGAAAACTGAATAAACTAAATGGTATTTCTAAATAGAATTGAAGCATTAGCTACAATGTATTAACAGTGCATTGAATAATGAAAAGGTTGTCTAAATCTAAGAACAAAAATGTTATATATTACAGTTTACTAGTCCTTAGATGTGGTGGCTGCATTCGTTTTCTTTTTTGGACTAAGAACATTTTCAGCAAGTACAGAAAATACCTGTTGCCCCTAGTGCCCAATAATAGGCCTGCGTGCTGCATAAGGCCCACCAGATCTCTGCATGCAGTGTGCCGTGCCCTCAGCAGGGCTGCCACATGTTGGGCACCTGTGAACTTTGCAGTCCAGCAGCGGGGTGCCAGGCGCTGAAACCCTCTCTGTGTTTGAGCACCCGGCACTGAACTTGACAGTACTCATTGGGGAGAGAGAAAGAGTGGTGCAGGAGCATGTGATTAGGTAAGGGGGGAAATGTCATTGCTTCTGACCACCAATGCTGGGGGGTTACATTTAATTTCTAATGTACTGACCACCACCAATGTTGGGGGGTTACATTTTCGCTACACTGACCACCTATAGCCATTATTTGACAGGAAACCTGTGTTTTTATTCAATCTGCTGGATAGTTGGATCACTCAGCCTGTAAAATTTGGTTTGTAATACTCAAGATATGACACTAGTTGGAAGTCTTCAGAGTCTCAAATCATACTGAGTGCCTCACAATTGTGACTATATCTATAAGGCTTTCTGTACACATTCCACAATGCAATGTTTGAATTCTAATCAGCAAACCAGTGGGCCCAGATTTTGTCAAGTGAAGGGTATGATTATGTGAAGGGTGATAATAAGAAAGTCAGTAATCGAGTAATAATTAGAAATGTAAATTTCATTTTGTTTCGAATAGATATTTGTATGAATTTTGTTAAATTTAGACATTCAGACACATAAAAATTTTGTAATTCAAACAAGTCCCAATGCTCATTTAACAAAAATCCGTATCCGTACGAATTTCATTAAAAATAAAACTAATTCGGACATGTGACTGTTTTTTGGCCAATCCAATTGGGTTTTTATTGCCTGTCAGGGGTTGCTTTAAAGGCACAGTCATGTGACTTCATTCTGAAACGAAAATTCGGACTAATCAAATTTTGTATCGGAAATCTGAAAAATGAAAGAAATAAAAATCCCAAAGGATCCGAAAGGAAACAAAACAAATCTTTTGTAGAGTTACATCCTAGGGTGCTCTATGAAGGAAGGAACTGATATAGGAAAGTGAAATCTGCGATTAGCTAATGCTGCTTGTTTCTCCAACCGCAGGTTCACTTACTGGTAATAACAGGCTGTATAAAAGTGATGTAAAATTATACTGTAAGATAGCTTTGCAGTCTGAAGTAAATATTAATCGCAAAAATGTCCTCATACCATCCTTTAAGTATATATACTCAAAATGTGATGATAGGTTGTATCCTACATATATAATTGTAACCGGTAATGAGGGTTCTGAAAGTATACGTAAATATGGGCTTTGTGGCTCTGTTATTACGATCTTTTAAAATACTAAATGGAAGGTTTTATGTAGGATTTAGAGTTTCCTTGTTCATCAGCCTCTGACACAGCCTACAAGCTGAAAGCTCTAACATGCTGCTTTTAAAAACATGATAATTTTTATGGCGATGGTAGGATTAGTACCGAGGACAGTGAGCTAGTGATAGATATACCACTGACAAGGCTCATGCTGTAAACCAGGAATAGGCAGCAATGCCAACCTGCACTCTTGCAACCAAGAGTCTTCTGCCATTATTGATAAAGCATCCTGTACAATTGACATTTTAAATGCGGGAAATTAAATATTGGTATAGAGAGTAATGCTGCAAGTACAGTGACATCGTCACATTACCCTATCATGAAGTTCAGCTTGTTTGTAGCAATACAGTGGAGATGACATACACAAGAGCACAGGAGACTGCAGATCTCAATGACTCATGTGCTACGGTCTCATCTCTGCCTCCCTCTCCTCCTGGCCAGTCACAAAACACACACCCTCAGGCTTCATTGTGTGAATGGCCCGGAGGAGAGGGAGGTGGGGATGTGACTGCAACTCTAGAGTCTATGAGGCCTGTGGCGCTTACATCCAGGCAGGCACAGAAGTACAGCAGGAGCTGTACTTCCACCAAAATATAATCAATAACATTTTTCTTTAAAGTCCTCAACAGCTTTAACACTAGTAAGTTCACTGTGTCTGGAATTGGGCTTTGAGCCCATATCAGCAAGGCAGGCCCTTGCACTATAATATTATGGGTAGAGGAGGCTGTACCATCAGATTGTAAAATCATGTAGTGGATTCCACCGCACCCCTGACCGGAAGTGCCCCAACTTCCAATGGGGGGGGGGGGGGGGGGGGCTGTGCTGAAATGAAAGTGGATGGCACCGCTGGATCAGATAAACAAAACAGTAAGTCACCAGCACTCCAAAGCTTCTCCAAGCAAAGTAAATTTTATTCCACATGTAAAGTTACATCACCAAGCAACGTTTCAGAATGCATCCGGTTGCTTCATCAGGCACTTTGTTTTGCCCAATGAAGGAACCGGATGCATTCCAAAACATTGCTACACTTGGTGATGTAACTTTACCGATGGAATAAAAAGAACTTTGCTTTGAGAAGCTTTAGAGTGCAAGCCCCTAGACGATCCCTGCAGCTTGTCTCCTGTTTCCCGCACTTTAGTCCCAGTGACAATGATCACCAGTACAAATAGAGAAAGTGGCAGATGTAGCCTATGTTTTTCATCTCAATACTTACAAGAATGCATCGTTATATAGTATAATCTTATATCTAACCTTATGCGTGTCTTGTATTGCTCTTTGAGTTCTTGATGACATATATACATTTTGTACAAAGAATGAACATGAACATTTAAATAAAATGAGATATCTGTCAGGACTCATGCATAATGCAGTTCCTGACATTACAAATGTCACTCTGTACGTGTCACAGTTATAACATGCTCCAATGCTAGCAAGTAATCTTAGTGACTGAGATAAAGCATACAGGATTACTCATCATAAAGCGGACCTTCATCCATGTAAATATCTATCTCTCCTCTGCCTCCTTCCTCCTCCTTCTTACGCAATTGCAAATACCTTTGTAAATACCTTTAAAAAAAAATATTTTTGGGTTTTGCTTCCTCAGTCCTCACCTAGGCGAGAATAATGTAGGTCCAGCCAACGCTGCCTCCTGGGATGTCTACGCCACATTCCAGTGTTTCAGTGATATCTTGCTCATGCACAGACATATTGTGGGTCTGTCAGGTCCCATAGACTTGAGATCTTCTGCACATGCAAACCACCACTGGGCTCTGCCAGTCTATGGAACCCAACAGAGATCCGCAGCATGTCTGCGCATGCACAGGATCTTGTTTCAAGTTGGCGCACAGGAGCAGAGCACTGCAAGGAGTGAAGACAACACTGCACATGGACTAGTAAGCATGTTTTTTTTATTATTTTCATAGAGGGACATTTATTAGCTATTTTAAATTTAATTTTAGTTAGTTAGGGTGAAGTTCCTCTTTAAGGTCTAACTAATAATAAGGAGCCAATGCCAGCATGCACATGAATCAGGAATCAAACACACTTTAGAAAAAAAATGCTATTTGCAGAATTAGCACCTTTAGGTTTGCACCTTAAAGTGACACTGTCACCACAGGATCAAAACAGCAAAACCTGTAAATAGAAGGAGCACTATACTTATCTTTTCAGCAGCCCCTGTCCTAAAAGGCCAACACAATGCTGCTCCCCAGCCCCTGCACTTCCGGGAATGTGAATACCTGCTACACTTGTCCACTACAGGACATATAAGCCAATGGGAGGAACAAATGTGTGCAGTGGGGAAAACAGGTATTCTACCTATTCAACTAGTCAAATACTTGGAGCTACAGAGAAGCAGCATTGCAGTGGTACTTCAAGACACAAGCTGACAGAAAGGTAAGTATAGCGCCTCTTTTTTTTTTTTACAGGTATGTCTTTTTATTGTTTCAACCCTGTAGTGTGGGGTCACATTAAAGCCCAATTAAACCTTCCCATTAAATAATGTAATTCCACAGGGGTGCATGCATGCATTAGGGGTTCAAATGCTTTTAGTTTGGTTTGTTTATAAAGTAGTA
Organism: Nanorana parkeri; assembly: GCF_000935625.1. NCBI lineage: Eukaryota > Metazoa > Chordata > Amphibia > Anura > Dicroglossidae > Nanorana > Nanorana parkeri. The sequence goes on along the minus strand of NW_017306330.1, from coordinate 2,648,289 downwards.
AGCTGCTAAAATGTTGTGTCCCTTGCCATTAGTTTGCAGAGGAGGACTCTGTACGAGAGCAGCGGTCTCTGCAGTAGTACGAGAAACCCCCTTGGAGACAGGCACAGCTCTTCAATCAAGCTCACACTCTTTCCTGTAGCTCTGACTAACAGTGGATGTTCCAGACTGCTGTAGGGACCACTGCTCTCACAGTATCCACTAGTATCTTTCAGTTTCACTGAAACTAAAAACCTTTCTGTAAAAAAAAAAACAAAGAAAAGAAAAAAAAAATCACATGACTTTATTAGTTAGGCTTATGTGGGATAAGTTAAGTAGGACTTAACCAGGAGCCCTCTTCCATTGCAGCAATTGGAGTGATATCTGTTATATTCTGTATATGTATTCTGTTGTATTCTTGCCCTGTCATTCAGCATCATGTAATGGGAGGGATTGGGGTGGACAGAGACAAAAAATTTTAAGGTTCTCTCTGATTCTTTCCATGATGTACTAGTTGGTATCTGAGTGGCCAATCGCCAAGTTTGAGTGCCATTAGTAAGGGAGGATTCTTAACCCAATGTGTGCCAACCAGGAATGCATGCAAGATTTTGAAAAGAACTCTCAGTTAGGCTATCCTGGGAACCTATAACTTTACTCTGAATGGATAAATAACAGGTTGACTTTAAGGGCTTGTTCACACCAAAGTGCGGAGCAGATGCAGAGCAGAGCAGTTAAAGAATGCATCAAAAATGCATCCAATGTATTCCATGGTATTTTGAGCTCTAGTTAACACCAGATTGTTCAGTTCCAGAGCATGAGCCCAATTTTTTCTGCTCTGGAACACACTAAAACGCATGCAAACTCATCAAAAATGCATGCAAACGCTCTGGACCGCACTAAAAGCCCATTTTAGGCTTAAAAAAAGGCCTGAAATGTGGCAAAACACAGTGCACTGCATTTGCAGAAACTCATGCAGATCTGGCCTGCATTTGGTGTGAACAAGCCCTGAATAGACTCAACCTGATAAGTATTGACCATAAATGAAAATGACTTCACACTATTGCCAGCTGGAGTTTCTATGCTGTCCTCTCTGCTGCCATTACTATGAATGTCTGTTTGAATTAAGATTTACAACTACAGAGATGAGTAAGCCTCCAGTATGTCAATTATCACAATGTATTCCATCCAACACTGAATTTTCAGTATTGGATACAGTTATATGAAGCATAGGTTAAACCAAAGTTGTCTTGAGGGCAAGGAGATTGAGGAAGTCACCTTGGGCTACAAAGCCATTTAGGTCACAGCAACAACCTATTTTTATTTGTCACCACTGCTTGGGTAAGGGCTACAAAGTGGGAGTAGTAGCAGATCTCAATTATACATTTGCTGACACTCATATCTAATGATTTTAAAACCTGGCATTGTATATTTACAGGCAGGAGAAGTATACATTGTATATTAACTGGCACCAAATTTGTTCAAGCACCACGGAATGACATTTAGAGTTTACTGACATCATGGACTGTCAATATGTTACTCACATATGCCAAATAAGAGAGGTCCATTATAGTGCAATCAGTGTCGGATTTTGGCCATCTGATCACTATGGCTAGCTGTAGGTTTTGCCTGCTGTAAGAAATATTGCAGTGTACAAGGAAGTAGACATGTGCGATTTAGTTAATTCGGACTAAATTTAGAAAATTCGTAGATTCGGAGCATCCGAATTTCCGAAATATAACATATCCGAAAGCATCCGAAAGCATCTGAATCCAAAATTTCGAATCTGAAATTTCGGATTAGAAATTTCGGATTTGGAACGAATTTCGTCCAAATCCTGTGCATGCACTGTTAACATTTAAATGGAGAAAAACAAATTAAGAAAAGGATTTTAATGTCCCTTTAATAGTAAAGACTAGAAAACAGCAACCAGAAATGTCAAATGTGCCAATTCTGCTACCCCACCTCAAGTTGAATTTTCGTCTGAATTCCGAATCCGAATTCCGAATCCGACACAAATTCCAAATCAGATCCGAATACGAATCCAGCTCCCAAAACTAGCTTTAGTGGCTTGGCAGCGAAAGGGTTAAAGAAGTTCTAAAATCACAGCATATACTATCCTGTTGGAACTTTGGCATTGTTAATAGGAATACATACTAGAGTTGTTTTTGATAATACAATCAAAGCTTACTTGAACAAATTTAGTGAGTGCTGCCTTCCGTCTGCCCCTGTTGTTTTGGTGCTGTCCCCCTTAAACTGCTGCCTTGACAATATGAAGAGGAATTATCTGGTACTGTCTATATTTTGTAGTTATGTATGCGAGAATTTCTTCTATCAATACAGTAGCTTTTGTATTGGTTACAATATACTGTAGTAATAATCCAACATTGACCTTGCATATAATCACTGTTTTCACTTAGCAACCATTTATTATTTTAAAGCTTGGCCTTATTAGCCCATATTCACTTTCCAACCTGAAGGACCAGTGAACCCTTTTTGTCCAACCTATTGGACAAAACCTATTGTACTGAGTGCTCTCCATTCATTTAGAACAAAGACTGTAGAAAAAGAGATTGAGGACTCTGTCCTCAATTTCTTTTTCTATTTCAAAAGGGAAATGTCAAGGGTCTGTTTAGACCCCTAATATTTCCGCAAAGCGCCCCCCACCCACAGTAAAAATAAATAAATAATAAATAATTAAAAAGTAACCCCCTTCTCCCCCACGCACATATATTAGACATGTGCAAAGATTAAATATTAATTTCAATGCAATGAAAGGAAACTAAATAGGTTTTCATTAGTTTTGTCAAACGAAACTAATTTCTAGGCTATTTCGGATTTGACCACCGTCCCATTCTGGGCATGCGTGCTGCCATCCTGGAGGTGGGGTGCATGACGTCACATGATGCCATGGCGGGCACAATTTTCTGTTCTTGCCCAGGGAGCAAAAGAAGTTAGCTACAGCTCAGGCACTAAGAATTAAAATGTTGCAGGGTATTCAAGGATATCCACGCAAGGTTTCTGACTACTTACATTATGCCAGTAATGTGTCACAAATCACTTATTGAATTGCCCCCAATGTATGTCCTGTTAAAAGAACAAGGCCAGGAAGTCAGTGTATTGGAATTTATTAGTTAAAGGTGAAAAATACAGGATATGCCTTAAAGAGTGTGGAGGACTCAGCGTATACATTGAGTTTTCAGAATAAAAGATTTAAAGAACAACCACTGAATGGTTAAGCACACTCAGTCATTCCTTTTAACTCGTAGACTTTACTTACCGGAGCTTTAAATTGAATGAAATTCAAACATGTGGATTATGCAGGAATGAAATAATTCTCGTGGTTTCTTTGGAGATGCCTCTGGGCCTTCAAAGAAAAACCAGCTTCATTACTCCTCTCTAGATTAGGCTTCCTGGCTGGAAAATTATATTTTACATAATTTCAAACTACAGCTTACTCCAAAGTGAATGATGGATTTCAAACAATTAAATTTCAGGCTGTCCTATAATTGTATTCTGTCTTGGAGAATGGGATATCTGTTAAAGGGGTTCTCTAAAGATTAGAACTCAGTAATGACACTAATAAACTAGGTTATTCGTGTATGTGAGTACTGCATTCGTATTCTGATCTTCAAGTGACCTTCAAGGACAAAATGTGTCATTGTTCTCCACTCCTATGTAATGTATACATTGCATAAAGGGGCAAGAGGGACAACGTAACAAAATGAAATAGTTTATGCTTTAAGGTCCATTAGGAGAATTGATGGATTTTTTGTTGTTCCCTTGGGGAAGTTGGGTCGATAGTAAACATGCATTTAAAGGGTAAATCTACTTTTCGGACAAACATAAGAAAAACTCTAATCTAACTAAGAGGAGAATACTGTTTCAAAACAATGCGCTCTTAAGATTACTAAATGTAACACACAAAATTGTATATAAACCCTAAATCTATTTTTGGCGGTATGTTTGGCATTATGCCTCACTGTTTACAGTTATCTTAAGCCGATCAATTTTTGTGAATCTAATACAAAGTTTCTTAAGTAGAGATTCTGCCAGTAACATCACTTCCTGTCAGCCTTCTATGTGCGCTCCTTCAGTTGGCTGTTGGGATGTCTGTCTGATAGACCTCATATAGGCAGCATAACTGTCAACTGAAGAAGCACACATGGCAGGCTGCCAACATTGCTGATTTTCTGTTACAGGCAGGATCCCCAGGTAAGGAACAGATTCACAAAAAATAATTAAGCAAACGCTATACAGTGAGGCATTATTTTTCATACATGCTCAAAAATAGTTTTTGGGTTTACAAAAAATTTAGTAAGCTACATTTAGGGGTCTATTTATATACTGCATTATGGCCACTAGATGGAGCAGAGGAGCATAGGAAATAAGTAAGTTGACCTGAAAAGAAAAGATATGAAAGATATTCGTTTTTATCATTACTCACACAAAATTAATACTCAAAAAGACTTGCAGGACGAAGGGCCCTGATAATTGATTGTGACTTGACCCCATGAATTACTCACATAATTATGTTTAATAGCATGAACAGGTATACAGATAACACATAAGAATACATACTCCCTTGTTTGATTCTCTTCCAAGTAAAAGAATCCCTGTGGGGCAGTTCCAAATATCCAAAAGGAGCAGAGTAGAGAAAAATGAAAAAAGTAAGTAAAACCATCTCAGTACTGCGTATTTGACAGAGTCTGAGCTACATGTAGTCTATAAAAGATAGGCAGGAAAAATGTATCTGAAACAATGTGCTCCAAAGTCAGCCAACTCACCCACACGCTATCAATTATGGACGGTTTACTCCTACTTGCATAGTTACAGTAGCATTGTAAAGGTGAAGCAAGGGCCTTGCAGGCATGAAGGGTCAGTGGAGCAGATCTTTTTCAGTTTAAAATTATTTATTTCTTAGAATAAAAAAATAAAAGAGTCAAAAAGATTTGCACTATTATGTGTAATATTTATTTAGCTACTTTACTTTCACTTGTTCCATTGTGTTCTACAGAGTTTTCAAATGTTCATTGTGCTCAAAGTAAAATGTTCAGATCTTGCTTCCAGCCAAAGAGCTTTTTACAGATTTATATTGAATGTTCACATACATCCGGTATTCTGAGTGTCTGCAACACTCAAGGGCAATTAGGACATGGGAATATATCATGTGGGGTGTGTTGTTCTATAAACTATATAGTCATAATGTGCATGGTGGCTTAAAGTTTTCAGACATAAAACATATTTTCATTGTGAGCCACTGATCCAGAACAAGTGAGCAGATATGGAGTTCTGAGTTCACTGTGATTTTCCTGGTTTGCATGCTTGTTCAGGGTCAGTGACTTAGAAACGTAGAAGCAAAACACAGCCAGGCAACCAACACTTTTGGGAATTTAGCAATGGCTGCCTCCATATTTCCATCAGGGCAGGATTTTTTAAAGCAGATGTTAAGCCTGCATTAAGTATGCATGATAGTACAGTGCAGGTACAATGCTTTCTCAAGCCACTGCCATTTGCTTTAAATTCTGGCCATAAATACTTTTTTATTTTGAGGTGCTTATAAATGGTCATGCAACCGGTTACTATTCTTTCCTCTTTAGTTTAGAAGTTATTGTGGGTGGGCATAGCCTAAAACCTCACTTCCCCTTTGTGGTGTCTCTATCTAGTACTCACAGCAAAAGACTTACTTTACATGGAGCACTTAGGTTCAGGGACAACTCAGAGGAAAGGTTGACACTGGTGTGGATAAGTTCTTTACAGTGTTGTCACCCTAATGCAGGAAGTGGATCTACAGCTCTTTTACTGGTAGAATTACTAGGTATAATTTGAATTAAAGAAACAAGGCAGAAGGTGTCTTAATATTTAAAGTAGTATTAAAAGCTAAAAAAAATTTCAAGAATGAATCCAGATCAAACAAATATACATTACGTAGCAAAGCATTGCTTTTCATTTTTGCCCAAACACTTACAATCATCATGTTTCTGAACAGCAGCTGCCGTGTCTCTCAGCTCAGCTTCCCTGAACTTCCTGTCCAGAACAACATCAGAAAGGACAGTGCAGACTCCAGCAACTATTCATCTACTAGCTTGGAGAAGGGAGGAGTGAGGACCAGGGGGGAGGGAAGTAGCTTGATCTGATGTGTTTGTGGAGACACACACAGCTTACTAGCACACACAAGGGTGACTGCATAGCACTCTGTTTGAGTCACTCTAAAAAAGGATATCAGGGCCAGTGCTCAGGGGACCAGCTGATTCTGCAGGAAACTAACATTTTCAAATTTTAAGGAGCGCCATCCATTGTAAGTGATTTCATCAGCATTTGAATTAGCTTAAAATCCTTTTGACTTTAATATCACTTTAAGATTACATGCTTTCTGTTTTCATTTTTTTTTAATTAATTTTGTACGTACATTGGTTGATAAATCTACCGTTGAAAGTGTTTTGTTATATACTTGTTTGTTTGATAGGTGAAAAAAAATACCTGGATCCGGCCATAGTGAGCTCGCAAGTTCTGCGCACTCTGCAATGTTATCTCAAGTAGTGTTATCAGTCCTGGCAGTTCACCTTTGTAAACTACAGAACTGTAGTCCTAACACACTAAGCCCTCATTCACACGAGTAAGAGCCTGCCCATACAGATCCGTGCTGTGTGCACGGCCGTATCGGGCCGCTTCCGGGAAGGACAGGAGCTGCGTGCGATTATACGCAGCAGCCTGTTCTTCTCTATGGCAGTACGCGGCCATACGACGCCCTACGCTCACCTGAACTGCAGGTCCATACGGGTGCGGGTGTCCCTGCTCGGACGCAGACAGGATCCACCCTGTCTGCGTAGGAGTACGGACACCCCCATCTGCAGTTTGGGCCACTGACAGAAGTAGGAAAATGTAGAGTGAAAAAATGCAAACATTTGTTGGCTGAGCAGGTTCAGAATGTATTTCTAGACAGCTCAGGTCTTTGCATCTATCATGATGTGACAATACCATGCCTTGTTTCAATAATTTTGGCTATAAAACTGAACAGAACAAATGCAGATTTCAGGAATAAGCGGCGGCTAAGGGTCGTGGCCCAAAGCGTCTGTCACACGCTAGTTGTTCTAGATTTGCATTATTAGTCTACAGTATTTCTATTTAGGGAGAAAATAGAAAGGTTCTCATTAGCCTTATTAGCCATTTTTATTTTTGCTGATGACAAGGTTTTCTGTCAGCTCTCATCAAATACTACCCAAGCAGAGTGCATTCACTCATGGAGGCATCCTAGACCTCTTTCCTGTTTGGATGAGATGGAAATGCTGATTGCCTCAAACATGAGCACATCACAGAAATAGTTGTTAATTTACATAATTGACCAATAAAGCCCATATGGATATACCTAACGATTTTCTGGAGAAGGAAAAAAAAAAACAACCATTATCTAACAGTAATATATATTTACCATTATTATCTGTTCTAAACATGAATTTAGTCTGTGGCGTCACGCGACACTTACATACATTTGTATACACATTGCTATTTTTTTCATCCAACTTGCGGGCTGAACAAAAAAAAATAGGGCAGATTGCTCCATCAATGCTTATAAGCGTTGATCGAGGAATCCTCTGATGTTTCTATTGTATTCTGATGTCAGCTGGCAGCAGATTGGCTGCAAGTTCTATTCGGCAAAGACTTTCAAACCTGCTCCCTTGATCGGGTGTTAGAGGGATGCCGGGCAGAAGGATGCCGACAGCGGCACCCATTATACGAATTTTGGCTGGTTCATCAACAATAGCCTACTTAAAGGAGAACTATGAGGTGAGTGCTTTTCACTCACCTCATAGTTCTGGCCGACCTGTGACAATGAGACTGTCACAGGTCGGCTCAGTAGATCGGGAGGTGAGCGAACACATGCCGGTGTTCGCTCACTTCTCGATCCTGTCACGGCTCTCTGCCGTGACAGGGGAGGGGATGGATTCCCCCCTCCCAGCTCTGATCCACCAACGCTCAATGGCGGAACGGACGGGGGAGGGGGCGGGTACAGCTGGCTCTGCCTCTAGATAGGCAGAGCCAGCTGTCAGTCACGCAGCTGGGCGGATCCCGGCATAATTGTCGGGACGCCGCTTCAGCTGCGGCGTCTCTGTATACCGCGAGCTACAGCTCGCGGCATACTGAGCCTAGGCTGAGGGGTGGACGCTAGTTTGTGTCCTCCCATTACCCTAAGGAGAACTATGGGGAATATTAAACTCTCAGTTTTTTTCTGCATATATCTACTGCTAGCAGGTATATGCAAAAACATAAAAAATAAAATAAAAAAAGTTACCAAAAATGTAATTACTTACCTGTGTCTCCTCCGACATTAATATCACTTTAATAAGTAACATTTACAGGGTTATTCATGAAAGGGTGACGAGTTTGGAGAAGGCAGGAGAAGTGAACAATCTACGACAACATAGATGAACTGGAAAGTGAACTGAATTGGAGAATGTTTCCAAATCAGCTATGTTGTCCTAGATTGTTCACTTCTCCTGTCTTCTCCAAACCCTTCATCCTTTTGTGAATAACCCTGTAAGAGTTTACTGGCAATGGGGAAATCCATCATTTCACCAAATCATACTCTTCATCCCTACTGTTCATTTCCTTGCTAACAAGCCGTCGCTATGGACAGAACTGCTAGTATGACAGAGACCTATGGCAGACAAATCCTTTTGCCAGGTTTCTGAATTTGCTTCTTATTAGATTGTAAACTCTCATAGGCAGGGCCCTCCTTTCTACCTTGTCTTGGTTTGTATTATAACTGCACACGAAAGGTTGGACTTGATGGACTTATGTCTTTATTCAACCTCAAATACTATGTAACTATGTAACTGTAATGTCCTCCTTATATTGTAAAGCGCTGCACAACCTCTTGGCGCTATATAAATCCTGTATAATAATAATAATAATAATAATTTCCTTCTAGTTTAATTTCCAATTGTTTGTTTTTATTATTTTATGTCCACTAGATATATTCAGACCTAGATACCTTTCCTTCACAATGATTTACATATGCTCCCCTCCACTGCATTTCTCTGTCTTTCTCTCCTCTCTGCCCTATTTTCTGTTTATAACCTCTATATTGAACACTCTGTCAGCAGAAATATCAAGTCATTTTACTATGCATAACACACTATTAGAAAACCATACTGCACAATGTTCATTTCTTCATCATTTCAAATAATTAGAAGCACAATAAATATTCTGATTTGAAAACAATATTATTTTTGTTACAAATTTGATAACATTATTACATCTTCCTCATAAATTTGCTCATCTCAGAGCCAGACTTGTGCGGCTAGAGCAGTGACTTCTGAGAGTCTTGGATATAGCCGAGGATGATTTGTGCTGCACTCCAAAGCAAACTGTGCCTGACCTTCCAGCTTCTATTTCTTCAGGAGATAAGCACTGATCTGGCCAATAATGAGTGGCAGCATGGGACAGCTCTGGTACAGCATCAGGAAATTAGGTCAATAAATCTGCCATTCACTCCAGAGTATAAGAAGTGATTCAGGAGTGTATTGGCTATGTCACCAGTTAGACAAAATAATAAAATAATTTCATATGACATGATAGCTGAACTGGAGGTTCTGACAACTTGCAGTGCATTTTACAAAATCAAGTTCAAAGAGAGCCTTTCAAATGTGAAGACTGCAGTGCTAGCCCTATTTTTTTCTAGGCAGTGCAAATTCTTATAGAGACCCTGCTGCCAGGCTATTCATTTCAACGACAATCTTCCTAAAGAATTATATTTGCGGTTAACATATTTTAGGCATGCTTTTTACCTGGAAAAGCCTCCCTTGTGTAGACTAGCAAAAGCCCTGAGACTACTGCTGGGCGCCGCCATTTTGGGTGTGAGGTCAGCGGATCCAAAAGACTCAGAGTTGTGACTTAAGTGACACTCTATAATAATTTCCTTTAGGAACCTATGAAATAATGATTTGTTCATTCTACAAATCCATGGAGAAATCTGCAGGCAGTATAGTTTGCAATTTGCAGAGTAGAGTCATTGGTTTAACTGATTTATAAACCATTTTCTCTTGCTAGCTATTCTCCTTAGCCAGCTGAGGTTAGAGTAAAATGAGTATCAGGCTGCATTAACGTAAGGTATGGGCAGATTAGATATACATATGGAAGCAAGAAAGGTTTGTATATCTTAAATAAAGATTTTCCTATCCTAGGTCTTCTCCTTGGGCAGCTGATCAAAGTGTTTAAATCAGGCTGCATTGGAGTAAAGTATGGGCAGATAAGATATACAAAAAGAACTATGGAATATTAGTATACACCAGGGGTAGTGAATTAAAATACAAGATGGTGCGGTAACTAAAATGTACTTCGAGCAGAGGTCTGAATGGCGGTATGTCATTTAGGCTGCATTCCCACCAGCAGCTGCACTACAACGCACATCTGTTGGCATGTGTTCTGAGGTAGAGTGCTGATGCACTCTTCCCTGTGCATTGCACTGTTTATTTTTATTTTTTGTTAGAATGCCCCCGCTCCCAGTTTACATACATGTGCATGCCTTACGTGCACATGTGCATTTGAATCAGAAGGCAAGGGTGGCAGGGTTGGTTTTAATTTTTTTAAAATATTTATTTTTATATTTTTTTACTTATCACCTTTTTTTATTTTATTATTGTTTACTTTTTATCACTTTTTTTTAGTTATTTTATTATTGTTTACTTTTTATCACTTTTTTATGTTTAGTTATTTTATTATTGTTTATTTCATCACCTTTTTCACTTAACTTTTGCTAACAAACCCCTATGTGACAGCATATGGAGGTGACAGGTTCTCTTTATGGAGACATCAGGGGTTTGTTAGATTCCTGATGTCTTCACTGTACCTTCAACACAGAGGATGAAGCACAGTAATGTGCTTCACCTTCTGTTTACCCAGCACTTCAGTCGGCTTCTGACAGCTGAAGGATGCTTCAGTAATCACAGAGCAGACCGGGGAACAGATCCCTGGTCAGCTCCCGCTCTCCATCCTGACACTGTGTGTCGTGGTCCCAGGCTCCCCAGAGCAGCAGAGGACTTGAAGACCAGAGCGGGGGGTTGAAGAGCTGGCCCTGCCTGCTTGACATCATTGGTTGCTAGGAAGCCAGCGACTTAGTAGCCAATGACTGAAGCAGAGGGGGGCCTGCAATAGGTTATGGCTGGCAGTGGGCTGTTGTATCCACTATCAGCCAGCTATAACCCAGTGCAGGTTGGTTGATTGTGGTCCAGACAGAACCGCCACTTGGCCTGTGTCCAGACCGCGGTCTGACATTTAGTGACCACTGCTATACACAAAGGGGTAGCTTATGCTATTAATTTTCTTTAGGCAGCTGATCTTAGAGATGAGATGAGGGTTCGGGTCAAGCATGGGTTTGAGGCAAACCCGCCCCAGCAAACTAATGAAACAATTTCTCCACCATAGCAACCAGCTACCAATAGTAAATGTTCTGGCCTTTAAACTTAGGTCAAATGGTATATAGCTTGGAATTATAAATTAGTATATAGATTACTCTTATTATTCCTGGTTAAAACCTTGCAGCTGGCCAGTTTTACCCTGTTGTATCCTCTGTGGTATCTTGATTCCTGTAGTAAAACCCTACCCGTGCTCTTCGTCTGTAGTAAATGTGGGCCTAAAATTGCTGTTTAAAATTGTCCTGCTGCTGGTAAATTTTACAATGCTGTACCCTCTGTGGTCTCTTAATTCTTGTAGTAAAACCTTTTGTCTATAACACATTTGGACATCAAATTGTTATTTAAAATTCATTTATTTGACAATTGAAGGAAGGTTTGCCTGTAAAATTTCCACAACCATTTGCTGCTGTCTGCTCTTCCTCTTGCGCTGTGGAAGGGGCCTGCACTAGGGGCTGTGGAAGGGCTGGCAGTCTTAGTTTTTCGTTTCATAGGGACAAGGTGGTGTTTAGGCCTATGCCTTCCTTTTTTTAAAGGTAGTACCCAGTTTGCATTGCCGCCCCTGCCCGTGTTTGCTTCACCAGGAAAAAAATAAAATAAAAAACATAATAATTAACAAATAATTAAGTATAATTAAAAGCTGTAAATACTGTTTCAAAACCATTACAAAAGATTGCCTCTGCATGCAGAACTTCTGCTTGTCACTTTAGGCCTGACTGACCTTTCTTTTAATATAGCGGAAGTGCGGGCAGTCCATGGCCATAGGATTGTGCACTAAATTAATGCTGCTGCCTGCCCTTCCACCTGGCTGTAGGATCTCTCCCCTCCATTTGCTGCTGGCACCCCTTAACCCGGTGTTGTGGAAGAGTGGGCAATCTATGGCTGTAGGGTTTCAAATGCAGTGAAGTGGCTGACCTTTCTCTTAGGCACAAAACAGCCAATTTTCTTCAGGTGCTGCTTATGTACCCTTTCCTCCTCCCCAATGGCACAAAGCAACCATTTCCTTTTCTAGTGCTGCTCATGCACCATTTACCCCCTTTTGCTTTATCTCTTCTAAGCCACCATAACTCATTTGCCCTGTGAAACTCTGTGAACATTTGTTTTGTGTAAATAGAGGAAAAAATGAACATTCTTAGTATATTTACTTTTCAGCTTATTATCGAAAAATACCACATTATGAGGACCAGATGACGCTGAGGAGCACAGGAAATAAATACTTTTTCCCTATGCACCTCAGTTCCATCTAGTGGCCATAATTAATGTTTACAGAGATTAACAGGGTGATCGGCTTCCCAAATGTTTTATAAATAGACCCCTTAGTTTGTATGGTGGTCAGGCTGCACTTGATTAGGGTATGGGCAAATAAGATATACACACAGAAGTAAAAGTAGTTTGAGATAATTTTACCAAAATAAAAACTCAAAGCTTTAGTGATCAATGCAAAAACAGGCACACAGGTCAGACTAGGAGGTCAGAGGGAAAATTATTTATGTATGGGTATTATCTGCATAGCTGCACAATAATACATCAGGCAGTTTCATGCATTTGTAGCAAATCGCTTTTTATTTTTAGTTGCGATAATATATTTATTAGCACTGCAGCTTGCCCACTTTAGGAATGTATTTATTGTTAGTTCTACTACAAGTGCGGCTTACCACCTTTTATCTAATGATATATTTATGAAGGATGTAACTCTTCTCTTTGTTCTTGTGCCAGGGAATTGTGCTTTTTGAGCTGCAACCATTCTATAAATAAATCTTAAACAAATTGTGATGACATAAAATGTTAATAAGTAAACACAAAGACTCAGAACATTTCTCTTGTCCAAGTGACATGGGGCCAAAACATGGGAGATGGATCCTATCCCACCTCCAGCAGTTACAGGGGTTGCTCAGCTTTTCAGACAAGCTACCGTTGTTACTGGTCTCCATGTATTGCAATGTGGAATCCATTAAGGGACACTAGACATAGTGTTTCATGTTTGCTCTAGTGGATATTTGACGTAGATATTGGGGGAGGGCAACTACCAAAGATCTGTGTCTGGGACATCATTGCAAGGAAGCTTGTAATGGGGCAACTTGACTGATGCTTACCTCTTCTTGCATGTTTATCTCTTCTAAATATGCTGTCTGCCTGTTTGTCATGTTGACCCTTACACTTACAATAAATGCTGCTCTGTGTTGCTTTAAAATTTTACCTTCCTTCAGAATCAGCTGGTCACCTGAGAAGTGGCTCTGATGACCTATTTGAAGGAGGCTTCAGTCCCTTGCAGGGTCCTATTGAGCCACCTTTGTGTGTGCGAGCAAACACACAGGCATAGTAAGGCATAACATTTCCTCCCCTGCGTCCCTGCTCCTCCTTCCTCCCTCCTTCCTACTGCAAGCTAGTAGGTTGCCACCTGCTGTGCTCTCCCGTATGATATTGTACTAGACAGGAGGTTCAGGGAAGCCAAGAGAGATTTGGAGTCGGCTGTTTAGGAGCATGATGACTGTAATTGCTTGTGCAAACATGTAAAGGAATACTTTGCAGGACAATGTATATCTGTGTGATCTGGATTCAAACATTTGAGAGTTTAATATTACTTTAACAAAGCCATATCACATAGATTTCTAAGAATTTTCATGATGTACATACTTGCAACAGGGTGGGATCTATACATCCATGTGCTGGGGCTGAGCTTTGCATATGAACCAAACAACATCCTGCAAACAGCACATTCACTCTGGGAATCAAATAATGTGGTTGGTGGTAAAGGTGTGAAGGTTCAGTGAAAGGTTGTATCATCCCTGTGGGTGTAAAGCACCATGAATGCTAAACATATTCATTCCAAGCTCAGGAGACTTAGACAACCTTTGTGCTCTGTGTGATGACACAGCTCACTAAGCAATGTGTAAAGGGCATGTAACTTTTCTATTAAAGGAAGACCTTTAAACCACCAACAAAACCCTCTTATCTTAATTTGGTCCGCAAACGATTAGTAGAATGGCACTCTGATTTATACCATTTCCCAGGAACAATTTGTTTTTTTTCTGCCTACTTGCTCATTTAGAATTCATTGTCTAAATATTATATATTTAGCCACTGTCTAAATATATCCCTGTAACATATTTACATTGAAAGACACTACATTTACATATATATTATGCAAATATGGCTTATTTTATTAAGTAAGTGCAAATAGTGTGCAAATAATTTATGACAGATTAGATTATGTTCGTATTTGTTGGAATTCATTCAAATTAGCTTGTTCACATTTTACTGATTTACACAAAAGACCTACAGGCCTATATTTTCCAATCTCCAACCCATTGCTTGTTGTTCCTCATTTCCATAGTTTGCTAGAGTGGAACTGTTTTTTATTTTAGCTGGTGGAGTGTGGAAGGGTTATAACCTCTGTTTATGGCCCCCTTCTGGAAATTTCCTCTTACTTGTTCCAAGGACAGCTTTGTTACAGCAATAAAAACACTATTGTTAGAAGAATGAGGGAAGACTTGGACTTTTGTCAGCTTTTGATTGCTGTCTGTCTCGCCTTTGCATATTTTCTGTTATTTCCTGTCTCTGTTACAATGTTGTCACTGGAAAATTTGAGAAAAAAATCTCCCCATTGGGTTCACAGAAAGCAATAAAAGCTTGATAGAGACTAACCTTTCTCCACAGGCAAGTGACATTTGAGACTATCTGAGCTGTGATTAGAGATGCCACCTGGACCATATTACCAGTTTGGTTTGCAAAAATTGAACCTTTTGCCAATATTATTAGTAGGAAAGAGATCATAATGCTTTTTTTTCAGTAAAGATGGCAACAGTACCCGTAACACCTGCCAGTTACTTGAATCTCTACTGCAAAGTGGAGCCTAATGCTCTAGCCCTCTATGTTGATAATTGCCTGTGTGTAGTTAAAGAGACTCGGTCACTTTACCCATTCAAGAACATACCCTCACATGGGCTCCAGTGAAGGAACAGAGCAGTAGGGGAACTCAGTAAAAGTTAGCATCAGCATGTGGCGATGGCGGAAGTGGTGGTGGTGGCGCTGATGGGGGGGTTGTTGTCTTCTTCAACCTGAACCTGGATGAGCAAAAAGATAATTTTTATGTTATTATAATTTTGCTTTTTTTTTCAATTGATTAAATCCATTAATATATTTTACGCTCATCTATATTTTAGGGTGATGTTGTGTTGGGTGCTGTTTAACCTGCCACTGTGCTTACAAAATAAAACAAATACCTTGTGATAGACTTAATGGTAAAGGGGAGGGAGTCAGTGTTCTGATTCATTTACTTGTGTGTACAAATTTCACCTTGAGTCACTGAGATCTGTAAACATTGTTTTCACAGAAGAAAAATATTTAAAACATGTGAAAATTAGCTCCTAGAGCTCCACCTGCTGGCTGGATATATACCCATAACATATTCATATGCAATATATTTTATATAGTACGAAATATCACTTGTTTAGTCACTTACTATAATACATGTTAGTAACCCTGCCATAAGGGTCTAGTCTAAATGTAGTGTTTGTAGCTTTTCTGTGGTTGTTTGTTTACATTATCTGGGATCATTAGGTTTTCCTAAACCCTGGACTTTGTTTGCTTCTGCCTACGTTTGGGTACAATGTGTGGGATTATGAATATTTATTCTGCCCAGGTCAGTCGCTGAGGGATTTATGCCCCTGATGTAGCCTGGAGAAGAGGATAAATATTTGTGGAGACCATTTTAAAGGATCCTTCCATCCTAGGCTTTGCATGGAGAAGATGTGTGTGTGTTTAGGGTCCAGTCATTTCCTCTCTGCTGCCTGGGGAGGATGTGAGTCCAGAGATCCTTCCCTCCCAGGCCTGCTTCCTTAAAGGAACATAGCTCCAAAGAGGTCCAGTTCATGCTTCTTGGGCCTGCTGCCTAGGGAAGTAAGGTAAAGCTAAAGAAAAATCCTGCTTTATTGCCAGTCACTACTTAAAGATCTGCAACTACCAGTTTTGCTGTCTGGGCTTAAAGGTCCACAACTAGCCTGTGAGAGGGTCTGAAAATATTTAATGATAGCTGTTCATCTGGCCTGCCAAATCTAAACTAGCCTGCAGCAGAGGTTAAAGATATTACAAGATACTACTAAGCGGAGGGAAATTTTCTTCTGTTTTTGAGTATCCTGTACCCTAATCTCTTTCTTCCCTTAACAACTGAGCCAATAAAATAGTAAAAGAATATTGGTGGATTGGAAGTTGGTTTTTGGCTGTCATGGGGTCGTTGAGTGTCTAGGTGCAGCTACATCAGTCACCAGGAGAAAGGCTAGTAAGGCTTGTAAAATCCAGTAGCTTCTTTGGGATCCATGCAATGTAAGTGCTACATAAATAAAGAAAACCAATATTCCAATGGCTTACAGAGCAGACATTCTGGAAAGCCTGATTTCAGTAGTGAGCTAGCATGTGGCTGATCAGTATAAAAACACAGTTTACATAATTATACAAGCTAAGTATGAAATAATTTTATGAGTTTTGTAGGAACAAGTAAGTGAAGGAAAGGGTGTTTCTCCATAGTTGTTGCCTATAGCTGTGTTTTAACGCTCACTCACTTGTATTCACTGAGATAAATGAGTGCAGATGGTCATTAGTTTTCAATGGATATCAGCAGAACTTTCTGAATACAGAAGGTATTCCTGCTATCATTGCTAGTTTTATAACCAACACCATCTTACATAACTGGAGAAATACGAATTTCATCCTCATGCGAGTAGAGAAACCCAAACATCTACCTGGTTGCCCTTGGGACAGATATGCAAATGATGGATGTACCGTTAGGTTACTTGACTTCAGCAACTGTATGTAGTGTTTACCTTGCAAATCATTGAAGCCATGAACTATGGCACATTGCAAGCAGATAAGGTTCTCCCAGGTGGTTTTTTTAATACAGATTTCTATAATCCGTAGACTCAGGCAACATTGTATTGTGCTGTGCTATTTTAAAGATCATTTTCTTTGCTGCAATGATTTGTTAACAAAAAAGTAACTTTTACTTTAACTTGAGTATACTTCAGATATGCAACAAGGTTTAGGGGGACTAAATGAAAAAAAAAATTAGGTTAAAAGAATTGCTTCAATAAATCTTCCCCCAAAGCTGCTTATAACTTATCTCTAAGGACACCTTTGGGGAGCACTGTTATTGCACACCGCTTAATGCACCGTATACTGCAATGTGAGCTGTATTAGGGCAGTCTGTTCATTTTGAATATGTTGTGAATGCACCCCAGTGCACCAAAAACTGGACCTAAAACTTTCTTTTGCCAATGAAGTGCATCACAGCGTATGTAAGCGCTTTTTCATGGGCTCTGTACTGCAATGCGCTCTGTGCTGCAATGCAGGTCTTTTGCCTTGGTGCATTGGGGTGCCATTCATAATGGATGGCACGCAACACATTAATGCATGCATAATGTGCAAAAGTGTGAAAGGGGCCTCAGTGGTTTCTTAAATACCTTGAAAACTCCACACTACACCCTACTTCCCTTTCACAGCCAATATAAAACAAATTGACCTCAAGGCAGTAAAATACAGTAAAATACATATACTGTACATTTACTCTTTTACCTGTCAGTTGATCTGTAGTTCTATACAATGTTGTGATTTGTCATTTTGGTTCTAAGTAACTTACTGAATAAGACAGATACTGTGTAACATGTCATGCACGTCTACACTTATGGAAGGGCCTCCCCCCCCTTCCATAATTGTAGACGTTCATGACAGTTGTTGACAGCTATAGACAGTTGACAGGGTGCAGTTGTTGCAGCTATAGCTATAGATTTTTTCCAGTAACCACTAACCACCTGATCCTCCTAAAATAACCTTTTCCAGAAACAAACAAAATCCTCAACAGGGCTACCTACAAAAGAGTAATTGCTTACCTTTCCCACTAACTATGTCTCTAGAATGTTCCTTTCAAGAATAATCCATCACTGAAGTCTGCTGGGAAACCAACACTTCTGGCAGTGTTAATCTAGTCGGTCCCCCCTGAAGCACTCAGTCGTTCCACTTGCCAACCTCCACATCACTAATGTGTCCTGTGACACTACAGAAAGTGTCCGTTACCCAGTGGAGTTCAGTGAAGGATTGTTTTTGAATGGAGTGGCGGGAAAGGTAAGTGATTACTCTCTTCTTTTGTCCTGTTTGGAGACTTTCTTTTCTTTTTTTTTCTGACAGGAGCACTTTAATAATGAATATAAGTTACCACACCCTTCAGGATTGAGGTGTTAATGCTGTTAATTACAGGAGTGCAAAGCTTTGATTTATCCTCATACTGTGTACTGTCTACCCTTTTTGATGGGTGAAGGTTGCCTGGTAATATATGCATCTCATTTCCATTATCTGCCCTTTTCTAGCTCGCCCAGATTTTACCGACTGAAGAGAACTTCTTGTTGTTCTTCAGACAGCAGCTGAAGTCAAGTGAAGAGTTCATGCAGGTATTACAAAGCTATTTTCATAGACAAGGAGATACAGACCTGTAATATTCAATGTAGTCATTCAGCCATGGAACTAAGCAAAAACTGTATTGCTTAATGTGCCCTGTAGTTTGCTTAATGTAAGAAGGTATTTTTCCCAATAACTCATGTCTAGCCCTATGGCTTGTCTTTTAAGAACATGTAATTAAAACACCTTTCAGGATATTACTATAATCTTTTAAGTTTGGCTCACATTAATTGCCTTAATCTATTCAAACCTAAAAAATAAAAAAGGAAAATGTATTTTTGTTTTTGTTTTGATAAAATTATCCTTAGTGCTCTTTGAATACCTTTCCTCGTTAACATAAAGCTATACCCAAAAGTTCAAAGGCACCAGGCTCTACACCCCAGTAAAGTTAAAAGGAATCTAAATTTTATCTCACCTCCAGCATCTTCTCCTCTGTAATAAATAGCTGGTTATGCTGCCAGTCATACTGTGCCTTACCTTTGCACAGTGACAGCACGGAATGCCCTGCAGTGAATTTTATTCAGCTGCTGGGGCCATAGGTAGGTTGAGGAAGGTTAAAGCGATATATAT